>NC_138768.1:854638252-855018252 GCF_965119305.1 Pelophylax lessonae
ACATGTACAGCGCAACGGTCTGCCGCTACGCATGGAATAAACAGAATTTCAGTTTTATGACTCTACTTGGGCCAGGTACTCAACTGACAAACCCAGGGAAATGCAAACAAAAACCATTAAGCCCCATTCAGGGTAAAAACTGCCGCATCAAACCCATCTTGACCGGCTTTTGTTACCCTGTGAAGCCAGCAATACCCACCTAAGCCCCCTCCCTCTAGGTCCCTTAATGCCACCATTAGTAGGTACGGGGGGCTGTTAATCTAGTGCTGCAATGACGCCTTTGACTGCCAGCCCATGTGACTCCCCTCTGCTGACATCAGTCTTTTTCTGGATCCTGAGAGGACCCCGCTGCTGGACATCCATATGGAAGGGTCCATGTTACACAGGCAGTGATAAGGACACTGAAAAAGAGAAATGGACAGAGGGCGCACCAGCCTAGCGCATTATCTTTAAAACAATTTATTGTAATAGACATGTATACACACAAAACGATTATGAAACACGGGCAATAAGCAATGAGGGACCACCAGGGGTCTCCACTGGGCATCCTCAGCTGCCGCAGGCCGTGGAAGGATGTAGACCTCCAAAAAAACGCTTACGCGTTTCGGGGTGTTCCCCCTTCATCAGGTGATAAGGACACCCAAAGGAGGAATCATGCAGGGAAAAAAAAGAGAAGTAAAACCTCGGGGGTGGATTGTCAACATGACAGCGACTGAGTGTAATTTTTTTTTGCAAAAAAAATGAAAAAGGTGAACCAACACTGTACACCTCTGTCACCCACACCAAACAATCTCTGCTCCGCCCCATCCCTACTGCCCTTACCTCTGTGGATTAGCTTTCAGTGCATACTTAAGGGTGTTTTCACACTTGGTGCGATTGCCTGGTCTGAACCCGAGTTCGATTGCTCCCCCCTCCCCCTGCCCCCGATGGACTGTGTTCACATTTGATTTTTGTATCTGAACCGCGGTACACTTGTGTCATCAAGCTGCACACGGCGCATACTCATGTTGCTTGGCAACCGCTGTAAACGAGAAGGTGCCAAAATGGATAGAATAGCTTGCTTTGGTACGATTGCGTTTTCATCAGAAGCGAACCGTACCGGAGTTCACATGAACCGTACCCCAGACCACCCTTTCTAAGTGGTATGGTTTGCGGGTGCGCAGACGAGTTCAAAGACAGTGTTCACATCATCAAAAAGAACCGAATTCTGACGTCAATCGAATCCGGGTGCGCACCAAAATTGCTAGTGTGAAAACACCCTTAGAAAGGGTGGTCTGGGGTACGGTTCATGTGAACTCCGGTACGGTTCGCTTCTGATGAGAACGCAATCGTACCAAAGCAAGCAATTCTATCCATTTTGGCACCTTCTCGTTTACAGCGGTTGCCAAGCAACATGAGTATGCGCCGGCTGCAGCTTGATGACACAAGTGTACCGCGGTTCGGATACAAAAATCAAATGTGAACACAGTCCATCAGGGGCAGGGGGAGGGGGGAGCAATCGAACTCGGGTTCGGACCAGGCAATTACACCAAGTGTGAAAACACCCTAAGTGGACTCTGGTACGGTTCGCGGGTGCGCAGACGAGTTCAAAGACAGTGTTCACATCATCAAAAAGAACGGAATTCTGACGTCAATCGAACCCGGGTGCGCACCAAAAGTGCTAGTGTGAAAATACCCTAAAAGTCTGGGGATTTGAAAGCTGCAGTCTTCTTCCAGGGCAGTTAAAACTATTCTGATTGGTCATGTGCTGGCACGTGAACACTTTGACCAATCAAAATTGCTCTGCTCCATCCCAGCATCCCTAAGGAAAGACAGGGGAAGAAGACCGTGACCTGCACTGGCTGCATAGGTAGTGAAAGCTAATCACCTACAAAAGGTATGAGAGAGCGGGGACGGGGGGGGGGGGGGGGTGTATGGTGTTCATGTTTTCATTTTTATGTGAAAGGGTAACCTTGCACTTTAGATAGATAGGGTTTCTTTTTTTCTTTATTTATTGTTTTTAATTATAGCCAGGGTAGATACATTTTTTTTTTTATTTGAAATCCGATTTGTTTGATTTTTATCAGATTTATTTTAATAAAATGCTTTTGTAGTAAAAAAAAAATGCAGTTTATTCAGCATGAAATGGAGCTTAGTTATGTAGCATGAGGCTGAATATTCTACATGGAGGGGCCCGCGTCCACCCCAAAACCCTCCAGGGGGAGAGGGGGGCAGTTACTCAACATACCAGGAACCAGGGGGGCACCGCTCCAGATAGAACCCCTCGTCATCTAAATGGGGCGGCTGTCGGACAGGAGGAACGCTGCGGCTCAGGCCGAGACCCGGGAGTATGCGACCTCACGAGGCGTTTAGCTCGCAGGCCAGCCCCCCTCCAGTGGGGCTATGTCGCGGCCACGACCAGAAATCCCAGCAAGGAACTAGGTCCTCACTCCTGACTAGGCAGAAAAAAAACTGAGTACTTCTAGCAGAGAGAGGAAGTATTCCCCCTGGGACTGCCCATAGGAATAGCCAGACTTATTTTTATGCTTAGGGTCCTACTCCTATAGGGGGCAGTATCATTTTTTGCTAGAAATTTTTTTACTAGAATATTACTGAGAACCCCCAAACTCCATCTTTGTGGGGTTGTAAATGGACTTAAGGCTGTTCCGACCAGCTGCCCCACACTTCCTGTCCACTCACCACCAGTAAGGACAGGGCACCAGATCAAGCCGTCAACATCTTCAACCTCTTCTCTGAGCCGTAATAACAAGCAGGGGAAACCCTCAGCGCCGCCAGTGACTGCTTGTTGCAGCTCCGGCCACCGTAAGAGGGCGCCTGTTCCCCAATGTAAGCGTCTCCCTACAGCAGGCCGCAAAGCCACGTCCTCAATTACCGGCCGGCACAGCATCCTAGTCCGTGCACCCACGGGTGGGGGCCCCATGAAGTCAAGACACCTGGCGCAGTGTAGCCCAGGCACCAGGCCACTAATTCTAGTTGCCAATACGACCTGGCATCTGGGGTTTGTCGAACCCTGCCCTAGGGAACAAAGTGGCGGTCATTGCAATTTTTTATGTCACATGATATTTGTGCAATAATTTTTTACATGTGAATTTTTCTTGGAAATTTTTTTTTTTTTTAATGGATTAAAAAAAAAAAAAAAAAAAAAAAAAAACCTGTGAATTCTAAACTTAGCCCAATTTTTTTGTATAATGTGAAAAATGATGTTACACCGAGTAAATAGATACCGATCATATCACGCTTTAAAGTTAAGCACACTCATGGAATGGCGCTAGGTCTTGTGCTATAATTATTGCTCTCGCTCCAACGCTTGCGGTGATACCTCACGTGTGGTTTAAACTTTGTTTACCTATTGTTGGCATTGCTGGTATGGCTCCAGCTTGGACCACCCGTAGGACTGCTGCAAAAGCAAAGATTTGCTGTAGTAGTCATTAGGGCTGAACGATATTCGATGTAACATTGAATATCGTGCTGCGGGCGTGGGCGATAGTCACATCGCCGGATCAGCCGATATTGGGGACTCACAGTGAAGGTAGAAGAATACAACCCGACATCCGTCCCACATGTTAAGTCCGTCCTGCAGCTCTCCTGACTGAGCGGTGAGCAGCGCGCCGTGAGCAGCGGCACAGGGAGCCAATCACGCGTGCCTGCACACCTGATTGGTTCGCTGTGCCGCTACTCACGACGTGATTGGTTCGCTGTGCTGTGGGGCAGAAGTGTATTGTGGGGACTGGGAGTGTGCTCCCGGTGCGAAGGAGCTGCCTGGTGGAGAGGACTACAACTCCCAGCGTTAACCCCACTTCCCGCGTTTCCGTCTGCCCCCAGCCAGAGAGATTCCCCCTCCCTCCGGGAGAACCGACTTCCCAGCCCGATCATGAGGGACAAACAGAAGAGGCAGAGGGAGCACACGTGGGCCGAGGCTGCCAAGAAGGTACCAAACACGGAGGGGAGGCGACTGTACCATGTACACCAGGAAGAGGCGGGTAATATCGCAATATATATTGTTGGGGAAAAAATATCGCAATGTGATTTTTTTTCCCCAATATTGTGCAGCCCTAGTAGTCATTGTTACAACAGTAATTGCTGTGGTCTTCCTGGTACTGTGTTGATTGGATGAGGTGGATTTTGTGACATCCTTGCCCTGCCTTTCCACCTCTTCCAATCACAGAACACTTTGCATTCATTGAGAAGAATCTAAGAAATTCTCTGAATGGCGCTCATGCCAAGCATGGGACCTCTTGTGGTTACTCTGTAGCAAATAGCTGCTTGGCATTGGACCCGGAGGAGAGGAGCAACTACTACAGTGATTCTCTGCTTCCTCTGCAGTCCCACAGGTATGGAATAAGCATACTTACATTGGTCCAAGCTAGATCAATGTAAATATGCAATAGAATCCTTTCCCGGAACTCAGCTTTAATCCATATGAAAGCTCCAAAAGGTAAGCGTGGAAAAAGACTGAAATTTCCATTTAGAAGGGTAAAGTTCCTCTTTAGGAACACATGGACAGCCACTTGGCACAAGGATAATCAAGCACCTTTATATTTTTTTCCTCCTGGCTGAAGCTTTTACTTCTCATAAGACAGAAATTATCCCATCCCCATGCAACAGCACAATCACAAGGGTCTGTAATCAGAGACTGAAGATGCGTGCGTCAGTTCTAATCCGCGCCGCGATCCTGGACAGGAAAATAGTGGAAGGAACGATCTCTGAGGTGACCCCAAGTTTCCAGAAATCTACCTGCATGATGCTGGGGGGGGGTCAGGCGAAGGGCAGAGTTCAGCTGCGGACAAAAGTACAGCCAAAGTGCGATGACAAGACGCGGGCTTACCCTGCCAAAAACGCCCATGATGAAGATGACATGCGAGAGGGAAGATAGAGGTCACTTCAGTTTGCTACTCCACATCGATGGAATCAATTAATACAAAAAGAATAGAGCTTGATGGTTTGATTATCTGTGCTTGGAGCATACAAGTGGTATTAATCTGTGGCTGTACTGCAGGCGGCCTCAGCCCCCACCGCCGCCCCCTCGCTGGTAAGCCGTCAGTGAGTTTGTTAACACTGCGAGGACGGCATTAATAGAAAATAAATTTAATAATAGTGCAAAGTAGTTATTAGCTGCTCTGATAATGCTCAGCAGATGTAGGCACAATAGAGCTGAGATTTTGTTTCTTCTCACAACATAAAAAATGATATTTTGGGGGGGGGGGAGTCTGGGAAGGAGGAGAGAACAGAAGGAGCTGCCATAAAACAAAATTGAGTCCAAAAATTTACCATGGCTGCCATAAACCTTAACTAAATGACACAAACTGTGCATCGTAAAAAAATGGAATTGTCCAGCATGCTGGGCTCAACTATAGCTGAGATTCATGGTCTGGCCTACCTAGACAACATATAGCCGTGGGGAACTCTACACACTGGACTCAACCAGTAACAGAGATTCATGGTCTGGCCTACATAGAAAACCTATAGCTGTGGGGTACTCTACACACTGAAATCAACCAGTAACAGAGATTCATGGTCTGGCCTACCTAGACAACATTTAGCCGTGGGGGACTTTACACACTGGACTCAACCAATAACAGAGATTCATGGTCTGGCCTACCTTGACATCATCTAGCCATGGGGGACTCGCACTGAAATCAACCAGTAACAGAGATTCATGGTCTGGCCTACCTAGACAACATATAGCTGTGGGGGACTCTACGCACCGGACTCAACTAATACCAGAGATTCTTGATCTGGCCTACCTAGACAACAGAAATTCATGGTCTGACCTACCTAGACAACATATAGCTGTGGGGGACTCTACAAACCGGACTCAACTTATACCTGAGCTTCATGGTCTGGCCGAGATTTTTTGGGGTTACTCACCACACTTGACTCACCCCAAAGCAAGAATTTATGGTCTGGCTGAGACAATGTATAGTCGGGGGGGTTAGATTAAATGACACTGCACACTGAACTCCACTTACGGCAGAGATTTACAGTCTGGCCTCCTTAGATAACATATAGCTGCGGGTACCTGCGCAACACCAAACTCGGCCTACAGCAGATATTTGTGGTCCAGCCACTAGCCAGCGAGTGACTCCGTAAACCAGACTCAACTTATAGAAGGGATTCGTGGTCTGGCCTACCTAGACAACATATAGCTGTGGGGGACTCTACACATCGGACTCAACCAGTAACAGAGATTCATGGTCTGGCCTACCTAGACAACATATAGCCGTGGAGGACTTTACACACTGGACTCAACCAGTAACAGAGATTCATGGTCTGGCCTACCTAGACAACATATAGCTGTGGGGGACTCTACACACTGGACTCAACCAGTAACAGAGATTCATGGTCTGACCTACCTAGACAACATATAGCCGTGGAGGACTTTACACACTGGACTCAACCAGTGACAGAGATTCATGGTCTGGCCTACCTAGACAACATATAGCTGTGGAGGACTCTACAAACCGGACTCAACTTATACCTGAGCTTCATGGTCTGGCCGAGATTTTTTGGGGTTACTCACCACACTTGACTCACCCCAAAGCAAGAATGTATGGTATGGCTGAGACAATGTATAGTCGGGGGGGGTTAGATTAAATGACACTGCACACTGAACTCCACTTACGGCAGAGATTTACAGTCTGGCCTCCTTAGATAACATATAGCTGCGGGTACCTGCGCAACACCAAACTCAGCCTACAGCAGATATTTGTGGTCCAGCCACTAGCCAGCGAGTGACTCCGTAAACCAGACTCAACTTATAGAAGGGATTCATGGTCTGGCCTACCTAGACAACATATAGCCGTGGGGGACTCTACACACTGAAATCAACCAGTAACAGAGATTCATGGGCTGGCCTACCTAGACAACATATAGCTGTGGGGGATTCTACACACTGAAATCAACCAGTAACAGAGATTCATGGTCTGGCCTACCTAGACAACATATAACCATGGGGGACTAAACACACTGGACTCAACCAGTAACAGAGATTCATGGTCTGGCCTACCTAGACAACATATAGCCGTGGGGGACTCTACACACTGAAATCAACCAGTAACAGAGATTCATGGTCTGGCCTACATAGAAAACACATAGCTGTGGGGGATTCTACACACTGAAATCTTAATCAACCAGTAACCGAGATTCATGGTCTGGCCTACCTAGACAACATATAGCCGTGGGGGACTTTACACACTGGACTCAACCAGTAACAGAGATTCATGGTCTGGCCTACCTAGACAACATATAGCCGTGGAGGACTCTACACACTGGACTCAACCAGTAACAGAGATTCATGGTCTGGCCTACCTAGACAACATATAGCCATGGGGGACTAAACACACTGGACTCAACCAGTAACAGAGATTCATGGTCTGGCCTACCTAGACGACATATAGCCGTGGGGGATTCTACACACTGAAATCAACCAGTAACAGAGATTCATGGTCTGGCCTACATAGAAAACCTATAGCTGTGGGGGACTCTAGACACTGAAATCAACCAGTAACAGAGATTCATGGTCTGGCCTACCTAGACAACATTTAGCCGTGGGGGACTTTACACACTGGACTCAACCAATAACAGAGATTCATGGTCTGGCCTACCTTGACATCATCTAGCCATGGGGGACTCGCACTGAAATCAACCAGTAACAGAGATTCATGGTCTGGCCTACCTAGACAACATATAGCTGTGGGGGACTCTACGCACCGGACTCAACTAATACCAGAGATTCTTGATCTGGCCTACCTAGACAACAGAAATTCATGGTCTGACCTACCTAGACAACATATAGCTGTGGGGGACTCTACAAACCGGACTCAACTTATACCTGAGCTTCATGGTCTGGCCGAGATTTTTTGGGGTTACTCACCACACTTGACTCACCCCAAAGCAAGAATTTATGGTCTGGCTGAGACAATGTATAGTCGGGGGGGTTAGATTAAATGACACTGCACACTGAACTCCACTTACGGCAGAGATTTACAGTCTGGCCTCCTTAGATAACATATAGCTGCGGGTACCTGCGCAACACCAAACTCGGCCTACAGCAGATATTTGTGGTCCAGCCACTAGCCAGCGAGTGACTCCGTAAACCAGACTCAACTTATAGAAGGGATTCGTGGTCTGGCCTACCTAGACAACATATAGCTATGGGGGACTCTACACATCGGACTCAACCAGTAACAGAGATTCATGGTCTGGCCTACCTAGACAACATATAGCCGTGGAGGACTTTACACACTGGACTCAACCAGTAACAGAGATTCATGGTCTGGCCTACCTAGACAACATATAGCTGTGGGGGACTCTACACACTGGACTCAACCAGTAACAGAGATTCATGGTCTGACCTACCTAGACAACATATAGCCGTGGAGGACTTTACACACTGGACTCAACCAGTAACAGAGATTCATGGTCTGGCCTACCTAGACATCATATAGCCATGGGGGACTCGCACTGAAATCAACCAGTAACAGAGATTCATGGTCTGGCCTACCTAGACAACATATAGCTGTGGGGGACTCTACAAACCGGACTCAACTTATACCTGAGCTTCATGGTCTGGCCGAGATTTTTTGGGGTTACTCACCACACTTGACTCACCCCAAAGCAAGAATGTATGGTCTGGCTGAGACAATGTATAGTCGGGGGGGGGGTTAGATTAAATGACACTGCACACTGAACTCCACTTACGGCAGAGATTTACAGTCTGGCCTCCTTAGATAACATATAGCTGCGGGTACCTGCGCAACACCAAACTCGGCCTACAGCAGATATTTGTGGTCCAGCCACTAGCCAGCGAGTGACTCCGTAAACCAGACTCAACTTATAGAAGGGATTCATGGTCTGGCCTACCTAGACAACATATAGCCGTGGGGGACTCTACACACTGAAATCAACCAGTAACAGAGATTCATGGGCTGGCCTACCTAGACAACATATAGCTGTGGGGGACTCTACACAACGGACTCAACCAGTAACAGAGATTCATGGTCTGGCCGAGATTTTTCGGGGGCGACCCACCACACTTGACTCACCCCAAAGCAAGAATTTATGGTCTGGCTGAGACAATGTATAGTCAGGGGGGTTAGATTAAATGACACTGCACACTGAACTCCACTTACGGCAGAGATTTAGTGTCTGGCCTCCTTAGATAACATATAGCTGCGGGTACCTGCGCAACACCAAACTGAGCCTACAGCAGATATTTGTGGTCCAGCCACTAGCCAGCGAGTGACTCCGTAAACCAGACTCAACTTATAGAAGGGATTCATGGTCTGGCCTACCTAGACAGCATAAAGCCATGGGGGACTGTACACACTGGACTCAACCAGTAACAGAGATTCATGGTCTGGCCTACCTAGACAACATATAGCCGTGGGGGACTCTACACACTGAAATCAACCAGTATTCATGGTCTGGCCTACCTAGACAACATATAGCCGTGGGGGACTCTACACACTGAAATCAACCAGTATTCATGGTCTGGCCTACCTAGACATCATCTAGCCGTGGGGGACTCTACACACTGAAATCAACCAGTAACACAGATTCATGGTCTGGCCTACCTAGACAACATATAGCCGTGGGGGACTCTACAAACTGGACTCAACCAGTAACAGAGATTCATGGTCTGGCCTACCTAGACAACATATAGCTGTGGGGGACTCTACACATCGGACTCAACCAGTAACAGAGATTCGTGGTCTGGCCGAGATTTTTCGGGGGCGACTCACCCCACTTGACTCACCCCAAAGCAAGAATGTATGGTCTGGCTGAGACAATGTATAGTCAGGGGGGTTAGATTAAATGACACTGCACACTGAACTCCACTTACGGCAGAGATTTACAGTCTGGCCTCCTTAGATAAGATATAGCTGCGGGTACCTGCGCAACACCAAACTGAGCCTACAGCAGATATTTGTGGTCCAGCCACTAGCCAGCGAGTGACTCCGTAAACCAGACTCAACTTATAGAAGGGATTCATGGTCTGGCCTACCTAGACAGCATATAGCCGTGGGGGACGCTACACACTGGACTCAAACAGTAACAGAGATTCATGCTCTGGCCTCTTGAGACAGCTTAGAGCCGGGAGAAAGAGTGACTCTACACACTAGACTCAGCCTATAGCCGATATGACCACCTGAGACAACCTATAGATTGGGGGGGGGACTCAGCACCCAGCATGGGGGGGGGGGGTCTCAGCACCCAGCACTCAATCTATAGCAGATATATATAGTCTGGCCTCCTGAGACATTAGATAGCTCAGGGGTTGCCTTAGCACACCAGACTCCGATTCATGGTGCGGCCTTCTGAGACAATGTAAAGCCGGGAGAGTTACTCAGCACAGTGGATTCACAATCTGGCCTCTCGCGACAGCTTATAGATGGGAGGTGACTCAGTACACTAGATGCAACCTATAGCAGAGATTCAAAGTCAGGTCCCTTAAAACAAATAGCCTTTCTAATGTTCTGTGTTTATTAGGAATTCTCAAGCTATGAAATATCTGTAAACATCCAAGGTTCTCCGCAATGTCAGGGGAGCATTCAGCTTTCACAACAGCGGTCTGGGTTTTATTTAATGTGTTCCCTTTTATTTACCTTTCTCTGGGCTGGGCTTAGGTTTTTCATTTTATTGGAGGTAATTAAGAGTTTATCTCTACAAGAATAATAGAGAACATAATTGTTAATTATTTCACTGCTAAAACACAATGATTTTGGGAAACATCTGCAGGACTCTTGGCGTTGCAGCCCTCAGATAATGAGGCTGATGGTAAATAAAAACAGATTCCAGACTCCGTTCGGCTGCCAGGTATCATCTGTACAAATCGCCTTATACACACGATCTGTCAGATCCAACTAAATGTCATAATATTGCAGATGGGGCGGAGAGACCGCATGTCGCCGATAAGTACATTAATAGGCTAATCTCTTTCTGAAAGAGCTTGTTACCATATTGTCAAGCTAATCCGATGGCTTCAACACAAAACCACTTACCTAGAACAAGCAAGTAGCAATGAAGTCACAATGGAGACTTGCTGTGGATCTGGCATTTCTGTCTTGGGTCAGTGACTCCTAAAGTACTGACACATTGCAGACCTCCTCAGAAAAATGCTGTTTGCCCGGTTCTATGTCCAGCATTTCCCTAGTCACTGACCCGGAACATGATGTCTGGTCTACATGCTTGCTCCAGTTGAGTGACTAGGAAAACACTGAAGACATTGAATCAGCATGCAGCCAGGTAACTGGCATTCCAGAAAGGAGGAGAGCAATGACAGTTTATCTCTGTCTCTCAGCATGCCCCATTTACCATAAGGCTAAGTTTACACTCGCTTCAAAAGCAGAGATTTCATGAGTGTTTTTGAAGCTCTACGAACGCCTGTCAAAATTGTGTGCATTGCAGCGCCCAGTGTTGCTTGCATGGTTGTGTTATCGTTGTGTTGTTTGCCAGGCTTTACTGCTCCCCAAACCCTTCCATTGATGTCAATGCAAACACACTGCAAACATTCCGCAAACACCCCTATCAAGTTTACAGCATGTTCGAGATGCATTTATAAAGTATTACTAGCCAAGATAATATAAAAATTCATATAATAAAAAAACAATACAGAGGGGGAACATGGAAAGCATTTTTTAATGCACCGCTAATGTGTCAAAAAACATGCTGAAAACACGCCAAGAGGAGCCCAGTCGCAGCGGCCAAGAGGAGCCCAGTCGCAGCGGCCAAGAGGAGCCCAGTCGCAGCGGCCAAGAGGAGCCCAGTCGCAGGGGCCAAGAGGAGCCCAGTCGCAGCGGCCAAGAGGAGCCCAGTCGCAGCGGCCAAGGGGAACCCAGTCGCAGCGGCCAAGGGGAACCCATTCGCAGCGGCCAAGGGGAACCCAGTCGCAGCGGCCAAGGGGAACCCAGTCGCAGCGGCCAAGGGGGCCCAGTCACAGAGGACAAGGGGAACCCAGTCACAGAGGACAAGGGGTACCCAGTCACAGAGGACAAGGGGAACCCAGTCACAGAGGACAAGGGGAACCCAGTCACAGAGGACAAGGGGAACCCAGTCACAGAGGACAAGGGGAACCCAGTCACAGAGGACAAGGGGAACCCAGTCACAGAGGACAAGGGGAACCCAGTCACAGAGGACAAGGGGAACCCAGTCACAGAGGACAAGGGGCCCCCAGTCACAGAGGACATGGGGCCCCCAGTCACAGAGGACATGGGGCCCCCAGTCACAGAGGACATGGGGCCCCCAGTCACAGAGGACAAGGGGCCCCAGTCGCAGCGGCCAAGAGGAGCCCAGTCGCAGCGGCCAAGAGGAGCCCAGTCGCAGCGGCCAAGAGGAGCCCAGTCACAGAGGACAAAGGGGCCCAGTCACAGAGGACAAAGGGGCCCAGTCACAGAGGACAAAGGGGCCCAGTCACAGAGGACAAAGGGGCCCAGTCACAGAGGACAAAGGGGCCCCAGTCACAGAGGACAAAGGGGCCCAGTCACAGAGGACAAAGGGGCCCCAGTCACAGAGGACAAGGGGGGCCCAGTCCCAGCGGCCAAGGGGAACCCAGTCGCAGCGGCCAAGGGGGCCCAGTCACAGAGGACAAAGGGGCCCAGTCACAGAGGACAAAGGGGCCCAGTCACAGAGGACAAAGGGGCCCAGTCACAGAGGACAAAGGGGCCCAGTCACAGAGGACAAAGGGGCCCAGTCACAGAGGACAAAGGGGCCCAGTCACGGAGGACAAAGGGGCCCAGTCACAGAGGACAAAGGGGAACCCAGTCACAGAGGACAAGGGGCCCCCAGTCACAGAGGACAAGGGGCCCCAGTCACAGAGGACAAGGGGCCCCAGTCACAGAGGACAAGGGGCCCCAGTCACAGAGGACAAGAGGAGCCCAGTCGCAGCGGCCAAGAGGAGCCCAGTCGCAGCGGCCAAGAGGAGCCCAGTCGCAGAGGACAAAGGGGCCCAGTCACAGAGGACAAAGGGGCCCAGTCACAGAGGACAAAGGGGCCCAGTCACAGAGGACAAAGGGGCCCAGTCACAGAGGACAAAGGGGCCCAGTCACAGAGGACAAAGGGGCCCAGTCACAGAGGACAAAGGGGCCCCAGTCACAGAGGACAAGGGGGGCCCAGTCCCAGCGGCCAAGGGGAACCCAGTCGCAGCGGCCAAGGGGGCCCAGTCACAGAGGACAAAGGGGCCCAGTCACAGAGGACAAAGGGGCCCAGTCACAGAGGACAAAGGGGCCCAGTCACAGAGGACAAAGGGGCCCAGTCACAGAGGACAAAGGGGCCCAGTCACAGAGGACAAAGGGGCCCAGTCACAGAGGACAAAGGGGCCCAGTCACAGAGGACAAAGGGGAACCCAGTCACAGAGGACAAGGGGCCCCCAGTCACAGAGGACAAGGGGCCCCCAGTCACAGAGGACAAGGGGCCCCAGTCACAGAGGACAAGGGGCCCCAGTCACAGAGGACAAGGGGGGCCCAGTCCCAGCGGCCAAGGTTGGCCCAGTCCCAGTGGCCAAGGGGGGCCAAGTCACAGCGGCCAAGGGGGGCCCAGTCACAGCGGCCAAGGGGGTCCAGTCACAGAGGCCAAGGGGGTCCAGTCACAGAGGCCACGGGGGGCCCAGTCACAGAGGCCACGGGGGGCCCAGTCACAGAGGCCACGGGGGGCCCAGTCACAGAGGCCACGGGGGGCCCAGTCACAGAGGCCAAAGGGGCCCAGTCACAGAGGCCAAAGGGGCCCAGTCACAGAGGCCAAGGGGGCCCAGTCACAGAGGCCAAAGGGGCCCAGTCACAGAGGCCAAGGGGGCCCAGTCACAGAGGCCAAGGGGGCCCAGTCACAGAGGCCAAGGGGGCCCAGTCACAGAGGCCAAGGGGGCCCAGTCACAGAGGCCAAGGGGGCCCAGTCACAGAGGCCAGTAAGATGCTATTCTTCAATTTATGCAAAACAGCCATTTGTGGTTTATGAACAAATGCACACAGGGGTTTGAGTAATTCACTCCTGCTTTTCCCCTACTCTCTAACTCCGGCACAGGCAGCTGTATTATTAGCCTGATGTTAAATGTCAGCTGGTTTGCAGAAGATTAATGGAGTTTAAAGGAAACCAGGTTGCCAAAGTCAAGCTCATCATAAGTGCATAGTAGGCATACAAGTTCCCTACCTCTACCTAGCAGCTTTGTCCAACACACCGAAAATTCTAAAATGTAAAGTCTTTGTTTATCCCTTACAATGTGCATTAGAAGATGCAGCAAGTCAGATAGAGCCCGCCTCATTTCCAGGCTGGAGGACATCCAGCATCATCCAAGCCAGTGGTCAGCAACCTTTTTCCAGTGAAGGTCCGGGTTCAATGTATGTGAATGCATTGAGGGCTGCAGTCACCTGCTAATAAATAATAATCCTAATATAGTAATAACAGTACAGGTTTACCTCACTTTAAGGTGTTTCACTATCACAAAGCCAGTTCAGCCTGATGTGGCTGGGGATTTTACTGCCCCCTCCCCCATCCTAGCACCCAAGGGTGGCTAACGCCAGCCAGCATGGTCTGGAGATGGGGTCACCGTCCCCAGGAGGGATGGGGATCCCCATCCCCAGGGGAGAAGGGGTCCTTATTCCCAGGGGAGAAGGGGTCCCCGACCCCAGAGATGATGGGGTCCCTGTCCCCAGGTGAGAGGGGGTCCCTATAGTGTCCTCCCTCCTGTGCCCCCCAAAGCAGTGTCCTCCCTCCTGTGCCCTCCAAAGCAGTGTCCTCTGCTTCCCTGCACCCCACCCCCCACACACACTGTGTAAGTAGAACTCTCCTACCTTACACAGGTGTACAGCAGAGCAGAGATTGGCCGGTATCACAGGTCTGGATGGGGGCGGGAACAGCTGAAGTTAACTTTTCACATTAACAGGCTGGTGATTCGTTGCCCAGCAACCAATCACCTGCTGTTTGATGTGAAAACTTAACTCCAGCAGCTCCCGCCCCATCCAGCACTGTGACATCCGGCCGCTGTACAATGAAGAGAAAAGCGGCGAAAATGTCCGCGGGCCAGGTGCACTTGGGCACTAACGTGCCGGACATTTAGCGCTGGCGGGCCATAGGTTGACACCTGATCTAAGCCTTACAGTCCCTGGCCCACCCCTCCTATTTATAGTCATCGACTCTCAGTTCTTTCAAGCATGGAATCTCAGTACATAGCCATTTACATGCAAATACAGCCTGCCTAGGAATTCCCACCTCTCCATACTTGCATCCAACCATCAAGGTAATGTTTCTTATTTGCTGTACTGTAAACCGGAAGTGAGGACCCATCAAAGGAATAAGAACATTTCTTCTTTGAGTGGAGAAGGGAGCCTTGGCAAGTTTTTACTGCTGCCCGTTTCCTATTTTCCTGTTGCCAACTTGAGGCTATTTCAAAGCCTCCTACATGTGCCATGGTGCAGTGCAGACTACTACAAAAATGATACAGAATACATAATAAAAGGCATTTGGATGAGCACAAACTACTCCTTAGCATATAACAGCTAGAAAAGTTGTTGAATGTGAATGTAGTGCGGACAAGCAAGGAAAGTCAGGTCAGTTGAAGGTGGGAGGACACATATGTCCATGCCTTCCCTGCAGGTCAGCTGTACTCGGTGTTCAAAAAGGAGAGAGGGGTGACCTATAAAAAGAACACTTCAACCGGATCCCTATCATCTGCTCAGACCTGTGACAGGAGAGATCCCCAGCTGGAGAAAGGAGGTCCTGATTCCTCTATATATAGATCTTTAGATCACTAGAGGAATCACCAGCAGGAGGAAGGAGGTCCTGATTCCTCTATATAGATCTTTATATCACTAGAGGGATTACCAGTAGGAGGAAGAAGACTCTGATTCACCTATATAGATCTTGAGTCATCACTAGAGGAATCACCGGCAGGAGGAAGGAGGTCCTGATTCCTCTATATAGATCTTTATATCATTAGAGGGATCACCAGCATGAGGAAGGAGGTCCTGATTCCTCTATATATAGATCTTTATATCCCTAGAGGGATCACCAGCAGGAGGAAGGAGGTCCTGATTCCTCTATATAGATCTTTATATCACTAGAGGGTCACCAGCAGGAGGAAGGAGGTCCTGATTCCTCTATATAGATCCTTATATCACTAGGGGGATCCCCAGCAGGAGGAAGGAGGTCCTGATTCCTCTATATAGATCTTTATATCATCAGAGGAATCCCCAGCAGGAGGAAGGAGGTCCTGATTCCTCTATATAGATCTTTATATCATTAGAGGGATCACCAGCAGGAGGAAGGAGGTCCTGATTCCTCTATATATAGATCTTTATATCCCTAGAGGGATCACCAGCAGGAGGAAGGAGGTCCTGATTCCTCTATATAGATCTTTATATCATCAGAGGAATCCCCAGCAGGAGGAAGGAGGTCCTGATTCCTCTATATAGATCTTTATATCACTAGAGGGATCACCAGCAGGAGGAAGGAGGTCCTGATTCCTCTATATAGATCTTTATATAACTAGAGGGATCACCAGCAGGAGTAAGGAGGTCCTGATTCCTCTATATAAATCTGTATATCACTGGAGAGAGATCACCACTAAGGCCAGTTATAGGTGAGGGCAATCGCCATTTGTTTTTACTGTTGGAATACTGGTGAGGGGGACACATGGAACACCTTTGCTGCCATTGTGCTAGATGCTGGATGTCCAGTGCACCCCTGTGCCTTTAAGGAGGGGTCGGCTCCTTCCAGGCTCACCCTCCCTCTACCTATCCATTATAATGCAAGAGTTTCTACTATGGAGGCTCTCAAAATTGTATAGAGTTAGGACTATGTATAAAACTGGGGTGCCTTGTCGCGGCCTCCGCAGTTTACGCATGTATTTGCAAATGTGTGCAAACGAAACCCCTGTTATTAGCGCAAACAGTTAGGTTAATTCGGTTGATTGCAGGGTGGCTGACTAATTGAGCTGGGAATTTTCTTTGGTTTTGTTTTGCATGCGTTGCCCTTCCATTTGCTCCTTGCTGCTTAAGCCAGTTATAGGTGGGGGCAGTGGCCATTTGTTTTTACTGATGTAATATTGGTCAGGGGACACACTGGACACCTTTGCTGCCATTCTGCTATATGCTGGGTGTGCAGTGTGCCCCTGTGCTTTTAAAATGCCTTGTTGATGTCAGAGGAGAATGGACAGACTGGTGCAAGATGATAGAGAAGCAACAGTAACTCAAATAACCACTCATTACATCCAAGGTATGCAGAATACCATCTCTGAACAACACATCACACCCTGAAGCAGATGGGCTTCAGCAGAAGACCACACCGGGTGCCACTCCTCTCAGCTAAGAATGGGAACCCGAGGCTACAAAACTGGACAAATAGAAGATTGGAAAAACGTTGGAAAGAAAAAAATACAGAGGGTGCACCAACCTAGCGCATTACCTTTAAAACCGTTTATTGTTGAAAACATGTAAACATCATACTCACAAAAATAGATGGAACATAGGCACAAATAGAGATAGTAAGTCCACCAAGGAGGTCCACTAGGCATGGTATGCAGGTACAGGCCATGTTGAGATGTGGAACCTCTAAATGCAGCTTACGCGTTTCAGGGGCATATCCCCTTCCTCAGAGCTCTATAGATGTTCCATCTATAGTTTTTAAAGTAATGCGCTAGGTTGATGTGCCCTCTGTATTTTTTCTTTCCAGTTCTCTTTGTGGTTTTCCCAACCATCTATGAGTGGCAGCACAGCAGGATGACGACAATACCAGCTAAGGTCGTGTCCTGCGATCCTAGTCGCATGAACAACCCCTGAAGCGCAGGAGCATTTAATTTTCTTATTGGAAAAATGTTGCCTGGTCTGATGAGTCAATTTCAGCTGCGACATTCAGATGGTGGGGTCAGAATTTGGTGTAAACAACATAAAAGCATGGATCCATCCTGCCTTGTATCAACGGGTTAGGCTGGTGGTGGTGGTGTAATGGTATTGATATTTTCTTGGCACACTTTGGACCCCTTAATACCAATTGAGCATCGTTTATACACCACGGCCAACCTGAGTATAGTTGCTGACCATGTCCATCCCTTTATGACTACAGTGTCCCCATCTTCTGATGGCTCCTTCCAGCAGGATAATGCACCATGTCACAAAGCTCCAATCATCTCACCACTGGTTTCTTCACCATGACAATGAGGTCACTGTACTCCAATGGCCTCCACACTCACCAGATCTGGTTACTGTCCTCCAATGGCCTCCACACTCACCACATCTCATCCAACAGAGCAAGAGATTTTCATCATGGATGTGCAGCTGACAAATCTGCAGCAACTGTGTGATGCTATCATTCCACTATGGAGCAAAATCTCTGAGGAATGTTTCCAACACCTTATTGAATCTATGCCACCAAGAATGAAGGCAAAAGGGGGTCCAACCCGGTACTAGCAAGGTGTGTAATAAATAGGTCGATAAATACATATTATAAAATACATTTAGGAAAGGTGATTTTAAGTGTTCGTATACAAGTAACATTTTACATAATACTTTGTTTTTCTATTTGCACAGTGACCATTTGTGCTTCAGAACAAGTGTTCTAAAGATCTCCAGCCTTGTTCCAATGAATGGGGTGCTACCAATCCAGTACAGTACTCAGCAATTCGAAGAATTACTTCTGCAATAACTTGTACTGAATTTATCCACAAGGTGGCAGCAAAGCCTTGTAGGAGTCGCCGCATGCTCAGCATTCTGATTCTCTATCGCTCTCTCCTGTCCATGTACAGAGAGATACAAATGACAACATTCACTAGATATAAAATTTAGGACCACAATGCCAGAGCTTGTGATATATTAGACACTTTGAACGGAAGCATCACAGGCTCAGACTTGCTGCAGTTTCTAATGCACACAGCGAGAAGCTCAGTGTGCAGTGAAATCAGAGTAAGCCCTTTCAGTCCAGGAGAGAAACCTATGAAAGTGTGAAAAACTGAAGACCAGGGTTCAATGTTTCAAATAAAGTAACCCCCGCACAGAGAGTGCATTGCGTTTGATGAGTCAGTCAACCTACAGAATTGCACTGTTGGGAAAAGCTGAAAAGTCCAACCATTGTTTAATGCCACAAAGCAGGAAACAGAGCCTGAATGTACAGTGCCCTGAAAAAGTATTCATACCCCTTGACATTTTCCACACTTTGTCATGTTACAGCCAAAAACAAATGTATTTTATTGGGATTTTATGTGATAGACCGACACAAAGTGGCACATAATTGTGACTTGGAAGGAAAATGATAAATGGTTAATTCCCTAGGCTCCATTCACATACAGGCGTCTCAGATCAGGGACAGAATTGCCGCGATTCTGCCTGCGATCCCCAACCATTGCAAGCCGCTTAATGCCCGTGCGTTTCCCGTGACTTGCAATGGCACCCCAAACGAGGCGCGATTTTGCCACGATTGTCGCTCAACTAAATCGCTGTCATTTCACGCAAACAGAATCGCAGGACACCTGTCGCCCAAAATAGCTTTTTTTAGGCGACAGGCGTCCGCCATCTTGTCTGCGCGATTTTAACGCAATTCATCGAGTGATAATCGTGGCAAAATCACACTGCATTTGGGGTGCCATTGCAAGTCACGCAATGCAATGACTTTCAATGGTTCGGGATCGCAGGCAGAATCGTGGCAATTCTGCTAGCAAACTGAGGCGCCTCTATGTGAATCGAGCCTTACAAATAAATATGTAAAAAGTGTGGCATGCATTTGTATTCATCCCCCCTTTACTCTGATACCCCCTAACTAAAATCTAGTGGAACCAATTTTCCTCAGAAGTCACCTAAAGTAAATAGAGTCCACCTGTGTGTAATTTATTCTCAGTATAAATACAGCTGTTCTGTAAAGCCCTCAGAGGTTTGTTAGAGAACCTTAGTGAACAAACAGAATCATGAAGGCCAAGGAACACACCAGACAGGTCAGGGATAAAGTTGTGGAGAAGTTTAAAGCAGGGTTAGGTTTTAAAAAAATATCCTAAGCTTTGAACATCTCAGGGAGCACTGTTCAATCCATCATCCGAAAATGGAAAGAGTATGGGGCAACTGCAAACCTACCAAGACATGGCCGTCCACCTAAACTGACCGGCCGGGTAAGGAGAGCATTCATCAGAGAAGCAGCCAAGAGGCCCATGGGAACTCTGGAGGAGCTGCAGAGATCCACAGCTCAGGTGGGAGAATCTGTCCACAGGACAACGATTAGTCGTGCACTCCACAAATCTGCCCTTTATGGAAGAGTGGCAAGAAGAAATCTATAAGAAGTCCCATTTGCAGTTTGCAAGAAGCCATGTGGGGGACACAGCAAACATGTGGAAGAAGGTGCTCTGGTCAGAGGAGACCAATAGAAACTTTTTGGCCTAAAAGAAAAACGCTATGTGTGATGGAAAACGAACAATGCACATCAGCCTGAACACACCATACCCACTGTGAAACATGGTGGTGGCAGCATCATGTTGTGGGGATGCTTTTGATTACCAGAAGAAAACCTGTTAGAATCTGCAAAAGACTTAAGACTGGGGCGGAGGTTCACCTTCCAGCAGGACAACGACCCTAAACATACAGCCAGAGCTACAATGGAATGGTTTAGATCAAAGCATATTCATGTGTTAGAATGGCCCAGTCAAAGTCCAGACCTGAATCCAATTAAATATTCTGTGGCAAGACTTGAAAATTGCTGTTCACAGATTCTCTCCATCCAATCTGAATATGTACAGCGGCTGGTCAGCAAGTGGTTAGAGTGTCGCCTATGGAGATTTTTAGGTATTGTACTTTGGCGTCATTCCACAGGCATTTTAAAGCATGACATGTTTGGTATCTATTTACTCGGCGTAACATCTTTTACATTTTACCAAAAAATGTTGTATTAATTTGGGTTTGTGTGCAATAAAATTATTTAACCGCTTGCCGACCTCTGCACGACTATTTACTGCGGCGGTCAGCCCCTCACAGGCAGAGTGACGTAGTACTACGTCGCTAGCCTGTGAGGGTCAAGGGAGCGCGCGCGCTCCCGCGCGGTCACGGACCCCCCCCTGCGCGTGTGACCGGCGGACCCGATGTCCGCTGGTCACTCGGCGATTGTCGGTGCAGAGGGAGAAAGGCAGGCGGCTAATGTAAACAAGCCAACTGTCATTCTCCACTGTGTATGAATAGTGATCATACGGTTCTACTATGTAGGACCGTTGATCACTGTTCCTACACCTCAAGCCACAGCCAATAACAGTTAGAATCACGCCCCTAGGGACACACATAACCCCTCCCTCTCAAAAAAAGTTAACCCCTTCACTACCAGTGTAATTTTACAATAACAGTGTATATGTATAGCACTGATTACTGTAGAAATGTCACTGGTAACCCCAAAAGTGTCAAAAATGTCAGTCAAGGGTCCGATCTGTCCGCCGCAATATCGCAGTACCGCAAAAAAAAAAAAATCGCAGATCGCCGCCATTACGCATTAAAAAAAAAAAAACACCAAAAATGACAAAAATCTTTCCCTTTGTTAGTAAACGCAATAACTTTTGCGCAAACCAATCAAAATACGCTTTTTGCGATTTTTTTTACCAAACATAGGTAGCATAAAACAAATTGGCCGAAAATGTTAAAAAATTTTGATTTTTACATTTTTTTTGGGGAATTTCATATAAAAAAATGTTAAAAATATTGTTATTTTTGAAAAATTTACACTCTTTTTTTGTTTATAGCGCATGATCAAAAAAAAAAAAAAATCGCACAGGTGATCAAATACCACCAAAAGAAAGCTCTGTGGGAAAAAAAGGACGTCAAATTTGTTTAGGTACAGCGCACGACCGCGCAATTGTCCGTTAAAGTCACGCAGTAAAAAAAAAAAAAAAAAATCGCAAAAAACCCTCTGGTCAGGAAGGGGGTAAAATCTTCCGGGGCTTAAGTGGTTAAGGGCAAAAGCAAAGAGCTCTCTTAAGACCTTTGCAACCTTATTGTTGCAAGACATACTGATGGCATTGGTTACAGAAGGCTTTCTAAAGCCCCGTACACACGTACCGATCGTCGGCCGAACGATCGGCCGTCTTTTGTCCAGGGCTGTCATGTCTGTTGAAAACTGAAAAAGACTGCACACGAATTTTGTCGGCCAAAAAACAGCCGACTACAGAAGTGATGTCATGTGATGGTTAACTTTCCTTGTCTTTTTTTTTTTTCTGAGCATGCCCAGTCTTGCAAATCTGCTGTCTGTCGGCCGAAATCTGTACTGACTGGCGAACAATCGGCCGTTCTGGTGTTGGCCAACAAAAATTTTAATGCCTACACGACAGATTCTCTTCGGCCGAAAATGCGCTGTCGGAAGCATCATACTAACAAACCTACAATCGGCCGATCGGTCGTCGGCCGAATATTTACGGCCGACAATCGGTACGTGTGTACGGGGCTTAACTTCCTGAATGTCCCAGGGAGTTGGGGCCAAAATCTGGAAGTGGGAAGAACATAATTTTACCATAAACCGGCCACAACCAGGTGCTCCTCAAGATTTCCGACAGAGGAGTGAAAAGAATGATCAGAAGAGTTGACCAGGAGCCAAGGACAACTTGTGGAGAGCTTCAGAAAGACCTGGAATTAGCAGGTACAATTGTTTCAAAGAAAACAATAAGTATTTACCCGCCATGGCCTGTATGCACGCTCACCACTCAAGCCCCATTGCTGAAAAAGCATGTTGAAGCTCGTTTAACCACTTTACCACCGGAGGATTTTGCTGTCTTACGTCCAGGCCACTTTTTGCAATTCGGCGCTGTGCGACTTTAACTGACAATTGCGCGGTCGTGCAACCCCATACCAAAACGAAATTTACATCCTTTTTTTCCCACAAACAGAGCTTTCTTTTGGTGGTGTTTGATCACCTGTGCGCTTTTTACTTTTTGTGCTATAAACAAAAAAAGAGCGTTTATTTTGAAAAAATAATATTTTTAACATTTTTTTATATGAAATTCCCCCCAAAAAAATGTAAAAATCTAATTTTTTTTAAATTTTTGGCCAATTTGTTTTCTGCTACCTATGTTTGGTAAAAAAAATCACGATAAGCGTATTTTGTTTGGTTTGCGCAAAAGTTATTGCGTTTACTAACTACGGGAAAGATTTCTGTCATTTTTGGTGTTTTTTTTTTTAACGCGTAATGGCGGTGATCTGCGATTTTTTTTTGCGGGACTGCGACATTGCGGCGGACAGATCGGACCCTTGACTGACATTTTTGACACTTTTGGGGGTACCAGTGACATTACTGCAGTAATCAGTGCTATACATATGCACTGTTACTGTAAAAATGACACTGGCAGTGAAGGGGTTAATTTTATTGGAGAGGGAGGGGTTAATGTATGCCTGGTGCTTACTAACGTGTGGGGGGGGAGGTGACTGAGTGACAGAAGGACAGATCGGATGTTCAGCTATGCTGAACACTCCGATCTGTCAGTCCCTGTCACTTAGGAGATCCGCCCACTCTGTTTACACAGGCGGGCGGATCTCCTCACTCGATTCCCCGACGATCGGGGCAGAGCAGTGGCGATCGCTGCCGCTCCTCCCCTGGCCCGACTCCCGCTGTGAATGAAACAGCGGGAGCGCACCTCCGGCGGCGCGCGAGCGCCGCCTACAGGGGGAGGAGTCCAGCGACGTAGGTCTACGTCGCTGGACGATAACGAACCACTTTGCCGCAGTACGCTCAATGTGAGCGGTCGGCAAGTGGTTAAAGTTTGCTGCGCAACATTTAGACAAGCTCACATACTGGGAGAATATGGTCTGCTGAGATGACACCAAAATTGAACTCTTTGGATGCCGTAATACACACCATGTTTGGAGGTCACATGGCACATCACTCTAAAAACCATACCAACAGTGAAGTTTGGAGGTGGGAACATCATGGTGTGGGGCTGTTTTTCAGCATACGGTCCTGGCAAACTTCATATCATTGAAGGAAGGATGAATGGAAAATGTACCAAGACATACTTGATAATCTGCTGGCATCTACCCGGATGAAGATGAAACGAGGGTGGACACTTCAGTAAGACAATGATCCCAAACACAAAGCCAAGGAAACTTTCATTTGGTTTCAAAAAAAGAAAAAGCTGCTAGACTGGCCCAACCAATCACCTGACTTGAAACCAATAGAAAATCTATGGAAAGAGGTAAAGAACAGCGTTCATAGAAGAGGCCCACAGAACCTTCGGGATTTGTGTGGAAGAATGGGCCAAAATCAAACCTGAGCAACGCGTGCGACTAGTTTCTCTATGCAGGAGGAGTATATTTTCAGTTAGCGTGTTCAATACTTCTTCCCTGTGTCATTCCATTTTATTTCATGTTAACTTCATTTCTGAACTTTTTAGTTTTGGTGTCTTTGTATGTATGGATTGCATGGGTTGTTACTGACATGTGGTGAAAATTTCCCGTCAAAAGCACCTTTAGAAATCTATTTACCTAGAAAATTGGTGACGTTCTTCAATACCTATTTTAGCCAGTGTATAATGTTTGATGGTTCTAAGTAATGTTGTAGCAAAAAAAAAAAAAAAAAAAAAGGGATTTTTGACTTAGCGCCGGTTCACACTGCAGCGCGCCGCGACCTCGGAGCGGCCGCCACGGACTTCATAACATTGAAGTCTATGGCGGTCGCCTCCGGGTCGCCCCAAAGAAGCTCCGGACCCTTTTTCTAGGTCGGAGCGACTTGTGTCGCTCCTATTAGAACGGGTCCGCAGCTTCCCTATGGGAGGCGACCTGTGAGGCGACCAGGTCGCCTCACAGGTCGCCCTAGTGTGAACCGTCACTTACCGTAAAATCCATTACTATGATGTTCATTGACGGACACAGCTCCTGATACTCATAACCATTGGGTTATACTGCCCCCTTCAGGAGTAGGACACAAGGCAGAAAAAAATTCTGGCTACACCCATGGGCAGTCCCAGAGGGTATATTCCCTCTTCCCTGCTATAGCCACTCAGTTTTGTTACAAGCAGTGTCAGGAGAATTATAACTCCACAGAGGGTTGGGTGCTGTGTCCATTAATGAAGATCAGAGAAATGGATTTTACGGTCAAAGTAAAAAATTCCATTTTCTCTTTCGTTCATTGACGGACACAGCTCCTGATATTCATAACTATTGGGACGTCCCAAAGCAGTGTTAAATATGATGGGTGGGAACAACAAAAAAATTCCCAAGACTAAACAGTAGCCAACCAGGCAACAGGAGCTCACCAAAACAAATAGAGCCCACCTGAAAAAAAGCACACTCTCAAAGAGGATCAGGTCCTCTTAAACAGCAGCCTGCAAAACCTTGTGGCCAAAAGAAGCATCCGCAGATGCCAAAACGTCCACTTTAAAAAATGTTGTAAAAAGTGTGCACAGACGACCAGCTGGCCGCCTTGCAAACCTGCATCACTGACACCTGATGACGGAAAGCTCAGGAGGCACTAAGCGCCCTAGTAGAGTGCGCCTTGACAGGGAAAGGAGGAACCTGACCCCTGAACCATCTGTCTGATCCATCTGGTAATGGTCACAGAGGAAGCGGACAACCCTTTTCGAGGTCCATCTGTGAGCACAAAGAGAGTGTGACTTCCTGAAAGACTCTGTAGCTGCCAGATACACCCTAAATGCCAGGACCACATCCAAGGCATGCAAGGCAATTTCCTTTGGATGTTTTGGCCTGGGACACAGGGAAGGCAACACAATGTCTTTAGTCAAATGAAAATCAGAGACAACCTTTGGAAGTAATGACGGACGGAGGCGAAGAACCAGCTCATATCTGTGAATCACCAGGTAAGATGGACAGATAATGCCGCCAGTTCCGACACACTGTGCGCAGAGGTGATAGCAACTAAAAGGAAACCTTCTGGGACAGCGTAAGTCAAGGAATCTCCTAAACATTTTCAAAGGGAGGCTTCAAATTAAGATCCCAAGGCAGTAATAGAGCCCGCACTGGAGGAACAGCCTGAAGAAAGGTACGCACCAGGGAGTGTGTGGCCAAAGGTTGTTTGAAGATTACCGACACCTGGCCCTGGATGGTACTCAAGGCCAATTTCTGTTGAGCCCCCATTGAAGGAAGGTCAAGATCCGAGCCACTGAGAAGGAGCGAGGAAGAAACCCAAGAGACTCACATCACGCAATGTACATCTTCCACGTACGATGTTAGATCTTCCTTGAGGTAGATTTCCTAGCTTTCAACAGTGTAGGAATCATCGACTCGGATAAACTCCTATCCTTCAGCACCTGTCGTTCAACAGCCAAGCCGTTAAAGCCAGCAACTGTAAAGGAGGACTGAAAATCGATCCTTGGGACAGCAGATCCTCCCTGTTGAGCCAAGACGCCAACGGGTCCACCTCGGGAGTGCCCCACCTGAGACACAGCTGATGAAATGCCTCCGGATGAAAAGACCAGTCCCTGTAGTCCAATGCCTGCTGACGGAGGTAATCTGCCTGCCAATTTTACACCCCGGGAATGTGTACGATGGATAGGGCTGTAACGAACTGTTCTGCCCACCTCAGATTGCCAGCTACCTCCAGAGCCGCCAGGACACTTCTTGTGCCCCCTTGGTGATTGACATAAGCCACGGCCGTGGCATTGTCTGATTGAATGCGCACTGGACAACCCTGAAGACGATCCGTCCAATGATTCAGACACAGTCTGATCGCTCTGAATTCCAAGAGATTGATCAGGAGTCTAGACTCTTCCAGCATCCAGATTCCCCTAAGCAGAATGCTGGCCGAGGACGCCTCCCCAGCCGGACAGGCTGGCATCCGTGGTGACCGCTGTCCAATACAAGGAGAGGAAGGATTTTCCCAGCCAAAGCACCGGGGAATGAAGCCACCGTATCAGGGACTTCATTGTGCCCTGACTCGGCTGGATCTGATTGTCCAGAGACTGGGGATCTTGTCCCATTTGGTCAAAAATTCCCTTTGCAGGGACCTCGTATGGAACTGTGCAAACATAACCGCTTCAAAAGCTAGACACCATCAGGCCCAGCACCCACATGCAAGTCCGGAGGGATGACCAGTTGTTGGACAGCAGGTGGCGAATAGCAGCCTGCAATTTCTGCAGTTTGTCCAGAGGAAGGAGCACTCTGGCTAAGGACAAGTCCAGAGTAAGGCCCAGATAGCTTTGTGAACGGAACCAGAGCAGACTTCTGAGAATTCAGAATCCAGCCGAACTCCGGCAGAGTTCGTATTGTGATCTCCAGGTTCTCCACCAAAGCAGAGGGAGACTCCGCTAGCAGAAGGAGATCATCCAAGTAGCCCAATAACGTGATCCCCATTGGCTAGCACAGGGGCTAACACTTTTGTGAACACCCGTAGAGCAGTTGCGAGACCAAAGGGTAACGCCACAAACTGATAATGGTCCTCTCCCACAGCAAAGCGGAGAAAACGCTGGTGTCTGGCACATATTGGAATGTGAAGGTAGGTATCCTTGATATCGATAGAGGTGAGGAAATCACCCTGATGCAGGGATACCACCACTGTTCAAATGGACTCCATTCTGAAGTTCTGTACCTGCACAAAGCAGTTGAGTGCCTTGAGGTCCAGGATTGGACAAACTATGCCTTCCTTTCTGGGAACTGTTAACAAGTTTGAGTAAAATAAAACCCTGAAAACCTTCCCAGGTCGGAACCGGGACAATCACCCCTTGAATAAACAAGTCTTGTACTGCTCCAAACAGGCCCTGTAAGCAGTCATGGGACACGCGCGAGTTGGAAGGAAAAAACCTTGCTGGGAGAAAATAGTGAAACTCGATCTTGCAGCTGGACCGAATGACTTTGTGGACCCACTTGTCTTGCATCCGGGAAGTCCACGGGTTCAGAAACCAGCAAAGATGTCCCCCCACCCCGATAGGGGTGAGGGCGCACCTTTATACAGAAGGAGCCTTGTCCACAGGTCTGGAGAAGCCCGATCTTGGTTTGCCAGACCAGGTTCATTTGGATCCTCCAGAAAAGGCTCTGAAAGGCTTTGAGCCCTTGTCAGTCGACCCTGAGGGACGAAAAAACGTATGAGCTGAGAAGGAAGGCCCACGTCTACGACAAGGTTCTTTTGCCCTTAGAAGCATGTGGAAGAAAAACAGAATTTTTGTAAAATCTTACCTGTAAAATTCCTTTCTCTGAGTCCTCCGACAGTCGCCGCCTCTTCATATTCGTCACATATGGGGTATTAGACTTTGCTCCGAAGGAGTAGCTAGGCAACAGAATATGTTAACATTAAAGCTTTTAACATATCCCACCCTCAAGGGGTGGTCCCCTCAGTCAATACCCTCCTACTTCCTGCAACCATATCTCAGTTTTAGTGGAATAGCAGTAGAGTATACAACCAAACCCCAAAAGAGGGGCGGGGGCGGCGACTGTCGGAGGACTCAGAGAAAGGAATTTTACAGGTAAGATTTTACAAAAATTACGTTTTCTCTTACGTCCTCCGACAGTCGCCGCCTCTTCATATTCGTCACATATGGGGACGTCCCAAAGCAGTGCAAACATGAGGGGTGGGAAACGCATCCACGCCGAAAGGCAACGCAGTCTCCGCATCAAAGAAAGGAACCTTACCAAAGGAAGGAAACCAGCTGGGCAACAGAAAAAAAACAAGTGCTCAACAGGAGCAACAACCCAGGAAAAGACAAAAAACCAGGGGATACAAAACTTATCCCAACAGCCAGAGGTCCCCAACAAGGGACCCTAGGGAACTGCCGCACTAAGAACCTTGCGGCCAAAGGAAGCATCCGCCGATGCCTGAACATCTACTTTGTAGAATCTTGTGAACGTGTGTACGGTCGACCAGGTCGCCTCCTTACACACCTGGGCTACAGAAGCCCCATGACGACAGGCCCAAGACGTACTCAAAGATCTAGTAGAGTGCGCCTTCACAGGCACAGGGGGAACCTTCCCCTGCAAAGCATAGGCCTGTTCAATGGTCTGCCTAATCCATTTTGCGATGGTAGAGGCCGAAGCCGCCATGCCCTTCCGAGGACCCTCTGGAAGAACAAACAAGGAGTCCGTCTTTCGAAAAGACTCAGTCGATTTAAGGTAAACCCTTATCGCCCGAACAACATCCAGAGAATGCAATCTCACCTCCTTTGGATGTTTAGGCTTCGCGCACAGCGAAGGTAAGACAATATCCTCATTAAGATGGAATTCCGAAACTCGTTTCGGAAGAAAAGAAGAAGGATTAGGTCGCAAGACCACCTTATCCAAATGAACAACCAGGTACGGAGACTTGCAGGACAAAGCTGCCATCTCTGACACTCTGCGAGCCGAAGTGATCGCCACCAAAAAGGCGACCTTTTTGGACAACATAGACAACGAGATCTCCCTGATCTGTTCAAAAGGAGCACGTTGCAACACAGACAGAACGAGATTCAAGTCCCAAGGGGCAAAGGATCCCTCCTAGGAGGAACCAGATGCCGCACACCCTGAACAAAAGTGCCAACCAAGGAGTTGGAAGCCACGGGACGTTGAAACAGAACGGCCAGTGCAGACACCTGACCCTTTATCGTAGCCAGCGCCAAACGCTGATCAACACCCGTTTGAAGAAAAGACAGCACACGGGAAACCGAGTACGTGCGGGGTGAAAACCCCCTGGACTCACACCAGGCAAAATAGGCCTTCCAAGTACGGTAATAAACCTTCCCCGAGGAAGACTTCCTCGCGTTGATCAAAGTATGAACGACCTCAGGAGAGAGACCCCTCTCCTTCAGGACCTCGGTCTCAACAGCCAGGCCGTCAAAGCCAGCGACTGTAAAGCAGGATGGTATATCGGTCCTTGAGACAGTAGATCGTCTCGAAGAGGCAGACGCCACGGAGCGTCGACCGCCAGATTCACGAGGTCTGCGTACCAGGACCGGCGAGGCCAGTCCGGTGCCACAAGAATCACCGTGCTGCGTTCCGAGTGTAACCTGCGAAGGAACCTGGACAGCAACTGAATCGGTGGAAACGCGTACATCAGCCTGTACTGATGCCACGGGGCCACTAACGCGTCTGACGCGTCTGCCCGAGGGTCGCGCGTCCTTGCCACGAACCTTTTCACCTTGTTGTTGAGACGAGACGCGAACAGGTCCACATCTGGAAGACCCCACTTCGCGCACAACATCCGGAAGACAGCCGGGTGGAGAGACCATTCCCCCTGATCCAGGGTCTGGCGACTCAGATAGTCCGCCTGCCAATTCTCCACTCCCGGAATGTGAACCGCCGTTATCGCCGGGACATGAGTCTCGGCCCAAGACAGAATGTCGGCCACTTCTCGAGCCGCTCGGGCACTCCTGGTGCCCCCTTGGTGGTTGATGTGGCATTGTCCGTCTGCACCCGAACCGGGCAGCCCTGCAGCCGGTCCGTCCAGCGATGAAGACAGAGATTTATCGCACGCAATTCCAGAATGTTGATCGGAAGGGAAGACTCCCCCTCCGACCAAGTTCCCTGGGTGGATAGAACGCCCAGAACACCACCCCAGCCCGACAGGCTGGCATCCGTGGTGATCACCGTCCACGAGACAGGACGAAACGACTTGCCCCCGGACACCATCGGGGACTGGAGCCACCACAGAAGGTTTCTTCTGGTGCGATGACTCAACGAGATTTGAAGATCCAGAGATTGAGGTCGCCCGTCCCACCTGGACAGGATCTCCTCTTGGAGACCCCGCGTGTGAAACTGGGCGAAGGGAATCGCCTCGAAGGCCGAGACCACCACCCCAGACATCTCATGCACGTCCGCAGAGACGAGTGCGGAACGTCCCTGAGGGACCTGACTTCCTCCTGAAGAGTTCTGAGTTTGTCTTCCGGCAGGAAGACCTTCGCCTGCACCGAGTCCAGAATCATTCCCAGGTAGGGAAGACGAACCGACGGACTCAGTGTCGACTTTGGAAAATTTATCGCGCTGAAAATCATCATTGCAGGGGAAAACCTGCGGCGTCCTGCGTTTTCTCTGCGTCCCATAGGCCGCCAAGGCAGCGGGGGGACACACTTCATCCTGCAAACGCAGTGTTTGTTTAATGGAAGCAATCAATTCATCCATGATTGCAAGCTCTTCAGGCGAGCCAGGGGGAGAATTATCAACCCCCTCAACTTCAGCCTCCACCTCGGACCCCACTAGATCTAGGGAGGAGCGGGACCCCGATAAGGAGGCCCCCGCCATAATAACCCCATCACCTTCACCCTCAGAATCAGAGGAAAGAGCAATTCTGGGTCTTTTAGTAGATTGAGCAGCCACCAGCATCTGCAACTGAGCAGCAAGGCCAGCCACAATAGTGGCTAAATCCCCCCCTGGGGGGGAAACAGCGGTCCCCTGGCTTTCCACCAAGGCGGTAGGAAATTTGCCCTCCTGAGAATCCATTGCCCCTGTAATGCCAGACAATAAAGGGTTAACTGCCCCTTTAAGCAAGCGCGGCAAGCGCAGCCCACCGCACCACACTCAAGCACAATGAGACCCCCACAGGGAATATGCAAACTGAACACAGGCAATGGATAGCAAGAACAGAAGGATAAAACCTGAGGAGACCCTCGCCGCTGCTGCCTCGATCGGTGTTCCTGGAAAGAGGAAGTGATGCTGCCAGGGCGCTCTATGAAAGCCTATGGAGGCTACAAGAAAATGGCCGCCATGCATGTAAAACATGCGGCCGGAGCGAGTGTAGGCAAAATGGCGCCGTTTGGCGCCGAAACCGCCGCTCCACAGTGCAGCAAAGCACACGTGACATCCTTGTATAGGAATACATGTCAGATCGCCGCAGCGATCGCTGTATATGCCCAAACATGCCAAAAAAACATGCCCCACAGCACACAGCTTCTCACACTGACCAGACTGACACACACAGTGTCACACAGCTCCCCCCCCCCCTTGCAGCCCACAGCATGCAGCCGAGAGATAGGGAGACAAGCAGTGTGAATAGAGGCAGGTTACACAGTCCCAGACTGACACCCCCCCAGACAGACAGGTCCCCACATAGATACACTTACCTCTCAATGGCGTGGGGGACCCGCACAGGCGAACAAGCCGCTGCACATGAGGCAGGGAGAGTCGCAATTCAAGACGCACCAAATGTGGGTTAAGAAACCGCACAGCGTCCAGTGAGGTAGCCACCTCACCAATCATCCCTGCACCGAACAGGGATGGGTCGTTCACTGTGCCAGGAGCGTTACCTGGCTGAACGCTCGATGGCAGGCTGGGAAGCCACTGACCCACGACCTGCGACCAGGGGGATCAGCCCGAGACCCAGCACGCATGATCCTCTTCATCAGAAGAACTAACTAACGCTGACAAAAATAACAGCTAAGTAAAGGTAGAGAGAAAACTCAAACAAAATTTCAAAAAGAAGAAAGAGTCTGGGGCAGAAAGCCCCAGCACAGGAAAAGCCAGCCACTCCTGACAAGCTAGACATTAAAACTGAGATATGGTTGCAGGAAGTAGGAGGGTATTGACTGAGGGGACCACCCCTTGAGGGTGGGATATGTTAAAAGCTTTAATGTTAACATATTCTGTTGCCTAGCTACTCCTTCGGAGCAAAGTCTAATACCCCATATGTGACGAATATGAAGAGGCGGCGACTGTCGGAGGACGTAAGAGAAAGTACTTTTCCCCCCGTGAGGAATTGTCCTCACTATCAGAGGGTTCAAGGTGCGTGTTTGCAGACTCAGCAGGGTGACCCATGTTCGCAGAGGCCAAATAATATTCAGGATCAGACAAATGAGGCAGGGGAAGGCGGGGGGGGGGGACTTTTTGCTAGCCCCGTCGCCCACAAGCCACATCCACCCGGGACACAAGGGGCTCTAGGACCGCCGTCAGTGAATGGATGGATGGTTGGGCCCTGGAGGGCCCTGCAGCCTCAGAAAGGGAATCAGGTGGGGAAATGTGCTCCAAAGACACCATGAGTCACCAGGAGGACCCCACAAAAAAGTGTAAAAAACTTTGCTAAGGGACAACCACCACGCTGGCAGCACCACCCAATCGCCAGGCACAAAGCACCAATCGATCCTCAGCAGAGAGGGAGAGGACCGCACCAGACTCACCACCCAAAGAAACAGACCCTTGCAGCCACCAGGAGAATCTGCACTACACTGCGGCGATAAGGAAGTAAAATGATCCTTGAGTTAGCACCAGGGGATGAGGAGAGGCTCCCATCGCCAAAATCAACGTCCACAGGACACCACTGTTATGGCTGCCGCTATTTCCAATGGCCAACCACAAGAAAATGGCCACCGGACAACACAAACATGGCTGCTGTGTATAGAAACACACAGGCTACAACAAAATGGCAGCCTCGCATGGCACCAAGACGTTTACAGGGACCCAGGATGGAGACCAGGCCTCAAGGACAGATCCAGGCAGGACAGGGGCCCGGCAGGAGCCCTCACCAGGCACAACACTCCCCCGCACAATTGATCGTCCGGTCGCTGGCGGCACACGCCCCCCCCCAATATCGCCAGTTAGCACCCTGCCCCATCCCAGGAAAGTGGCCAGACCACCCACACAGCCCCAGCGTGGAGGGGGGGCAGGATGAGGGACTTGGCAAGCGGGGGTGCCTGCGAGAAGGATGGGAACCTGCTGCTGTGAATCAAATCTAGTGACGCAGGAGCAGGGCCGAGTTCCGCTTTCTGTGTTAATGGACGCAGCAGCGGGACTCAGGACAGGAGCGCACCCGAACTCCCGCAAGTTGTTTTTAATGAGGGCTCCTGATGAATGGGAGGAGCCAGGAGCGCCAGCGGGGCACCCCAGAAGAGGGGGGATCGGGGCTGCTCTGTGGAAAACCATTACACAGAGCAGGTAACCACCTTTTGCAATCATTTTATTTTTACCTGTTGCTTTAAATTTTTTTATTACTGTATATACTCGAGTATAAGCCGACCCGAGTATAAGCCGAGACCCCTACTTTTACCACAAAAAGATGGGAAAAAATCATTGACTCGAGTATAAGCCTAGGGTAAGAATGCAGGGCGGCGGGCATGGTACAGGAGAATGCAGGGTGACTGGCGTGGTGCAGGAGAATGCAGGGTGACTGGCATGGTGCAGGAGAATGCAGGGTGACTGGCATGGTGCAGGAGAATGCAGGGTGACTGGCATGGTGCAGGAGAATGCAGGGTGACTGGCATGGTGCAGGAGAATGCAGGGTGACTGGCATGGTGCAGGAGAATGCAGGGTGACTGGCATGGTGCAGGAGAATGCAGGGTGACTGGCATGGTGCAGGAGAATGCAGGGTGACTGGCATGGTGCAGGAGAATGCAGGGTACTGGCAAGGTACAGGAGAATGCAGGGTACTGGCATGGTACAGGAGAATGCAGGGTACTGGCATGGTGCAGGAGAATGCAGGGTACTGGCATGGTGCAGGAGAATGCAGGGTACTGGCATGGTGCAGGAGAATGCAGGGTACTGGCATGGTGCAGGAGAAGGCAGGGTGACTGGCATGGTGCAGGAGAATGCAGGGTACTGGCATGGTGCAGGAGAATGCAGGGTACTGGCATGGTACAAGAGGATCCGACGTTGTGGGCATACTACAGGAGATGCAGTGTTGTGGGCATGGTACATGTGGACCATGCCCGCAGCACTGCATCCCTTGTAGTGTGCCCGCAGCCCTGCATAATGGCAGGTAGTGAAGCTGTTTCACTTACCTGTTCCAGACATGTCATTGCGCACGCGCCGCCGCCGCTCGTATACTTTCGGCTATTCCCGGCCTCTCCCGAGCGGCGCCGGGAATAGCCGAAATTACATGAGCGGCGGCGGCGCGTGCGCGGTGACATGTATGCGACGGGCGGCGCCATTTTTAAACCTTAAACCCGTCGGAGCGGACAGGAAATTTTTTTTTTTTCCTTGACTCGAGTATAAGCCGAGGGGGACGTTTTCAGCACAAAAAAATGTGCTGAAAAACTCGGCTTATACTCGAGTATATACGGTACTTTTATTGCTGTCACAAGGAATGTAAAGATCTTTGTGCCAGCAATAGGCAGTGACAGGTACTCTTTAGGGAGAGATCTGGAATCTAAAAGACCCCAAATCCCTCCTCTGCACTTAAAACATTAAAAACGCCAAGATCGGCTTTTTAAATACTTACATTTTTTTAAAAAATGGCGCTGTAGACAGCCAGGTAAACCAGAAGTGATGTCATGTCATCACTTCTAGGTTACCATAGCAGCAACCCGATCAAAGCCAATCCTGGCATTGTATGCGTCTCCGGCAAGCCGGCGGATATGCCGGCTGGTAGCTCAGGTCTCCCAGGGGGAAGAGAGCGCCAAGAGAGCCATAGAAGACGGCGGGAGGGGGGACGTCCCCTCCTTCTGCTTGGAATACCTGCGAGTGGCTAGTTAGCCGCTCTGGTTGCTAATACAAGAGAGCCGTCGGCTCTAAAAAACTATACCAGGGTGATACCTGTGGCTGCATGTAATCCCGATACAACCAATTCAAATAGAATTACACACCAGGTATGTGATTTGGCTGAAAGTAGTTAAAAAAAAAATAAATAAATAAATATATATATATATATATATATATATATATATATATACTCAACAGTTTTAAGTATGTAAATATCAATTTTATCCACAAGGTGGCAGCCACACCAATAAAAACTCCCTGGAAAGAATTATGAGCAGAGATATGGGAACAAAGTGTTACAGTTACTGTTTCCAACTAAAACAAAAAAAAAAAAGTCATAAATTCAACTCCAATGAAAGTAAAAGAAAATCCAAATATTGGGGTGTCCCCAGGAAACAGCTGAATGATTAATCGTTAAAAGATTGTGATCTTGATTCAACCCCCCCACAATCTTATTCCAGCAATTCCATGATACATGTAAAAAGTGCAGAGCTGTCAAAAGGAAAAAAAAAAAAAAAAAAAACAGCCAGCAATGTTTGTCAACAACACTGCTCTTTGTTGAAAGAGACAGATAAAAAAAAAACATTGTATCTGCCTATCTGTCCTTCTGTTTATTTACAGATCAAAAGAGATGAACTTTAGGTCGCCTCACAGGTCGCCCCAGTGTGAACGGGGACTAAGAGTCCATTCACACTAGCGCGACCAAGTCGCCTGACAAGTCGCGGTAGATCGTTCTAATAGGAGCGACACAAGTCACTCCGACTTTGAAAAAGGGTCCTGTACTACTTTGGGGCGACCTGGAGGCGACTTGCATTGACTTCAATTATTTAGTCCGTGCAAGTCTTCACAGGTCGCCCCACAAAATCGTGTCGCGCCAGTCTGAATGGGCGCTCAAGCAACCTTGTCAAGTTAAAAAAAAATAAAAAATTAATATATATATATATATATATATATATATATATATATATATATATATATATATATATATATTGATTTTTACTTCATTGTTCCTCTGTTTAACCCCCATATTAACCCCTAATTTACTCTAATCAGCCTTACTAACTTCTTATTCTCCTTCTCCATTTATTTATTTTCCTGCTGATTTTTTTTTTTACTTCTATTTTATACACTAGTTACGTTTTTTTTGTTTGCTTAGTTCAATATTTTCACACCTTTAACATATGTACATGTTTCACACTGAAAAAAAAAGCTCAAAATTTAAAAAAATGTATTTTATTTGTAAAATAAATAAAATGTAATAAATAAATAAAATAAATAAAATTTAAATGTGATCGAAGCAAAGATTATTATAGCTTATTATAGCTTATATTATTTCCATCTTGTTTGATAACCTATTGTTCAGGGGTTGCTAGTCTTTAAAATAAAAAAAAAAGTTCTTCGGAATCCTGATCTTTATTCTATGCAAAAGAATATTGTGATTCTCATTTTATCCAGAATTGTGCAGCTTTACCCCAGAAGAGTATTAGAGGGGACATATTCCAATGGGGACACTACTTCTGGTGGCCTGGGGGTCTTCAAGGGATTCCTTATCACTTTTTGTTTGTCTATGGGACAGGAAGTGAAGGGCGATCTCCCCAAAGGCAAAAAAAAAATCTGGCAGGAGTTATTGCCCTCCATTACTCTACCCAAAATGAAAAGAATAAAAAAGCCTTTGCCTAAAGTTCTACTTAACACTTCTGGGTGTTTGCTATAAATAACAAATGATCACTTTTTTGAGCTCAGATCCAAAAAGGTCTCAAGGTTACAAACACCCAGCTTACAAATGATGGGAAGTGAGGAGAAATCTCCCCCTAGGGAGGGAAATTCACTTCTGGAAGAGTTCTCATGGGAAAAAGGTCTCCCCACTGAAGTTTTATCACTAATCCTTGTTTCCAAAACAACCCAAAATTTCATAGGGAGGGGGAATCTTCTGAACAGGGGGAGACCGCAAAACAAGTGTTATAGGGGTGGTAAAAAAAAAAAAAACCCTATGCTATGCTATCCTAAAAACGTAAAAATATTTTTTTTTGGCTGGAGCTACACTTAAAAAAAACATACCTGTACCAACTTACAAACAAATTCAACTTAAGAACAAACCTACAGTCCCTATCTTGTTTGTAACCCGGGGACCGCCTGTATGGTTATAAATTTACAAAAAAATAATTTTTTCTAAAATAACTGAGAGGAAGGGGGGGGGGAGAGAGGAAGGGGGGGGGAGAGGAAGGGGGGGGAGAGAGGAAGGGGGGGGGAGAGAGGAAGGGGGGGGAGAGAGGAAGGGGGGGGGAGAGAGGAAGGGGGGGGGGGGAGAGAGGAAGGGGGGGGGGAGAGAGGAAGGGGGGGGAGAGAGGAAGGGGGGGAGAGAGGAAGGGGGGGAGAGAGGAAGGGGGGGAGAGAGGAAGGGGGGGAGAGAGGAAGGGGGGGGAGAGAGGAAGGGGGGGGAGAGAGGAAGGGGGGGAGAGAGGAAGGGGGGGGAGAGAGGAAGGGGGGGGAGAGAGGAAGGGGGGGGAGAGAGGAAGGGGGGGAGAGGAAGGGGGGGGAGAGGAAGGGGGGGAGAGGAAGGGGGGGGGGGGAGAGAGGAAGGGGGGGGAGAGAGGAAGGGGGGGGGGGGGGGGAGAGGAAGGGGGGGGGGGGGGGGGAGAGAGGAAGGGGGGGGGAGAGGAAGGGGGGGGGGGGAGAGAGGAGGGGGGGGGGAGAGAGGAAGGGGGGGGAAGAGAGAAAGGGGGGGGGGGGGAGAGGAAGGGGGAGAGAGAGGAAGGGGGGGGGGGGGGGGGGAGAGAGGAAGGGGGGAGAGAGGAAGGGGGGAGGGAGAGGAAGGGGGGGAGAGAGGAAGGGGGGGAGAGAGGAAGGGGGGGAGAGAGGAAGGGGGGGAGAGAGGAAGGGGGGGAGAGAGGAAGGGGGGGAGAGAGGAAGGGGGGAGAGAGGAAGGGGGGGGAGAGAGGAAGGGGGGGGGGGAGAGAGGAAGGGGGGGAGAGAGGAAGGGGGGGGGGAGAGGAAGGGGGGGGAGAGAGGAAGGGGGGGAGAGAGGAAGGGGGGGAGAGAGGAAGGGGGGGGAGAGAGGAAGGGGGGGGGAGAGAGGAAGGGGGGGAGAGAGGAAGGGGGGGAGAGAGGAAGGGGGGGGAGAGAAGGAAGGGGGGGTAGAGAAGGAAGGGGGGGAGAGAAGGAAGGGGGGGAGAGAAGGAAGGGGGGGAGAGAAGGAAGGGGGGGAGAGAGGAAGGGGGGGAGAGAGGAAGGGGGGGAGAGGAAGGGGGGGGAGAGAGGAAGGGGGGGGAGAGAGGAAGGGGGGGAGAGAGAGGAAGGGGGGGGGAGAGAGGAAGGGGGGAGAGAGAAAGGGGGAGAGAGAAAGGGGGGGGGAGAGAAAGGGGGGGGGAGAGAGGAAGGGGGGGGAGAGAGGAAGGGGGGGAGAGAGGAAGGGGGGGAGAGAGGAAGGGGGGGGGAGAGAGGAAGGGGGGGGAGAGAGGAAGGGGGGGATAGAGGAGGGGGGGAGAGAGAGGAAGGGGGGAGAGAGGAAGGGGGGAGAGCGATTTTACCTGCATTGTGGACATTTGGGAGGGTCTATGGAGGTTATCTCTACAACACACTTCTAAACGCAAACGGTCATAAATGCAGCATGTAAAAGTGGCAAAGCGGACATTTTTAGCCGTCGGTTACTAGCTGTCAAGTTCCAGCATTCAGAAGAGGTTTTCAAACGTCCCGTGTACATGAGGTCTTAACCCAGGTGTCTCAAACTGGTGGCCCTCCAGCTGTTGTGGAACTACAAGTCTCATCATGCATCTGCCTGTGGGAGTAATGCTTGTAACTTTAAGCCTTGCAATGACTCATGGGAATTGTAGTTCTGCAATAGCCAGAGGGCCACCTGTTTGAGACCCCTGCCTTAACCCTTTGATCACCCCAGATGTAAAACCATTCCCAGCCAGTGTCATTAGAACAGGGTCTATGCATATTTTTAGTGCTGATAACTGTATTAGTGTCACTGGTCCCCCAAGGTGTCAGTTAGTGTCCCGATTGTCCGCTGCTATATTGTAATCCCTCTATAAAGTCGCTGACTGCCGACTTTACTAGTAAAAAATAAATTAAAATTTCCCATAGTTTGTAGACACTAACTTTTGTGCAAACTAATGAATATACGCTTATTGGGGGATTTTTTTTTTTTTTTTTTACCAAAAATATGTAGAATACATCTTGGCATAAATTGATGAAGACATTTAATTTTTTTTAATTTTTTGTTATTGGATAGGTTTTATAACAGAAAGTAATAAATATATATTTTTTTCTAAATAGTTTTTTTTTGTTTATAGTGCATAAAATAAAAACGCAGAGGTGATCAAATACCAACAAAAAAACAAGCTCTATTTGTGGGGGAAAAAAAGACATACAATTTATTTGGGTAGAGTGTCGCACGACAGCGCAATTGTCAGTTAAAGTAACGCAATGCAGTATCGCAAAAAAAGGCCTGGTCAGGATCTTCTTACACCCTCAAAGAGGATCAGATCCTCTAAACAGCAGCCAGCAAAAGCTTTGCGGCCAAAGTAAGCATACGCAGTTGCGAACACATCCAATTTATAGGACTTTGTGAAAGTGTGCACCGACCACCAGGTGGCCACCTTGCAAACCTGCGTCACTGACACCTGATGATGGAAGGCCCAGAGGCACTGAGCACCCGAGTAGAGATGAGTCTTGACAGGGAAAGGAGGAACCTGACCTTGGATGAATAGGCCTGAATCACCGTCTGTCTGACCCATCTGGATCACCGTCTGTCTGACCCATCTGGATCACCGTCTGTCTGACCCATCTGGATCACCGTCTGTCTGACCCATCTGGATCACAGTCTGTCTGACCCATCTGGATCACAGTCTGTCTGACCCATCTGGATCACAGTCTGTCTGACCCATCTGGATCACAGTCTGTCTGACCCATCTGGATCACAGTCTGTCTGACCCATCTGGATCACAGTCTGTCTGACCCATCTGGATCACAGTCTGTCTGACCCATCTGGATCACAGTCTGTCTGACCCATCTGGATCACAGTCTGTCTGACCCATCTGGATCACAGTCTGTCTGACCCATCTGGATCACAGTCTGTCTGACCCATCTGGATCACAGTCTGTCTGACCCATCTGGATCACAGTCTGTCTGACCCATCTGGATCACAGTCTGTCTGACCCATCTGGATCACAGTCTGTCTGACCCATCTGGATCACAGTCTGTCTGACCCATCTGGATCACCGTCTGTCTGACCCATCTGGATCACCGTCTGTCTGACCCATCTGGATCACCGTCTGTCTGACCCATCTGGATCACAGTCTGTCTGACACATCTGGATCACAGTCTGTCTGACCCATCTGGATCACCGTCTGTCTGACCCATCTGGATCACCGTCTGTCTGACCCATCTGGATCACAGTCTGTCTGACCCATCTGGATCACAGTCTGTCTGACCCATCTGGATCACAGTCTGTCTGACCCATCTGGATCACAGTCTGTCTGACCCATCTGGATCACAGTCTGTCTGACCCATCTGGATCACAGTCTGTCTGACCCATCTGGATCACAGTCTGTCTGACCCATCTGGATCACAGTCTGTCTGACCCATCTGGATCACAGTCTGTCTGACCCATCTGGATCACAGTCTGTCTGACCCATCTGGATCACAGTCTGTCTGACCCATCTGGATCACAGTCTGTCTGACCCATCTGGATCACAGTCTGTCTGACCCATCTGGATCACAGTCTGTCTGACCCATCTGGATCACCGTCTGTCTGACCCATCTGGATCACAGTCTGTCTGACCCAACTGGATCACCGTCTGTCTGACCCATCTGGATCACAGTCTGTCTGACCCATCTGGATATGGTCGCAGAGGAACCAGACAACCTTTTTCGAGGTCCAAGCACAAATAGGGAGTCTAATTTCCTAAAAGACTCCGTAGCTGCCAGGTACACGCTAATCACCCGGACCACATCCAAGGCATGCAAAGCAATTTCCTTTGGATGTTTTGGCCTGGGACACAGGGAAGGCAACACAATATCTTCATTCAAATGAAAATCAGAGCCAACCTAAGGAAGGAATGACAGACAGGGGCAAAAAAACCCCTTATCACTGTGAACCACCAAGTAAGGTGGACAGGGTAACGCCGCCAATTCCGATACCCTGTGCACAGAGGTGAAAGCCACCAAAAATGCCACATTCTGGAACAGCGTAAGCAGGGGAATCTCCCGAAGATTCTCAAAAGGAGGCTTCTGGAAGACAGAGCACCAAATTGAGGTCCCAAGGCGGCAAGAGAGGCCGCACTGGAGGGGTCAAGTGCTTAACTCCCTGAAGAACAGTACACACCAAGAAGTATGTGGCCAAGGGCCCGTTGAAAGAAGACTGCTAAGGCCAACACCTGACCCTTGATAGTACTCAAGGCCAGTTTCTGCTCAACCCCCACATTGAAGGAAGGTCAAGATCCAAGCCACCAAAAAAAAGAGCGAGGAAGAACCAGCTTATCCCTGTGAATCACCAGGTAAGATGAATGACAGATAACGCCGCCAGTTCCGACACACTGCGCGCAGAGGTGATAGCAACTAAAAAAGCCACCTTCTGGGACAGCGTAAGTCGGGGAATCTCCCGAACATTTTCAAAGGGAGGCTTCTGTAAGCACCAAATTAAGATCCCAAGGCAGCAACAGAGCCCGCACTGGAGGAACACCCTGAGGAAAGGTACGCACCAGGGAGTGTGTGGCCAAAGGTCGTTGGAAAAAGACCGACACCTGCCCCTGGATGGTACTAAAGGCCAATTTCTGTTCAACTCCCCATTGAAGGAAGGTCAAGATCCAAGCCACGAGAAGGAGCGTGGAAGAACCCGAAGAGACTCACACCACGCAATGTACGTCTTTCACGTATGATGGTAGATCTTCCTAGAAGTAGATTTCCTAGCTTTTAACAGCATTGGAATCACCGACTCAGATAAACCTCTATTCAACATCTGACGTTAAACAGCCAAGCCGTCAAAGGCAGCGACTGTAAAGCAGGATAGAAGATTGGTCATTGGGACAGCAGATCCTCCCTGAGAAGATGCTTCCAAGGAATGTCGGCGACCACCCGCACTAGATCAGGGTACCAAGCCTGGCGAGGCCAGTCCAGGGCCACAAAGATGACCGGAATCCCTTATGCCTCGATCCTGCATAGAAGTCTTGACAGAAGTTTGAGAGGAGGGAAGGCGTAAATCAGCCGATACTGACCGCACGGGGCCACCAGCGCATCTGTGACATCCCCCAGAGGATCCAGTGACCGAGCCACAAACTTCTGCACCTTACAGATGAGCTGAAACGCCAACAGATTCACCTCGGGATGTTCCGACGAAAACACAACTGATGAAACACCTCCGGATGAAGGGACCACTCCCCTTGGTCCAACGCCTGCCGACTGAGGTAATCCGCCTGCCAGTTTTCCACCCCAGGTGTGTACAGCAGAGAGGGCTGGAACAAACTGTTCTGCCCACCTTAGAATGCCAGCTACCTTCAGAGCTGCCAGGACACTTCTTGTGCCCCCCCTGATAATCGACATAAGCCACAGCCGTGGCATTGTCCAATGGAATGCGCAGTGGACATCCCTGAAGATGATCCGTCCAATGTTCCAGGCACAGTCTGATCGCTCTGAGTACCAAGACATTGATTGGTAGTCTGGACTCTTCCAGTGTCCAGGCCCCCTGAGCATAAATTTTGCTGAGGACGCCTCCAAAGCCGGACAGGCTGGCATCTGTGTTGACCATTGTCCAATACAAGGGGAGGAAGAATTTGCCCTTTATAGGGGTATCGCCTAGCAAAATCGCTTAGGGACCCCAAGGGGTTCCTTTAGTCGTCCCCACTATTTAGTGACAATTCTGTCAAAATAGGAGGTGAAAGGGAACACCTTTTCCACTCTGGATGGCTTGTGAATGCCAAAGGTAACCTGCGGCTCTACCGCAGCTTCAGCTGCGTCCTCTATCTTTAAGGTCTCACGCACAGCTACAATCAATCAGTGCGTCCACCAGCACCTTTACGTATGCAGTTGCAGGAGTGGAGGAATCCTCCTTACTATCTGAGGATTCAGGGAGCGTGGTCGCAGACCCAGCAGGGTTACCCACGTCCGCAGCGGCTGAATCAAATTCAGGATCTGATGAGGCAGGAGAAGGCGAGGGACGCTTTTTGACAGCCTGTCGCCCAAAAGCCACCTCCACCCGGGACATCAAGGACTCCAGGACCACCGTCAGTGCATCAATGCAATATTCTGATTGGTTGCTCCTTGTACCGTTCTAGTAATCATGTCTGCTGTATATATGCTACGTACAGAGAACGAGTCTTCCATGCCAGTGATTTTCCTCTCGCCTGGCCCCGGTCGTAACCTCCCAGCAACACGCTCCAGAGCTGGAAATAACCGGCAGAGGAAAAAATAAGAAACCTCTCCGGCTTCCTGTATGGAGTATGAGAGGAACCTTCCGAGCCGGTGAAAAACACAGGAAGTCCGAGGAGAGGAAACCCATCAGCCCAGACCGGAGGATATAGTATCTCACAAAAGTGAGTGCACCCCTCACATTTTTGTAAATATTTTATTTTATCTTTTCATGTGACAACACTGAAGAAATGACACTTTGCTACAATGTAAAGTAGTAAGTGTACAGCTTGTATAACAGTGTAAATTTGCTGTCCCCTCAAAATAACAACACACAGCCATTAATGTCTAAACCGCTGGCAACAAAAGTGAGTACACCCCTAAGTGAAAATGTCCAAACTGGGCCCAATTAGCCATTTTCCCTCCCTGATGTCATGTAACTTGTTAGTATTACAATGTCTCAGGTGTGAATGGGGAGCAGTTGTGGTAAATTTGGTGTCATCGCTCTCACTCTCTCATACTGGTCACTGGAAGTTCAACATGGCACCTCATGGCATAGAACTCTCTGAGGATCTGAAAAAAAGAATTGTTGCTCTATATAAAGATGGCCTAGGCTATAGAAGATTGCCAAGACCCTGAAACTGAGCTGCAGCACAGTGGCCAAGACCATACAGTGATTTAACAGGACAGGTTCCAATCAGAACAGGCCTCGTCCATGGTCGACCAAAGAAAATGAGTGCACATGCTCAGCGTCATATCCAGAGGTTGTCTTCGGGAAATAGACGTATGAATTCTGCCAGCATTGCTGCAGAGGTCGAAGGGGTGGGGGGGTCAGCCTGTCAATGTTCAGACCATACACCGCACACTGCATCAAATTGATCTGCATGGCTGTCATCACAGAAGGAAGCCTCTTCTAAAGAGGATGCACAAGAAAGCCCACAAACAGTTTGCTGAAGACAAGCACACTAAGGACATGGATTACTGGAACTGTGTCCTGAGGTCTGATGAAACCAAGATAAACTTATTAGGTTTAGATGGTGTCAAGCATGTGTGGCGGCAACTCGATGAGGAAAACAAAGAAAAGTGTGTCTTGCCTACAGTCAAGCATGGTGGTGGGAGTGTCATGGTCTGGGGCTGCATGAGTGCTGCCGGCACTGCTGAGCTACAGTTCATTGAGGGAACCATGAATGCCAACAGTACTGTGACAAACTGAAGCAGAGCATCATCCCCTCCCTTCAGAGACTGGGCCACAGGGCAGTATTCCAACATGATACTGACCCCAAACACACCTCCAAGATGACCACTACACTGCTAAAGAAGCAGAGGGTAAAGGTGATGGACTGGCCAAGCATGTCTCCAGACCTAAACCCTATTGAGCATCTGTGGGAAATCCTCAAACGGAAGGTGGAGGAGCTCCATGACCAAGAGGGTTAAGGCAGTGCTGGAAAATAATGGTGGCCACACAAAATATTGACACTTTGAGCCCAATTTGGACATGGTCACTTAGGAGTGTACAGTACTCACTTTTGTTGTCAGCGGTTTAGACATCAATAGCTGTGTGTTGAGTTACAGTGCCTTGCGAAAGTATTCAGCCCCCTTGAACTTTGCGACCTTTTGCCACATTTCAGGCTTCAAACAAAGATATAACACTGTAATTTTTTGTGAAGAAACAACAACAAGTGGGACACAATCATGAAGTGGAACGAAATGTATTGGATATTTCAAACTTTGTTAACAAATAAAAAACTGAAAAATTGGGCGTGCAAAATTATTCAGCCCCTTTACTTTCAGTGCAGCAAACTCTCTCCAGAAGTTCAGTGAGGATCTCTGAATGATCCAATGTTGACCTAAATGACTAATGATGATAAATAGAATCCACCTGTGTGTAATCAAGTCTCCGTATAAATGCACCTGCACTGTGATAGTCTCAGAGGTCCGTTTAAAATGCAGAGAGCATCATGAAGAACAAGGAACACACCAGGCAGGTCCGAGATACTGTTGTGGAGAAGTTTAAAGCCGGATTTGGATACAAAAAGATTTCCCAAGCTTTGAACATCCCAAGGAGCACTGTGCAAGCGATAATATTGAAATGGAAGGAGTATCAGACCACTGCAAATCTACGAAGACCTGGCAGTCCCTCTAAACTTTCAGCTCATACAAGGAGAAGACTGATCAGAGATGCAGCCAAGAGGCCCATGATCACTCTGGATGAACTGCAGAGATCTACAGCTGAGGTGGGAGACTCTGTCCATAGGACAACAATCAGTCGTATACTGCACAAATCTGGCCTTTATGGAAGAGTGGCAAGAAGAAAGCCATTTCTTAAAGATATCCATAAAAAGTGTAGTTTAAAGTTTGCCACAAGCCACCTGGGAGACACCAAACATGTGGAAGAAGGTGCTCTGGTCAGATGAAACCAAAATCAAACTTTTTGGCAACAATGCAAAACGTTATGTTTGGTATAAAAAACACAGCTCATCACCCTGAACACACCATCCCCACTGTCAAACATGGTGGTGGCAGCATCATGGTTTGGGCCTGCTTTTCTTCAGCAGGGACAGGAGAGATGGTTAAAATTGATGGGAAGATGGATGGAGCCAAATACAGGACCATTCTGGAAGAAAACCTGATGGAGTCTGCAAAAGACCTGAGACTGGGACGGAGATTTGTCTTCCAACAAGACAATGATCCAAAACATAAAGCAAAATCTACAATGGAATGGTTCACAAATAAACATATCCAGGTGTTAGAATGGCCAAGTCAAAGTCCAGACCAGAATTCAATCGAGAATCTGTGGAAAGAACTGAAAACTGCTGTTCACAAACGCTCTCCATCCAACCTCACTGAGCTCGAGCTGTTTTGTAAGAAGGAATGGGCAAAAATTTTAGTCTCTCGATGTGCAAAACTGATAAGAGACATACCCCAAGCGACTTACAGCTGTAATCGCAGCAAAAGGTGGCGCTACAAAGTATTAACTTAAGGGGGCTGAATAATTTTGCATGCCCAATTTTTCAGTTTTTTATTTAACAAAGTTTGAAATATCCAATAAATTTCGTTCCACTTCATGATTGTGTCCCACTTGTTGTTGATTCTTCACAAAAAATTACAGTTTTATAGCTTTATGTTTGAAGCCTGAAATGTAGCAAAAGGTTGCAAAGTTCAAGGGGGCCAAATACTTTTGCAAGACACTGTATTTTGAGGGGACAGCAAATTTACACTGTTATACAAGCTGTACACTCACTACTTTACATTGTAGCAAAGTGTCATTTCTTCGGTGTTGTCACATGAAACGATATTATAAAACATTTACAAAAATGTGAGGGGTGAACTCACTTTTGTGAGATACTGTACATCTACAGTCAACAGAGGAGCGCCCAATGACAGCCATACACATCACTCGAAACATTAAGGGCCCGTTCACACCATAGAAACGCAGTCCGGATGCTTTTCTGCATGCACGTTCTAGATGCGTTACCGTGCATTTTTGATGCAGCTCAGCACATTTCCCCCCCCCCCCCATTTTTTTCTTAACCCTAAATAAGGACATGTGTGTTCCAGTGCATTTTTGGTGTGTTCCAGTGCGTTTTAGATGCGTTTTACAGCATTCCATTGAGGGAAAAATGCAGCAGGTTCTACTTTTTTAATTCTGGAACTGCAAGCACAGGTGTGAACTATGCCATTGGAAACCATATAACCTACTTTCCATGCGTTTTTGATGCAGGAAAAAAAAAACACTGGACTGCATGTGGTGTGAACTGGCCCTAAAGGAGAGTTCTAAAGTCTCATGATCATTCTTTGCATTAAGGTGAACAACCTTTTCTGCTTCAGCTGTCCCCCACCCCCCTTATTCTTACCTGAACGCGATCGTTCCAGCCACGAGCCCAGCAGCTCCAGACGCTGTCTCTGGGTCCTCATTGGATAGATAGCAGCAGGAGCCATTGGCTCCCGCTGCTGTCAACTGAATCCAGTGACACGAGAGTGGGGGGGGTCGAGTCCTGTGGTCTGGGTCAATGGACATAGCAGAAGGACTTGTGGTGCTAGCAGGGAAAGCGGCTCTCTGTGGGGACACCCGATGAAGAGGAGGAGTCAGGAGCAACGCCAGGGCACCCCAGAAAATGAGCATCTGGGCCATTTTGTAGAAAACCCTTGCACAGAGCAGGTGAGAAGAACATGTTTGTTATTAAAAAAAAAAAAAAAAAACCCTTTCCAATCAATTTAATGGGGAACGCAAACTACAAAATAATGCAGAAATACAGAAAACTGCTCCAATAATATCCGTGTTCATTAGAAACAGAATACAGCAACAAGACAGTGTGGAGAATGAGAAAAGCAAATGCATTTCAGCGTTATGTCAGTGCTCATCTTCTTCCCTATCAGGCCAATTCTCACATTCCGCTTCTACTTGGAAAAATCTACTTTTTTTTTTTTTTGCTAGAAATTACTTAGAACCCCCAAACATATTTTTTTTATTAGCAGAGCTCTAGAAAATAAAATGGTAGATGTTGCAACTTTTTTATGTCACGCGGCATTTACAAAGCGACTTTTCAAACATCATTTTTTTGGAAAAAATACACTCATTTTATTGCACACGCAATATGATGATGTTACACCAAGTAAACAGATACCAAACAGGTCACACTTTAACCACTTCCGGAGTGCCCACCATATATTTACGTTGGTATTTGACGTTAAATACTGGAGTTATGGCAGCAGAAAGCTGCCACAACCCCTCACATTAAAGAGGTCCTGACCTGCTTATTTCTATTACAAGGGATGTTTACATTAATTATAAATTAAATAGTTAATAAAAGTGATAATAAAAAAAAGGACAATAAAAAAGTAAAATAAATAAGAAAAAAAAAAAAAAAAAAAGTATAGCGCCCCATCCCTCCAAGTTCGCGTGCAGAAGTGAACGCATACGCAAGTCGTGCCCACATATGTTAACGGTGTTCAATCCACACATGTGAGGTATCGTCGCAATCGTTCGAGTGAGAGCAATAATTCTAGCCCTAGACTCCCTCTGTAACTCTAAACTGGTAACCTATAGAACATTTTTAAAGTGTCGCCTATGGAGATTTTTAAGAACCAAAGTTTGTCGCAATTCCACGAGTGTGCGCAATTTTGACGCATGATGTGTTGGGTATCAATTTATTTGGCGTAACATTATCTTTTGCATTAGGGAAACAAATTGGGCTAACTTTACGGTTTTATTATTTTTTAATTCAAAAAAGTGTATTTTTTTTTTTAATGTAGTTTGTAAGATCGCCGCGCAAATACGGTGTGACAAAGTATTGCAACAATCTCCATTTTATTCTCCAGGGTCTCTGCTAAAAAAAATATATTTATATATATATATATATATATATATATATATATATATATATATATATACATATATATATATATATACACACACACACATATAATATATATATACACACACACACATACATACACACACACACACACATTATATATATATATATATATATATATATATATATATATATATATATATATATAATGTTTGGGGGTTCTAAGTAATGTTCTAGCAAAAAAAAATGATTTTAACTTGTAAACAAGTTTCAGAAATAGGCCTGGTCCAGAAGTGGTTAAAACTGCCTTACTCCCGTGGAGTGGCATCCATCCACATCCAGCCACTAATAAGACAAATTAGGAAAGTGTGACGGGCAAAAATACATCACAGAGTCCTCATTGTCACCAAGTACAGCTCTTCAATGTCACACTCTCCCCTAGTTATAGAGTTTCCAACAAACAACTGCCTTGCCGATAGCTACAAGAACCTTCTAGCAATAGTAAAACTAGTATGGCTAAAGAGCAAACATTAAGGGTCCATTCACACTAGCGCGACTCGGTCGCCTGCCATTGATTAGCACAGGACCTGTTCTAATAGGAGCGACACAAGTCGCTCCGACTTAGAAAAAGGGTCCTGTACTACTTTGGGGCGACCTGGAGGCGACTTGCATTGACTTCAATTATATGAAGTCCGTGCATGTCGCGGCGAGGTCGCGGTGTGCGCTGTGCACCGCGACTTCACAGGTCGCCCCAGCAAGTCGTGTTGCCCCTGTCTGAATGGGCTCAAACCTAACTCTGCTTTTGTTTAAAAAATAAAAACCCTCCCCTCTGGGAGATCTGTGTACATTGCAGGGATTTTACCTACCTTTTGTTATACTGAGTAAAGCTGCTACACCTGCAGGGCTCTAATGAGAAAAGTGGCAGAGCCTGCATCCCTTTAGATGTCATTTCCCAATGGGAAATTACATTTTTGTTGCAGGGGATGCCTGAAATCTGACTTATATCTTAGTGCAGATTTCTGGGAAAATCAGTGAGCCAATCACACAAGCGGGAAATTATATTTCTTGGGGGGGGGGGGGGGCGTTCTGTATACCATCTGTGTACAGAACTTCTCCAGGTTGCCATATTGTATTTTACAGAAAATTACAGTGCTGTATGTTATAAAGGAAAGACAATTTTTTATTTCAATTACAATAGGACTTGTCTTGTGTCGCAACTGTATAGGACTATATTATTTTTTTATTCACTAAAAAAGGGAAAGGAAAAGAAGTTACCCTTTAAAGCGGACCCTTAAAAAAAAAAAAAATTGACCCCATTGTATTACTCCCCCCTATACACCCCACCTCTCTCACCTAGGCCAGAATGACATGGAGGTCTGCACCTGGAGCCTCCTGGGATATCCACATCACTCATTGCAGGAGGCTGCAGCTTCTATACAGCACTTGAGGGTGACAGAAGCCGCAGCTGGAATCTTTGATGGTCTCGTGGGTGATTACAAACCCCCCCCCCCCCCCAAACATTATAGATTTTCTGAACGCAAACACCCTGGAGAATAAAATAGTGGTAGTTCCAACTTTTTATGTCACGATGTTACTGCAAAGGTCCAAGAAACATAACATTTCAGTTAAAAAAAAAAAAAAAACACAACACATTAAAAGTTAATTTTAGGGGTTCCCAGAAACACAATTTACCCAACTTTTTGGTAAAATATAAAAGCCGAGGTTGCACCGAGTAAATAGATACCCGACGTGTCAAACCTTGTCAGTCCCTTTAATGTTCCATAGACACTGATTTAAAAGCCCCCTATAGGTCATCAGTTTAGTGTTACAGAGGAGGTCTGGCACTATAATTATTTCTCCCCATACAGCAGATATAGAACATGTGGATCACAATCAACATTTTCAGGCATAGGGCGTTTACGTTTCTATGTGTGTATATGTGGGTGCTAAAAACAAATTTTCCGGGGGGGGGGGGGTGTATTTTATGTGCTTGGGTGTAACTTTTTGCAATTAATTCATTCCCCCCCCCCCCCCCCCCTATGTGATGGAAAAAATTATTTGATGATTTTTAGGTGACAGGTTCTCTTTAATGAGACTTGCAGGGTCCCCTCTGTGCTCCACTGAATATGTTGCAATGCACAACGTACTGCATTACATTCTTTCCCAACCATGATGGCCGGGGAAACTGACGGGAGACCCGAAGTGACGTCAACAACTAGAAGGGGAGGAGAGCAGACGTCTGTCCGCTCTCCTCCCTCCATTCTATCCGGTGGAACCTGCAATGCTGGTCCCGGGCCTGCAAATGGGCAAGCAGAGCTCAGGATACATAGTGAAGGGGGGGGGGGGGGGGGGACACGCATGGGGTGTGGGGAGACAGGTGGCACTGGAGGCGCCAGGGCGAAACTTTCTGGGGTTTGTCAAGCCCTGCTTTATACAATTTTATCATTCAATTTACTTTAGATTTACAGTATCTCACAAAAGTGAGTACACCCCTCACATTTTTGTAAATATTTTATTATATCTTTTCATGTGACAACACTGAAGAAATTACACTTTGCTACAATGTAAAGTAGTGAGTGTACAGCTTGTATAAGGCTCCATTCACACTATGTGCAGTGCTACAGGACCCGTTCTAATAGGAGCGACACAAGTCTCTCCGACTTAGAAAAAGGGTCCTGTACTACTTCGAGGCGTCCTCGGAGCGACTTGCATAGATATTTCATTATATGAAGTCCGTGCAAGTCGCGCCTGAAGTCGCGGTGCACGGGACTTGTGAGGTCGCCCCCGAAGTCGTGCAGAAGTTGTGCCGCTGCAGTGTGAATGCGGTCTTACAGTGTCAATTTGCTGTCCCCTCAAAACAACTCAACACACAGCCATTAATGTCTAAACCGCTGGCAACAAAAGTTGAGTACACCCCTAAGTGGAAATGTCCAAATTGGGCCCAATTAGCCATGTGACTCGTTAGTGTTACAAGGCCTAAGGTGTGAATGGGGAGCGGGTGTGTTAAATTTGGTGTTATCACTCTCACTCTCTCATACTGGTCACTGGAAGTTCAACATGGCACCTCATGGCAAAGAACTCTCTGAGACTCTGAAAAAAAAAATAATTTTGCCCTTTATAAAGATGGCCTAGGCTATAAGAAGATTGCCAGGACCCTGAAACTGAGCTGCAGCACAGTGGCCAAGACCATACAGCGGTTTAACATGACAGGTTCCACTCATAACAGGTCTCGCCATAGTCAAACAAAGAAGTGCTCAGTGTCAGATCAAGAGGTTGTCTTTGGGAAATAGATGTATGAGTGCTGACAGCAATGCTGCAGAGGCTGAAGGGGTGGGGGAGGGGGGGGTCACCGACGCAATGAGACAAACCTCCATCCCTCAGCACCTGGTGTTCAACAGCCAAGCTGTCAGAGCCAGTGACTGTAAAGCAGGATGGTAGATTGGTCCTTGGGACAGCAGATCCTCCCTAAGAGTAAAGTCCCCAAGGAGCATCGCCGACCAGCCGTACCAGATCGGCGTACCAATACCAGCGAGGCCAGTCTGGAGCCACTAGAATGACCGGAATCCCAACTGCCTGGATCCTGCACAGGAGGCTGGAACGAATTGGCCAGCCCACATTAGAATGCTGGCTACTTATAGAGCCGACAGGACACTTCTTGTGCCCCATTGTCTGAATGAATTTGTACCATTCACCCCTAAAAACGAATTGTCCAATGAGCCAGACAAAGTCTGATTGCTCGGAGTTCCAGTACATTAATCGGTAGTCTAGACTCTTCCAGAGTCCGCACCCCCTGAGCACATCTGTGCTGAGGACGCTTTCCCACCCGGACAGGCTGCAATCTATGGTGACAACCGTCTAGTACAGGGGGAGAAAGGATTTCCCTGTCGAAGTGTCGGAGAAGAAAGCCACCTCTAGAGACCGTGGATCCTGTCCCATTTTAGCAGAGATCTTGTGTGGAACTGTGTAAATAGACCGCCTTGAGGGTGGACACCATCAGGCCCAGCACCTGCATGCAAGCCTGGAGGGATGACCGTCTGCTGAACAACAGAAGCTGAATTGCCTCCTGCAAAGTCTGGAGTTTTTCCAGAGGAAAAAAACACTCTGGCTGAGGCCGAATCCCGAGTCAGACCCACATAGTCCAGTTTTTGTGGACAGAACCAAAGCAGACTCCTGAAGGTTCAGAGTTCGCAGAGCAATCTCCAGTTGGCCATCAAAGCAGTCGGAGACTACCCTTGCAGAAGAAGATCATCCAGGGACCCCAGTACCATGATCCCCTGCTGACTCAATGCCAGCACCGGGGGGCCAACAAGCTTATGAAGACCCAAGGAGCAGAGGGGAGACCAAGGTCAATGCCACAAACTGATAATACTCCCCGCCCAAGCCAAAACAGAGGAATCGCTTGTGACTGGCACATATTAGAATGTGCAGGTAGGCGTCCTTCATGTTGATAGAAGCAAGAAGAAATTACCCTGAGGTAGGGACGCCACTACCGTGTGAATGGACTCCATGCGGAACTTCTGTATCACACAAAGCAGTTTAGTGCCTTGAGGTCCAGAACTGGACGTACCTTGCCTTCCTTCCTGGGGACTGTAAAGAGGTTTGAGTAAAAAACCCATAAAAAGGTTCCAAAGTCGGAACCGGAATAATCACCCTTGAAGTAACAAGTCCTGCAATGCCCCAAAGAGAAGGGCAGGTTGGAAGGGAAGAAGCTGTCCGGAGGATAAGAACGAACCTGATTTTTCAGCCTGACCGAATAACTTCGTGGACCCACTTGTCCTGTACCAGGGAGGTCCATGGATCCGGAAACCTGCGAAGATGTCCCCCCACCCCAGAAACGTGTGAGGGCACCCCTTCATGCAAAGGCAGCCTTTTCTGAAGGTCTGGAACAGCCGACTCGTGGCTTGCCAGACCAGGTCCTCTTGGAACCTCTGGTGGAGGCCCTGACTTTTGATCCCTTGTCTTGAGACCCTGAGAGACGAAAAGGCCTCTTATGAGCAGAGGAGATTGGTCCATGTCTACAACGGGGCTTCTTGCCCTGGTACCCTGTGAAAGAAGAGTACTCTTCCCCCCTGCGAGACCCTTAATGATGTCAACCAAGGAAGCTCCAAACAGGCGATCCCCTACAAGGGGGAGATCAGATAAGGCCTACTAAGAAAGTCTGGTCTGCAGACCAGCAGTTAAGCCAGATAATACACCGAAGGACCACTGCTGCTACGGACAGCCTAGAAATCAAAGGAGCCACATCCAAAAAACCATCACAGATAAACTGTAGCCCCTGGACCAACTGATCCTCCAGCTCCGCAAAGACAGGGGAAGCGGTTTCCCCTCCAAGTCCCAGCATAAATGTTTAGCACAGTTTGTGACACCAGGGCAATAGTAAACACCGGTCTAGATGCCGAACCAGCAACAGTAAACATATGGCGTCCCTCCTATCAGCCGGATCTTTAAAGGCCAGGGACTCATCAACCGGAATTAAGGTAGCTTTATTTAACCTTTAAACCGACAAGTCCACTACAGGTGGGACCATCCACCTTTAACGCAGTTATCCTCAAAAGGACACCGCAAGCAAAAAGCGCAAAAGGAACCACTGCGTTTTGGACAACTGCACTGATTTGTCAAAGGACACAGAGAAAAGGATTTTACGGTAAGTTCTTACAAAAATCCAATTTTCTCTATCGTCCTTTGACAGATGCAGCTCTCAAGGCTTCTTCACTATTGGGACGTCCCAAAGCAGTGTAGGCATGAGGGGTGGGAAAACGCAACCGACTGTTAATGTATATCCAAGGCTAAAAAACACAGCCAACCGGCCGCCGGCGGTGAACGCTCGCCCCTCAGCACCCTGCGCGTGACAGACATAGAGCTACGTTGGTTCACGCAGGAGAGCCAGCCTGCTGCAGTAAAACTGCGGCGGGCGATCACGAACCAGGTAAAGTCACAACAACTTTGAAAAGGTGCCTGCACTACTTTGATGCGACTTTGATCCAGCGAGTGTAAAGTCGTGCTCTAAGTCGTGCAATCGTGTGAAAGCACGGAGAATCTGTCCTTTCTTCTCAGACAAAAAACGTAGCCAACTGGGCGACAAAAAAAAATAAAAAAGTGAGACCGGAGTCCCAGCGGGAAACTTAGGTCCTACTCCTTAATTAGGCAGCAAGAAAGTGAAAGTGATTTGAGAGCACAGTGTGTCTGGGGTTATGTAGTGAGGGACAGCCCCTAAAGGCGTGTTGAGTGAAAAGTTTTCACTGCCTAGTCTACTCCTGTAGATGGCGCATAACCCAATAGTGAAGAAGCATTGAGAGCTGCGTCTGTCAAAGGACGATAGAGAAATATTGTTTTTATTTTCAAAATTGTGGTTCTTTTTTTTGTTTTATAGCACAAGAAATAGAAAACCGCAGAGGTGATCAAATACCACCAAAAGAAAGATCAATTTCTGGGGGGAAAAAAAAGGACATCAATTTTATTTGGGTACAGCGTCGCACGACCGCGCAATTGTCAGTTAAAGCAACTAAATGCCGTATCGCAAAAAACGGCCTGGTCATTAAGGGGGCAAAACCTTCCGGAGCTGAAGTAGTTAATACAGCTTTTTGGAGCTTGTTACAAGGTCGGCTATATTGATATGTATGGAGCAATGCTATGGAAAATAAGGTAATCCAATAATTACCCAATACCAGATAGAATACTGTAAGACCACCAGAATACAGTACACGTGCCTTGGTATCCTTATGAAGGCCAAACAATCCGCAGCGAGGAAATGGATTGGTCCCACAAGAATTCCAGAACTAAATAGCATCTCGTGGCCTTTCAATGCATGTCAGGGAACGCAGCGTTCTGTGGGGCACCTGGCGATTCTGAGGACTGCGACTTGTCATGCACTTTTGCAGACCCAAGTTGCAGGACAAGTCGCACAAGTGTGGAAACCGTGCACAGCTACATCACATGCCGAGTGCTCCAGTTTTAGGCACCGTTTCCACTAGTGAGACTTGTCATGTGACTTTGGGCACAAAGTCACATGACAAATGACGCACATTGATTTCAATGGCACCCATTCAAATCAGTCCGACTTACCCCGTTCTGGACCGGAAGGATTTGCCCCCTTAATGACCAGGCCATTTTTTGTGATTCCGCATTGAGTTATTTAACGGACAATTGTGCAGCCGTGCGATGTTGTACCCCAAAAAAATTTATGTCCTTTTTTCCCCACAAATAGAGATTTATTTTGGTGGTATTTGATCACCTCTGCAATTTTTATTTTTTGCGTTATAAACAAAAAAAAAGAGCGACAATTCTGAAAAAAAAAACAATATTTTTCACATTCTGCTATATGACATCCCCACCCCCCCCCCCCCCCCAAATGTAAAATTCTAATTTTTTTCATCATTTCAGGCCAATTTGCATTCTACATATTTTTGGTAAAAAAAAAAAGTCGCAATAAGCGTATTTTCATTGGTTTGCGCAAAAGTTATCGCGTCTACTAACTACGGGAAAGATTTATGTCATTTTTATAAATGTATTTTTTTTTTTTACTAGTAATGGCGGCGATCCGCGATTTTTAGCGGGACTGCGACATTGCGGCGGACAGATCGGACCCCTAACTGACATTTTTTACACTTTGGGGGGACCAGTGACATTACTACAATAATCAGTGCTAAAAATATGCAGTTACTGTAATAAGGACACTGGCAGGGAAGGAGTTAACCTAGGGGTGATCAAAGGGTTAAGTGTGAGCCTAGGGGAGTAATTACTAACTGTATGGGGGCGTGGCTTGTGAAATGACCATAGAGACCTGTGTTCCTATATAGAAGAATCACATGAGCTCTGTGATCATTTCAGAGAGAAGAACGGTCGGCTGTGTTTACAACAGCCGACCGTTGTTCTCTCTCAGCGGGGAGCGATCACGGGTGCCTGGCGGCAATCGCGGCCGCCGGTCCCGTGGATCGGCAACCCCGCTGCCAAGTGGGGGCGAGAGCGCCCCACCAGCGGTGCGCGCTCGCCCCCCAGCCTCCTGCACGTGACTGACATAGAGATACGTCAGTTCACACAGGAGAGCCAGCCTGCTGCAGTAAAACTATGGCGGTCGGTCAGGAACCAGGTAAAGTCACAACAACTTTGAAAAGGTGCCTGCATAACTTTGATGTGACTTTGATCCAGCGAGTGTAAAGTCGCGCTCTAAGTCGTGCAATCATGTGACAGCACTGACAAATGAGAATCTGTCCTTTCTTCTGAGACAAAATGCGTCAGCGCTGTCACATGACCAGGCTAACCAATGGCCAAGAGCCCGTGCAAAGATTGATGCTTGTACACAGCTTCCAGGGCGGTGTACAGATGGATCAAGTGTATGGAGATGTACACTGGCGACTGTGGGTTGGCGGCACATGATGTCACACAAGACAGATATGTGCACAGGGGAGGGTGGCAGTGGGGAGGCTGTTAAGCGGGCACTAAGCCCCGGTTCACATTGCCAGGACTTGTCGCGCAACTTGAGAGTTCAAAGTCGCATGAAATGTCGTGCCCCAATAATGCCAATGGAACCGGTCTAATCGGTGCGACTCAAGTCGCTCTGACTTAGAAAAAGGATCCTGAACTACTTTTGTTGCAGCTTCAACATAACTTACATTGACTTCTGTTAAAGAAGTCCTATGCAAGCAGTGATAAAGCTACACACGGATGTCAGATTTAAAGTCGGGCAACTTTGAAGCTGCAGCAGTGTGAACAAGGGCTAAAGGTGCCTGGGGCCAATAGTGAATGGGCTGGCAAAAGCTCAGGTGCCAGGTCGCAGTTTCTAGTTGCCATGGCAACTTGGCACCTTGAATTTGTAAAGCCCTGGTGTACACTTCTAGCCGCTGCCTCTGTAGCTAAAGGGGGCAGCTGCTGAGGGTGGTAAAAGTGTAGCCCAACTACAGGGTTTTGCCACCCTAGTGTACACCTCTAGCCACTGCCCCTGCAGCTAAAGGGGGCAGCTGTTGAGGGTGGTAAAAGTTTGGGCAAAACAGGGTTTTGCCACCCTGGTGTACACCTCTAGCCGCTGCCTCTGCAGCTAAAGGGGGCAGCTGTTGAGGGTGGTAAAAGTGTGGCCCAAATACAGGGTTTTGCCACCCTGGTGTACACCTCTAGCCACTGCCCCTGCAGCTAAAGGGGGGCAGTTGTTGAGGGTGGTAAAAGTGTGGGCCAAACAGGGTTTTGCCGCCCTGGTGTATACCTCTAGCCACTGCCCCTGCAGCTAAAGGGGGCAGCTTTTGAGGGTGGTAAAAGTGTGGCCCAACTACAGGGTTTTGCCACCGTGGTGTACACCTCTAGCCGCTGCCTATGTAGCTAAAGGGGGCAGCTGTTGAGGGTGGTAAAAGTGTGGCCCAAATACAGAGTTTTGCCACCCTGGTGTACACCTCTAGCCACTGCCCCTGCAGCTAAAGGGGGCAGCTGTTGAGGGTGGTAAAAATGTGGCCCAACTACAGGGTTTTGCTGCCCTGGTGTACATCTCTAGATGCTGCCTCTGCAGTTAAAGGGGGCAGCTGTTGGGGGTGGTAAAAGTGTGGCCCATCTACAGGGTTTTGCCGTATTGGTGTACACCTCTAGCCACCGCCCCTGCAGCTAAAGAGGGCAGCTGTTGAGGGTGGTAGAAGTGTGGCCCAATTACAGGGTTTTGCCGTATTGGTGTACACCTCTAGCCACTGCCTCTGCAGCTAAAGAGGGCAGCTGTTGGGGGTGGTAAAAACATGGCTCAACTACAGGGTTTTGCCACCCTGGTGTACACCTCTAGCCACTGCCTCTGCAGCTAAAGGGGGCAGCTGTTGGGGGTGGTAAAAACATGGCTCAACTACAGGGTTTTGCCACCCTGGTGTACACCTCTAGCCGCTGCCTCTGTAGCTAAAGGGGGCAGCTGTTGAGGGTGGTAAAAGTGTGGCCCAAATACAGGGTTTTGCCACCCTTGTGTACACCTCTAGCCACTGCCCCTGCAGCTAAAGGGGGGCAGTTGTTGAGGGTGGTAAAAGTGTGGGCCAAACAGGGTTTTGCCGCCCTGGTGTACACCTCTAGCCACTGCCCCTGCAGCTAAAGGGGGCAGCTGTTGAGGGTGGTAAAAGTGTGGCCCAACTACAGGATTTTGCCACCGTGGTGTACACCTCTAGCCGCTGCCTCTGTAGCTAAAGGGGGCAGCTGTTGAGGGTGGTAAAAGTGTGGCTCAAATACAGGGTTTTGCCACCCTGGTGTACACCTCTAGCCACTGCCTCTGCAGCTAAAGAGGGCAGCTGTTGGGGGTGGTAAAAACATGGCTCAACTACAGGGTTTTGCCACCCTGGTGTACACCTCTAGCCACTGCCTCTGCAGCTAAAGAGGGCACCTGTTGGGGGTGGTAAAAACAAGACTCAACTACAGGGTTTTGCCACCCTGGTGTACACCTCTAGCCACTGCCTCTGCAGCTAAAGAGGGCAGCTGTTGGGGGTGGTAAAAGCATGGCTCAACTACAGGGTTTTGCCACCCTGGTGTACACCTCTAGCCACTGCCTCTGCAGCTAAAGAGGGCAGCTGTTGGGGGTGGTAAAAGTATGGCCCAAATACAGGGTTTTTGCTCCCCGTTCCCTAGAAGGAGCAAGCTCTTCGCCAGGTATTGCTCGACAAGTACGGCCAATTTAGGTAAATGGGGCCACTTCATAAGCACCCATCAAGCGGGTGTGATGCAATATAGTAAATCCATCTCCAGCTGCGTCCCCCCTTTTGCACAGCTTTGCTAAGTTCATAAATCTGGCCCTATGACCACGATGACAGCGATTGTAAACATTCGTTCCATGACTGTGAAGTGCTTTGCCGGTGACGCCCGGATAATAATCTCCTGCTGGAAGTTGGCAGTCATGCTGTAATTGAATGCCCCCGGTCTGTGTGCTCAGTCACTCTCTGTCTACACCACCCCCCCCCCCCCACCACCCCTCCATGAGTAAATGAACCTCTTCCTCTGATTTTAGTGCCAGTCTCATAACAGCAGCACGGAGGACAATGCAACTTCCGCATTTACAGGGACTTACCGCTCATTACTCAACACTGCTGGTCTAAAAATAAAGTCTTATTTATGTCTCCGCACACCTAAATATAGATTGCTGTCACTGCGGGGCACAGAAAACAAAGCGAAGACAAGTCCATGGGAGGATTTCAGAGCCGCTCTGACCGCAGCCACACACCTAATGAAACCATCACCCTCACATTCAGCACAATAATATAAACATTCCTCCGATTCTTACAACTACCAATGTGCACACTGCCCTAAAAAACTCTTCACAACGCTTGGAGTTTTCCACATTTTGTCACGTTACAGCCAAATACATTTTATGGGTTTTTTGGTTTTTATTGGGATTTTATGTAATAGCCTAACACAAAGTGGCACATAATTTTTTACAAATAAATATGTGAAAAGTGTGGCGTGCATTAGTATTCACCCCCCTTTAGCCCAGGTTCACACTGGGGTCATTTTGAAACTGTGCAGGTTCTTTCAAGCTGGCATTTCAGACTTCGGGGGCAATATCACAGACATCTGTGTGGCTTTCTGCACATATGTCTATTGAAATCTCCCCCCCAAGTCACCAAAGGCACTGTATGTCCCCTGCCCTGTCAGCACTGCTTCCTTGAACTTCAGGAAAAAGTTAACAGTGAACTGTGTAGTCAGTGTAGTCTCCAGTCAATCCTTTGGCTTGCAGAAGGGAAGGGGGAGAAGTTAGAGAGGACAGGAAGGGGGAGAGGATAAAGAGGAAGGGAAGGGAGGAGAAGGGAAGGGGGAGAGGATAAAGAGGAAGGGAAGGGAGGAGAAGGGAAGGGGGAGAGGATAAAGAGGAAGGAACGGGAGGAGAAGGGAAGGGGGAGAGGATAAAGAGGAAGGGAAGGGAGAAGAAGGGAAGGGGGAGAGGATAAAGAGGAAGGAACGGGATGAGAAGGGAAGGGGGAGAGGATAAAGAGGAAGGAACGGGATGAGAAGGGAAGGGGGAGAGGATAAAGAGGAAGGAACGGGAGGAGAAGGGAAGGGGGAGAGGATAAAGAGGAAGGAATGGGAGGAGAAGGGAAGGGGGAGAGGATAAAGAGGAAGGAATGGGAGGAGAAGGGAAGGGGGAGAGGATAAAGAGGAAGGAACGGGAGGAGAAGGGAAGGGGGAGAGGATAAAGAGGAAGGAACGGGAGGAGAAGGGAAGGGGGAGAGGATAAAGAGGAAGCCAAGGGAGGAGAAGGGAAGGGGAGAGGATAAAGAGGAAGGCAAGGGAGGAGAAGGGAAGTGGGAGAGGAGGAAGGGAAGGGAAGTGGGAGAGGATAAAGAGGAAGGGAAGGGAGAAGGGAAGGGGGCAGAGGATAAAGGGGAAGGGAAGGGGGCAGAGGATAAAGGGGAAGGGAAGGGGGCAGAGGATAAAGGGGAAGGGAAGGGGGCAGAGGATAAAGGGGAAGAAAAGGGGGCAGAGGATAAAGGGGAAGGGAAGAGGGGAGAGGATAAAGGGGAAGGGAAGAGGGGAGAGGATAAAGGGGAAGGGAAGAGGGGAGAGGATAAAGGGGAAAGGAAGAGGGGAGAGGATAAAGGGGAAGGGAAGAGGGGAGAGGATAAAGGGGAAGGGAAGGGGGGAGAGGATAAAGGGGAAGGGAAGGGGGGAGAGGATAAAGGGGAAGGGAAGGGGGGAGAGGATAAAGGGGAAGGGAAGAGGGGAGAGGATAAAGGGGAAGGGAAGAGGGGAGAGGATAAAGGGGAAGGGAAGAGGGGAGAGGATAAAGGGGAAGGGAAGAGGGGAGAGGATAAAGGGGAAGGGAAGGGGGGAGAGGATAAAGGGGAAGGGAAGAGGGGAGAGGATAAAGGGGAAGGGAAGAGGGGAGAGGATAAAGGGGAAGGGAAGAGGGGAGAGGATAAAGGGGAAGGGAAGGGGGGAGAGGATAAAGGGGAAGGGAAGAGGGGAGAGGATAAAGGGGAAGGGAAGAGGGGAGAGGATAAAGGGGAAGGGAAGGGGGGAGAGGATAAAGGGGAAGGGAAGAGGGGAGAGGATAAAGGGGAAGGGAAGGGGGGAGAGGATAAAGGGGAAGGGAAGAGGGGAGAGGATAAAGGGGAAGGGAAGAGGGGAGAGGATAAAGGGGAAGGGAAGAGGGGAGAGGATAAAGGGGAAGGGAAGGGGGGAGAGGATAAAGGGGAAGGGAAGAGGGGAGAGGATAAAGGGGAAGGGAAGGGGGGAGAGGATAAAGGGGAAGGGAAGAGGGGAGAGGATAAAGGGGAAGGGAAGGGGGGAGAGGATAAAGGGGAAGGGAAGGGGAGGGGAGGAGAGGGGAGGAGAGGGGAGGAGAGGGGATATGGGGGAGCAGTCCACCCCCTCCCCTGTATCATTGCTTGGATCTAGGATCCAACTGGTGGACTCAAACACAACCGCCACATAAATTCTTGAGGAATCTTAAACATTTCAATACCGCGCTATAGCCCAAAAGATGGCTACAGCAAGGCTCTCTTGTTCTGGGAGGGCAATCATGGACGTCCTCCCAGAATACACATCCTGCGCTCCCCCCCTGGGGTGTGCATCAGGTGCGCTCTGTGACCACTGTGTCACGGTAAAGTGCCAATCAACAGCTAATCACATGTAAACAAATGTGCCGGTTATCGGCATTCCATTCCTCTTGCGCTGTCAGTGTGAGGAAAGGAGAGCCAATACCCAGCAAAGCTGACAGGGCACATTTACATGGATATTCAGGGCACTGAACCAGCGCCCATCAGTTATTATTTCACTATTATCATTATATTGCAGCTTACCAGTTCTTAGATGGGGTGGCGGCATTAAGTTTTCTTTTTTAGGCTCTCCCTCTTCTACTTGTATCTGGTGATCCAGCCAGTAAGTCAGTTGTTTTTCGAAATAAGCAGCTCTCCAGCAGAATGTATCCCTTACAGAGATGAGAAACTATTTATCACTGACAGGGGTGGTTACAATGACCAGCTTTTATTTCTTTATGTAAAACCTTTATCCCAAAGAGAACACAACCATTGCTGTAACTGATTATAAAGTGTGAGCTGGAGTTTGGCTTAAATTTGTTAGTGTATTTAAAACCTACTAGTCCATATAACTCCCCCTCTCCCCCCCACCCCCAGACTAACAATGCTGCTGTCCAAAAGGTGTCCCCTGTGCTCCTTCATCCAGAGTGGGGGATGCTCCAATACAGGTGGTGCGTTACTGGCCAGATCACCAGGTGAAAACAGAGGGGGGGAAAAGCCTAAAGAAGAAGAAAAAACTAATGCAGCCACCACTAATGATTGGCAAGTTGCAATGTATGACATTTTTGGTTGTAGGTGTAATACCGCTTTAAGACATAAACACACATTATACAGTCTAATCAATTTTAAGGGATTTTTAAACATCAAAAGGACCATAAATTCCCTTTAGAGCCGGTTCACATATATGGAATGACAGACATCGCATGTGATTCGGACGCAATGCTCTGCAGATCACATGCGATGTCTGTGCAATGCGAATTCAGCCATACAGATAGACTGTACATCAGACTTGGCAAGCACATGAAAGCATTTACCACCCTCCAACCACAGGGCAGCTTCTCCTAATAAATGTTATGGAAATGCCTGCAGAATGAGAAAACCTTTACACCAGGGCTTTTTTTCTCAGAAAAAAAATGTGCAGGAACTCAACCACGACCCCCCAAATCCCCCTCTCCAAACTGGTCAAAATTTCACTAACAGTGAGAGGGTCTTAAAGGGGCATCAAATACCAGGAGTGCATTATGTACAGAGTGCAGAGTTCGGTAGGGTTACAAACAGAGTGCCGTGTTCAGGGGTGTGCTACATACAGAGTTCAGGAGTGTGCTACATATACAGGGCAGGGTTCAGGGGTGTGCTACGTACAGAGTTCGGGAGTATGCTACATATACAGTGCAGGGTTCAGGGGTGTGCTACGTACAGAGTTCGGGAGTATGCTACATATACAGTGCAGGGTTCAGGGATGTGCTACACACAGAGTGCAGAGTACGGTAGGGTTACACACAGAGTACCGAGTTCAGGGGTGTGCTACGTACAGAGTTCGGGAGTGTGCTACATATACAGTGCAGTGTTCAGGGGTGCGCTACGTGCAGAGTTCGGGAGTGTGCTACATATACAGTGCAGGGTTCAGGGGTGTGCTACGTACAGAGTTCGGGAGTATGCTACATATACAGTGCAGGGTTCAGGGATGTGCTACACACAGAGTGCAGAGTACGGTAGGGTTACACACAGAGTACCGAGTTCAGGGGTGTGCTACGTACAGAGTTCGGGAGTGTGCTACATATACAGTGCAGTGTTCAGGGGTGCGCTACGTGCAGAGTTCGGGAGTGTGCTACATATACAGTGCAGGGTTCAGGGGTGTGCTACGTACAGAGTTCGGGAGTATGCTACATATACAGTGCAGGGTTCAGGGATGTGCTACACACAGAGTACAGAGTACGGTAGGGTTACACACAGAGTACCGAGTTCAGGGGTGTGCTACGTACAGAGTTCGGGAGTGTGCTACATATACAGTGCAGGGTTCAGGGGTGCGCTACGTGCAGAGTTCGGGAGTGTGCTACATATACAGTGCAGAGTTCAGGGGTGTGCTACCTAGAGTACGGGAGTGTGCTACATATACAGTGCAGAGTACAGGGGTGTGCTACGTACAGAGTTCGGGAGTGTGCTACATATACAGTGCAGGGTTCAGGGATGCGCTACGTACAGAGTTCGGGAGTGTGCTACATATACAGTGCAGGGTTCAGGGGTGTGCTATACACAGAGTGCAGAGTACTGTAGGGTTACACACAGAGTACTGAGTTCAGGCGTGTGCTACGTGCAGAGTTCGGGAGTGTGCTACATATACAGTGCAGAGTTCAGGGGTGTGCTACATACAGAGTTCAGGAGTGTGCTACATATACAGTGCAGGGTTCAGGGGTGTGCTACGTACAGAGTTCGGGAGTATGCTACATATACAGTGCAGGGTTCAGGGGTGTGCTACACACAGAGTGCAGAGTAGGGTAGGGTTACACACAGAGTACCGAGTTCAGGGGTGTGCTACGTACAGAGTTCGGGAGTGTGCTACATATACAGTGCAGGGTTCAGGGGTGCGCTACGTGCAGAGTTCGGGAGTGTGCTACATATACAGTGCAGAGTTCAGGGGTGTGCTACCTAGAGTACGGGAGTGTGCTACATATACAGTGCAGAGTACAGGGGTGTGCTACGTACAGAGTTCGGGAGTATGCTACATATACAGTGCAGAGTTCAGGGGTGTGCTACATACAGAGTTCAGGAGTGTGCTACATATACAGTGCAGGGTTCAGGGGTGTGCTACGTACAGAGTTCGGGAGTATGCTACATATACAGTGCAGGGTTCAGGGGTGTGCTACACACAGAGTGCAGAGTACGGTAGGGTTACACACAGAGTACCGAGTTCAGGGGTGTGGTACGTGCCAGAGTTCGGGAGTGTGCTACATATACAGTGCAGGGTTCAGGGGTGCGCTACATACAGAGTTCGGGAGTGTGCTACATATACAGTGCAGGGTTCAGGGGTGTGCTACACACAGAGTGCAGAGTACTGTAGGGTTACACACAGAGTACTGAGTTCAGGGGTGTGGTACGTGCAGAGTTCGGGAGTGTGCTACATATACAGTGCAGAGTTCAGGGGTGCGCTACATACAGAGTTTGGGAGTGTGCTACATATACAGTGCAGAGGTCAGGGGTGCGCTACGTACAGAGTTCGGGTGTGTGCTACATATACAGTGCAGGGTTCAGGGGTACGCTACACACAGAGTGCAGAGTTCGGTAGGGTTACACACAGATTGCAGAGTTTGGTAGGGTTACACGCGTATGCGGAGTTCAGGGGTGTGCTACGTACAGAGTTCCGGGGTGTGCTACATATACAGTGCAGAGTTCAGGGGTACGCTACGTACAGAGTGCGGGAGTGTGCTACGTATACAGTGCAGGGTTCAGGGGTGCGCTACACAAGGATTGCAGAGTTCGGTAGGGTTACACACAGATTGCAGAGTTCAGGGGTGCGCTACGTACAGAGTGCGGGAGTGTGCTACATATACAGAGTGCGCTACATATACAGAGTGCAGAGTTCAGCCTTCTTCCACAGCTGCTTAGCTCGGCATCCCCCATCCACACCTCTCTTTTACCCCTCTTCTTCTCTAGTACCTCCCCTCACACTGTAGATGGCTTTGCCTCTCTCACTTGCAGGGAGATCATCCAGTGGTGGTGTCAGCATTCGCACTGCACCCCAGGCACCGGCATCTCCTTTGTCCCCATACTGCACTTGGAAAACACAGGAAGCCAGATCTCTGCGTTTACCATTGATAGTGGTGATTGGGGAGCAGAGGGCCTGAGCCAGAGGTGGTGGAACTGAGTTCCACCAAATTCCAGCTGAAAAAAAGCCCTGCTTTACACTGTTTAAATGAATACCCACCTACGGGTAAGTGGCCTTAAATAGGAAATAAACTCTTCCTTTTTATTTTTTTTTTCCTGCAAAGTAAATGCATAATGTGCTAGTATGCATCGCACATGTGCCACTCCATTATGTGACACTCCTGGCCCCTCCCACCCTTTGAGTGCCCCCACAGAAAGCAGCTTGCTATCAGGGCACCCGAGCCGATTCACAGCTCCGTGTATCTATTCAGACATGGAGCTGCGATTCTGCCCCACCCCCTCTCTCTCATTGGCTAATTGACTAATTAACAGCAGCAGGAGCCAATGGCGCCACTGCTGTGTCTTCGCCAATGAGGAGGGGAGTCCCGGAAGGCTGAGACAGTCATGGACATCGCTGGAGCGAGAGGGGGCTCAGGTAAGCATTAGGCTGAGGGAGGCTGCTGCACACAGAAGGTTTTTATATCCTAATACATAGAATGCATTAGTATAAAAATAAACTTCTGACTTTACTACCCCTTTAACCCTTTCACTGCCAGAGCCGTTTTGCATTTTTTTGCACACGTTCAAAAAAACATTTTTGGTCTGAAGATTACATAAAACCCCCAAACATTATATATTTTCTGAAAGCAGACACCCTAGAGAATAAAATAGGGGTAGTTCCAATTATTTGTGTCACACGATATTACCGTAAAGGATATTACCGAAAGCAAAAGATTTCAGAAAAAAAAACACATTAGGAGGTCCCCCCACGTCAAGTCAGAGGCCAATTACGTGATAAATCCCCCCCCACCTAACGTCAGGAGGTCCTCCTCATCTAACATCAAGAGGTTCCCCCCACCCCATCACGCCAGGGGGTCCTCCCCCCATCACGTCACGTCAGAGGTGCCCCCCATCACATCAGAGTACCATAATGTCAGAGGTCCCCCACATCACCTCAGGTGGTCAATTATGGCAGCGGTCCCCCCCACATCACCTCAGAGAACCACCACGTTAGACATCCCCATCACGTCACGTTAGACATCCCCATCACGTCACGTCAGAGGTGCCCCCATCACGTTACGTCAGAGGTGCCCCCCATCACGTTACGTCAGAGGTGCCCCCCATCACGTCACGTCAGAGGTGCCCCCCATCACGTCACGTCAGAGGTGCCCCCCATCACGTCACAGGTGCCCCCCATCACGTCACAGGTGCCCCCCATCACGTCACGTCAGAGGTGCCCCCCATCACGTCACGTCAGAGGTGCCCCCCATCACGTCACGTCAGAGGTGCCCCCCATCACGTCACGTCAGAGGTGCCCCCTCATCATATCAGAGTTCAATAATGTCAGAGGTCCCCCCACATCACCTCAGGAGGTCAATCATGGCAGAGGTCCCCCCCATCACCTCAGAGAACCACCACCTTAGACATCCACCCACATCACATCAGAGGTCCCCACACATCATTACGTCAAAGCTCCCCTCCATCACATCAAAGTCCTCATTATACATCAGAGGCCCTCTAATCACATCAGATCATCCCTCCCTCCATCAAATGAGACTTCTCATCCACCCCTGATTCAGGACAAAGTGGGTCTTGAGCTTGCAGCACCCTGGAGGAACCCAAATGTCACCCTGGAGGAACCACTGCCATAAACAGCCAAGCATCTAACATTTATAGAGTATAGCAATGGCTGTATTCCATTGACATTTACTGACATGCATTTTGAACACCGAGGGTTTTTGTAGCCCATTTATTCCAACAGATTTGAATGGTATGGCCCAGGCACCCACGGTGAAGTCACCCGGGAAGTTCGGCCCCCCTCCTCCTTCCCCTGTCACTTGGCCATTTACAAGGCCTGCGCAGTAGGGAGCCAGATGTGAAGCAGCAAGGCTTTACTGACGGCTTCCCTTTCAAGAAATGGTGGCGGCAACACCCGAGAGCCGACTGAAAAAGCAGACAGAGGTGACAACACCTCTGGATTTGTGGACAGGTAAGATTCCGAATATTAAAAGTCAGCAGCTACAGTATATACCCCTGTAAGAGCACAATAGATTAGCAGGGGAGATCACTGTACTGACATCACATAGTTAGTACAGCCGCTCCTCTTGAGCTATCAGGGTGTTTTTGTTTTTTTTTTTGCTCAGTCTTGCTGGGTTGAAAAAAAAAAAAAAATGGAGTAGTGTGTATGAGGCTTAACATCCTAGCAGCCTACACAGGAGGGTGCTACAAAAGCATAGCCAATAATTCAATTTCACACCCCAAGCACAGTAAGTATACCAAATAATAATAATAAAAAGATATATAGTCCAAGTGTGCTAAAATGTAGGGGAAAACTAAACATAAATGTAGAACATGAGACAGAATCAATAGCTGAACGTATTCCCAGGGAGGAGGAGAAGTGTCCATAGAGTCTCCATGGGTTATACTCAGGAAGCCGACCTTCCAGTAAAGTGAACCTGTCTACACCAGGGGTTGCCTACACACCACTAGAGCTGATGTACAAATTCAAATCCCATGAGGCCTTGCAAGACAGAACCGGTTCACACCAGAATGAGCGATTCTGTGTGATTCTACTGTGAACCGACCCAGAGAGCCACAGGCAGGATTTCCAGAGGCATGATGGGATTTGTAGTGGTGAAGATCCTTCCCCCTGGCACTATATGATGTTAGATAAAGTACCGAAATAAAGCTACAGCTTGTCACTATATTATTATTAATATTAGAGAAGCACCCAAATTTCGCATTCAGCATTTTGCAGATAAGAGAATAAGGTTCCCTAATTGACTCCCAAAAAGCATGCGATTTTGCTGCGATTTCACTGTGCTTATGGTGTGTTTTTCATTGGACATGTGACTCAAAAACTGCATAAAAAAGGTAACACGGGTGTGTTATTGATGCATTCTTGCTGCATTTTTAGTGCATTTTAACAGGGAAGTGCATTTTTTTTTTTTTTTTAACTGACCAAACATGCAGCAAGCAGGATTTTTTACCACCACAACGGAAGCGCAACAGACGAGAGTGAAGACATCAATGGGATTCATTTTTCTTGAACTTTTCTTTTGCTAAAGGCACAGATAATGGCCCACAATAAATTCATATTCATTTAAATTCATCATATTAATTAAAACGTTATATATAATCGGTAATCCAAAGGCCGATTCCAATATATCGGGGAAAGTGCAAATCGGCCCTCAGCCCTTGATATATCGGTGTTGCTGATAATCGGTCGATCCTTAGTACAGTGCCTTAAGGAAAAATTACAGTTTTAGATCTTTATGTTTGAAGCCTGAAATGTGGCAAAAGGTCGCAAAGTTCAAGGGGGCCGAATACTTTCGCAAGGCACTGTATCTATCTCTCTCTCTCTCATTATATATATATATATATATATATATATATATATATATATATATATATATATATATATATATATATATATATATATATATATATATATATATAGACACACAAACAAACACACATTAGATACTAGGGATCGACCGATTATCGGCAACACCGATCTATCATGGGCCGATTTGCACTTTCCCCTATATATCGGAATCGGCCTTTGGATTACCGATATTGCCGTGACGTCATTGCGTATGTTGCGCGCACACGTTCTGCCTTCTAACACCGCCTCCCACGCCTGCGCGGCCCATACCGGACGTCATTTCACCGCACGCTGCACACGTTCTCTGCCTTAAGAGCGCCTCCCACGCCTCGGACAGCCTCCTGTGTGTGCAGCCAGCTGCAGTCCGGTCCAGTCACGGTGCCAGCCATCCAGCCACAGGCCCTGGCCTCAGCCACCCACCACAGGGTGCCAGCAAGCCAGCCAAGCCACCAACAACAGGGTGACACCAAGCCAGCCACCCGGCCACCACAGTGTTCCAGCAAACCACCCACAACAGGGTGTCAGCAAGCAAGCCACCCACACTGCCAGGAGTAAGCCACCAACCCACAACAGGGTGCCACCAACCCACCCACACTGCCAGGCGTCAGCCACCAACCCACAACAGGGTGCCAGTAAGCAACCCACACAGCCAGACGTCAGCCACCCACCAACAACAGGGTGCAACCAACCCACCCACACTGCCAGGCGTCAGCCACTGACCCACAACAGGGTGCCAGCAAGCAACCCACACTGCCAGGCGTCAGACACCAACCCAAACAACAGGGTGCCAGCAAGCAACCCACACTGCCAGGCGTCAGCCACCAACCCACAACAGGGTGCCAGCAAGCAACCCACACTGCCAGACATCAGCCACCAACCCAAACAACAGGGTGCCAGCAAGCAACCCACACTGCCAGGCGTCAGACACCAACCCAAACAACAGGGTGCCAGCAAGCAACCCACACTGCCAGGCGTCAGCCACCAACCCACAACAGGGTGCCAGCAAGCAACCCACACTGCCAGACATCAGCCACCAACCCAAACAACAGGGTGCCAGCAAGCAACCCACACTGCCAGGCGTCAGCCACCAACCCACAACAGGGTGCCAGTAAGCAACCCACACAGCCAGACGTCAGCCACCCACCCACAACAGGGTGCAACCAACCCACCCACACTGCCAGGCGTCAGCCACTGACCCACAACAGGGTGCCAGCAAGCAACCCACACTGCCAGGCGTCAGACACCAACACAAACAACAGGGTGCCAGCAAGCAACCCACACTGCCAGGCGTCAGCCACCGACCCACAACAGGGTGCCAGCAAGCAACCCACACTGCCAGACATCAGCCACCAACCCAAACAACAGGGTGCCAGCAAGCAACCCACACTGCCAGGCGTCAGCCACCGACCCACAACAGGGTGCCAGTGCCAGCAGCCTTCAGCAAGCCATTATTTAAAATCTTTTTTGTGTCTTTCAAATTGAAATGGAGATGGTTGAGGAGATGAGAAGCTGTCATTAGCCTGGCACTGCTGTACCAATAAATATCGCCTTATCGATAATTTGCATTTTTATTTTTGTGGGTGATTGTGTAGTCAGGGCCCCAGTTCACTGCATTGCCCCGGGGCCCTTTAATGCTCTTAAGATGGCACTGGGAGGAAGACCAGCCCAGCTTCCTGCATTCCAACATTTACATCTTCCTAACAGTAAGGTCATATATAATATATATGGTAAAAGTATATTGTCACCCTACTTATTTCATTTATATGCAGAGTACAATATTGTGAAATGCCAGGATCAACGAATCACAAGTCGGAATTAGAATCACCAGGAGAAATATCAACAACCTGAGATATGCAGACAATATCACAGTCATGGCAGAAAGTGAAGAACTACTAAAGAGTCTCTTAACCACTTCAGCCCCCGGAAGGTTTTACCCCCCTTAACGATCAGGCCATTTTTTTTTGCGATTCGGCACTGCGTTACTTTAATGGACAATTGCGCTGTTGTGCGACGCTGTACCCAAATACAATTGATGTCCTTTTTTATCCCAATAATAGAGCTTTCTTTTGGTGGTATTTGATCACCTGTGCGATTTTTATGTTTTTGCGCTATAAACAAAAAAGACCGACAATTCTGAAAAAAATAATTTAATAAATGCCTGCAAGAAAAACGGCCAGGTGGAGAGGAGCCATATTCCTGTTCTTATAAAAATTATAAGAAAAATGCTTTTTTTTTCTGGTTCTGGACATGCTACAGAGATGAAACTTCACAGGGACACTTTTTAGACCCCCCAGACACTAAATCCAAAAAAAGTCATGCCTGCCTCCAAAAATGCCCGATAAATGCCTGCAAGAAAAACGGCCAGGTGTAGAGAAGCCATATTCCTGTTCTAATAAAAATTATAAGAGAAATGCTTTTTTTTTTCTTGTTCAGGACCATTTTTATGGAAAGTCCGATCACAAGTCGCGTCAATTAAGATAAGGAGGCGACTCCCATTGAAGTATATGGGACAGTCAGATCACAGGTCGCCTCAAAGAAGTACAGGACCCTTTTCTGAAGTGGGAGCGACTTCAGTAGTGCCAATTAAGACGGCACTCATTCATTTACATTGCCTTTGTTATGTCAAGCGACTTGAGGGCACACAAGTCGCCTCACAAGTCGCGCTAGTGTGAATGGACTCTTACGGAAAGGTTTCTTCACCATATTTGGAGACAAAATCTGTTTTCCTCCAGACATAAGGATTGCCCCCTTGGCCTCTGTGTTGACCTTAAAGCGGAGTTCCGGGCACAAAAACGATTTTTTTTTTTTGTGCCCCTCCGCTAGGTAGACCTGACATGAAAAGGAATTGGATAGTTATTTTTATTTTTTTTGTTTACTCACCTTTTTATTGTAGATCGTAAATACTCACCTCTGACTGCTTCCTCCCTCGGAGCCGCGGCTCACCCCGTCACTTCCTGCCTCGCGATGATTCCTGGGAGCTGAACGTCATCGCTCCCAGGAATCAATGCGACGGCACCGACCCCGCTCGTCATTTCCGGGCGACGCTGCATTCCCCTGCTAAACAGCTTCTGGGCATGCCCAGAAGCTGTTTAGGAATGCGGCGCCGCACCGGAAGTGACGAGAGGGGCCGGTGCAGTGCATTCTGGGACACGAAGACGCGGAAGAAGACAGAGAAGAGGACCGCGCCGGCTTCAGCTGCCCACAACAGAGATGGAAACGCTGTGGAAGAAATTTTCTAAGTAAGTATTTCTTCTAAAAGGTAAGTGCGAACCGGGACAGATCAGAGGCTAGCCATTGTGGAATGTGCTAGCCCTGACTGTCCCGGGGGTATGTTCAGCAAAAAATCATTTCTGTGCCCGGAACTCCGCTTTAAGGCTACATTCACACCTGAGCGTAGCGTTTTCACGCGATTTTTACCGCGATTTACAGGCTTTTTTTGTGTAGGTGTTTTTAGATTGAATAGAAACCAATGGAAAACGCCTGTAATCTGCCCAAAAAGAAGCTCATGTACTTTTTGGAGCGTTGGGCGTTTTGCTTACAGCGTCAAAACGCTCAGATGTGAACAGGGGCCATTGAAATGAATAGGATTTGTCTTGTTGGGCGTTTTGAGAGCTGATCCTAGAGCAGAAAAACTCCCCAAAAACGCCCCAAAACGCCTACATGTGAACGGAGCCTAAATTGAATAACTCAGCACCAAGTTCACTATATGGACCCCTTATGTATTTATACATGGTGATCATATCCCCCCTTAATCTCCTCTTATCAAGAGAGAATAAATTCAGTTCCTCCAATCTTTCCCCATAGCTGAGCTCCTCCACAGTTGGACCATAAGGAAGGATGAACATCGAAGAATTGATGCTTTGAACTATGGTGTTGGAGAAGACTCTTGAAAGTCCCTTGGACGGCAAGAAGATCAAATCAGTCAATGCTGAAGGAAATCAACCCTGAATATTCACTGGAAGCACCGATCCTGAAGCTGAAATTTGAATACTTTGGCCAACTAATGTGAAGAAGGGACTCATTGGAAAATACCCTGAGGCTGGGAAACATGGAAGGAAAAAGGAGAAGAGGACGACAGAAAACAAGAGATAGATAGATAGATTAGATAGATTAGATAGAATAGATAGAATAGATAGAATAGATAGAATAGATAGAATAGATAGATTAGATAGATTAGATAGAATAGATAGAATAGATAGAATAGATAGATTAGATAGAATAGATAGATTAGATAGATTAGATAGAATAGATAGATTAGATAGAATAGATAGAATAGATAGAAAGACAGACAGACAGACAGACAGACAGACAGACAGACAGACAGACAGACAGACAGACAGATAGAAACAATGAACATGAAGTTAAGCGAGCTCTGGTGGAGGACAGCAAAGCCCGGCACGCTATGGTCCATGAGGTCACAGAGTCGGTTACGACTAAACAACAACAGTAAAGTCTCAGCCAATGCCTGCGTTACCATGAGCATAAACATACATTTCCCGCACTGTGCTGCAATGCCTATTTGAAATGTGGGGGTTTTGTTTGCATTTTACATTATTTTAGACTTGTTTCCATGTGCGGTGACGTGTCGCAGTGTGCGGTGACGTGTCGCAGTGTGCGGTGACGTGTCGCAGTGTGCGGTGACGTGTCGCAGCGTGACACGGCCCTCTGGGTAAAATGACATTTCCTAGATTTTTCTGGCATAACATTGGTATGAAGGGAAAGGACAGTAGCTGTCTCTCTTCTCCTTACATTGGGTGACAAATCCCAACACTGCTGCTGTACACGAGACCTGCAAAAAAATGAGTTCGGCAAAAATGGAAGCACCTCCCCCCCCGTCACATGACAGGTCCTCTTTACATTTTTAGAAGTGACTTTAAATGCTATACTGGAAGCTGTGTGTGATTCCTCTCCCCTCCCAGTAGGGGGCACACTAATGTCACCCAGCATAGACATCTCAACCAAACCTTTCCTAAGGGGAACACAGGGGTGGGTGGGGGGTCACAGCTGACGTCCTACTGGAAATGCTCCCATCCTGGCTGTCACCATGGCCTAGTCCAATCCTTTTTGAGCCTCTGAGACAAAATCTAGGAGATCCATGTTAAGCAGAACCCCGATCTGTAGACTTATCCAGGATCTCAGGGTCAGCATGAACGCTGTATCTATTGAATGGGGACCAGTGATGGCGCCCCCTGGGGGTCTCTCAGAAAAGGAGTTCATCTACAACCAGAGTGATCATGTGTCTGCAGGCCACCAATGCACAGAGGGCAAGCTACATCACATGACTCCTTCCACCACCCTATCCCAGAGGAGGGCGGGATCAGCGCACACATCGGAGGAGTACACCGCTCTGAGGATTGATCCAATCACATCACAGAGAACAAGGCCAACACCAATCATAGATAGACCGATAATAATAATCACACATAAGAGCCAAACCCTGAGACCCATCCCGTCCAATCATCTGACATACACCTCTCCATCACACACAGGGCAGGCGGTCTCTGTCTGTCTCCTGTCACCGGACGGTCTCTGTCTGTCTTCTGTCACCGGACGGTCTCTGTCTGTCTTCTGTCACCGGACGGTCTCTATCCGTCTCCTGTCACCGGACGGTCTCTATACGTCTCCCGTCACCGGACGGTCTCTGTACGTCTCCTGTCACCGGAGGGTCTCTGTACGTCTCCTGTCACCGGACGGTCTCTGTACGTCTCCTGTCACCGGACGGTCTCTGTACGTCTCCTGTCACCGGACGGTCTCTGTACGTCTCCTGTCACCGGACGGTCTCTGTACGTCTCCTGTCACCGGACGGTCTCTGTACGTCTCCTGTCACCGGACCGTCTCTATCCGTCTCCTGTCACCGGACCGTCTCTATCCGTCTCCTGTCACCGGACCGTCTCTGTCCGTCTCCTGTCACCGGACCGTCTCTGTCCGTCTCCTGTCACCGGACGGTCTCTACCCGTCTCCTGTCACCGGACGGTCTCTATACGTCTCCTGTCACCGGAAGGTCTCTACCCGTCTCCTGTCACCGGACGGTCTCTATTCGTCTCCTGTCACCGGACGGTCTCTACCCGTCTTCTGTCACCGGACGGTCTCTATTCGTCTCCTGTCACCGGACGGTCTCTATACGTCTCCTGTCACCGGACGGTCTCTATACGTCTCCTGTCACCGGACGGTCTCTATTCGTCTCCTGTCACCGGACGGTCTCTATACGTCTCCTGCCACCGGACGGTCTCTATACGTCTCCTGTCACCGGACGCTCTCTATACGTCTCCTGTCACCGGACGCTCTCTATACGTCTCCTGTCACCGGACGGTCTCTATCCGTCTCCTGTCACCGGACGGTCTCTATACGTCTCCTGTCACCGGACGGTCTCTATACGTCTCCTGTCACCGGACGTTCTCTATCCGTCTCCTGTCACCGGACCGTCTCTATACGTCTCCTGTCACCGGACGCTCTCTATCCGTCTCCTGTCACCGGACGGTCTCTGTACGTCTCCTGTCACCGGACGGTCTCTGGGCATGCCCAGAAGCTGTTTAGGAATGTTTAGGAATGCGGCGCCGCACCGGAAGTGACGAGAGGGGCCGGTGCAGTGCATTCTGGGACACGAAGACGCGGAAGAAGACAGAGAAGAGGACCGCGCCGGCTTCAGCTGCCCACAACAGAGATGGAAACGCTGTGGAAGAAATTTTCTAAGTAAGTATTTCTTCTAAAAGGTAAGTGCGAACCGGGACAGATCAGAGGCTAGCCATTGTGGAATGTGCTAGCCCTGACTGTCCCGGGGGTATGTTCAGCAAAAAATCATTTCTGTGCCCGGAACTCCGCTTTAAGGCTACATTCACACCTGAGCGTAGCGTTTTCACGCGATTTTTACCGCGATTTACAGGCGTTTTTTGTGTAGGTGTTTTTAGATTGAATAGAAACCAATGGAAAACGCCTGTAATCTGCCCAAAAAGAAGCTCATGTACTTTTTGGAGCGTTGGGCGTTTTGCTTACAGCGTCAAAACGCTCAGATGTGAACAGGGGCCATTGAAATGAATAGGATTTGTCTTGTTGGGCGTTTTGAGAGCTGATCCTAGAGCAGAAAAACTCCCCAAAAACGCCCCAAAACGCCTACATGTGAACGGAGCCTAAATTGAATAACTCAGCACCAAGTTCACTATATGGACCCCTTATGTATTTATACATGGTGATCATATCCCCCCTTAATCTCCTCTTATCAAGAGAGAATAAATTCAGTTCCTCCAATCTTTCCCCATAGCTGAGCTCCTCCACAGTTGGACCATAAGGAAGGATGAACATCGAAGAATTGATGCTTTGAACTATGGTGTTGGAGAAGACTCTTGAAAGTCCCTTGGACGGCAAGAAGATCAAATCAGTCAATGCTGAAGGAAATCAACCCTGAATATTCACTGGAAGCACCGATCCTGAAGCTGAAATTTGAATACTTTGGCCAACTAATGTGAAGAAGGGACTCATTGGAAAATACCCTGAGGCTGGGAAACATGGAAGGAAAAAGGAGAAGAGGACGACAGAAAACAAGAGATAGATAGATAGATTAGATAGATTAGATAGAATAGATAGAATAGATAGAATAGATAGAATAGATAGAATAGATAGAATAGATAGAATAGATAGATTAGATAGAATAGATAGAATAGATAGAATAGATAGAATAGATTAGATAGATTAGATAGAATAGATAGAATAGATAGAATAGATAGATTAGATAGAATAGATAGAATAGATAGATTAGATAGAATAGATAGATTAGATAGAATAGATAGAATAGATAGAATAGATAGAATAGATAGAATAGATAGATAGATAGACAGACAGACAGACAGACAGACAGACAGACAGACAGACAGACAGACAGACAGACAGACAGACAGATAGAAACAATGAACATGAAGTTAAGCGAGCTCTGGTGGAGGACAGCAAAGCCCGGCACGCTATGGTCCATGAGGTCACAGAGTCGGTTACGACTAAACAACAACAGTAAAGTCTCAGCCAATGCCTGCGTTACCATGAGCATAAACATACATTTCCCGCACTGTGCTGCAATGCCTATTTGAAATGTGGGGGTTTTGTTTGCATTTTACATTATTTTAGACTTGTTTCCATGTGCGGTGACGTGTCGCAGTGTGCGGTGACGTGTCGCAGTGTGCGGTGACGTGTCGCAGTGTGCGGTGACGTGTCGCAGCGTGACACGGCCCTCTGGGTAAAATGACATTTCCTAGATTTTTCTGGCATAACATTGGTATGAAGGGAAAGGACAGTAGCTGTCTCTCTTCTCCTTACATTGGGTGACAAATCCCAACACTGCTGCTGTACACGAGACCTGCAAAAAAATGAGTTCGGCAAAAATGGAAGCACCTCCCCCCCCGTCACATGACAGGTCCTCTTTACATTTTTAGAAGTGACTTTAAATGCTATACTGGAAGCTGTGTGTGATTCCTCTCCCCTCCCAGTAGGGGGCACACTAATGTCACCCAGCATAGACATCTCAACCAAACCTTTCCTAAGGGGAACACAGGGGTGGGTGGGGGGTCACAGCTGACGTCCTACTGGAAATGCTCCCATCCTGGCTGTCACCATGGCCTAGTCCAATCCTTTTTGAGCCTCTGAGACAAAATCTAGGAGATCCATGTTAAGCAGAACCCCGATCTGTAGACTTATCCAGGATCTCAGGGTCAGCATGAACGCTGTATCTATTGAATGGGGACCAGTGATGGCGCCCCCTGGGGGTCTCTCAGAAAAGGAGTTCATCTACAACCAGAGTGATCATGTGTCTGCAGGCCACCAATGCACAGAGGGCAAGCTACATCACATGACTCCTTCCACCACCCTATCCCAGAGGAGGGCGGGATCAGCGCACACATCGGAGGAGTACACCGCTCTGAGGATTGATCCAATCACATCACAGAGAACAAGGCCAACACCAATCATAGATAGACCGATAATAATAATCACACATAAGAGCCAAACCCTGAGACCCATCCCGTCCAATCATCTGACATACACCTCTCCATCACACACAGGGCAGGCGGTCTCTGTCTGTCTCCTGTCACCGGACGGTCTCTGTCTGTCTTCTGTCACCGGACGGTCTCTGTCTGTCTTCTGTCACCGGACGGTCTCTATCCGTCTCCTGTCACCGGACGGTCTCTATACGTCTCCCGTCACCGGACGGTCTCTGTACGTCTCCTGTCACCGGACGGTCTCTGTACGTCTCCTGTCACCGGACGGTCTCTGTACGTCTCCTGTCACCGGACGGTCTCTGTACGTCTCCTGTCACCGGACGGTCTCTGTACGTCTCCTGTCACCGGACGGTCTCTGTACGTCTCCTGTCACCGGACGGTCTCTGTACGTCTCCTGTCACCGGACCGTCTCTATCCGTCTCCTGTCACCGGACCGTCTCTATCCGTCTCCTGTCACCGGACCGTCTCTGTCCGTCTCCTGTCACCGGACCGTCTCTGTCCGTCTCCTGTCACCGGACGGTCTCTACCCGTCTCCTGTCACCGGACGGTCTCTATACGTCTCCTGTCACCGGAAGGTCTCTACCCGTCTCCTGTCACCGGACGGTCTCTATTCGTCTCCTGTCACCGGACGGTCTCTACCCGTCTTCTGTCACCGGACGGTCTCTATTCGTCTCCTGTCACCGGACGGTCTCTATACGTCTCCTGTCACCGGACGGTCTCTATACGTCTCCTGTCACCGGACGGTCTCTATTCGTCTCCTGTCACCGGACGGTCTCTATACGTCTCCTGCCACCGGACGGTCTCTATACGTCTCCTGTCACCGGACGCTCTCTATACGTCTCCTGTCACCGGACGCTCTCTATACGTCTCCTGTCACCGGACGGTCTCTATCCGTCTCCTGTCACCGGACGGTCTCTATACGTCTCCTGTCACCGGACGGTCTCTATACGTCTCCTGTCACCGGACGTTCTCTATCCGTCTCCTGTCACCGGACCGTCTCTATACGTCTCCTGTCACCGGACGCTCTCTATCCGTCTCCTGTCACCGGACGGTCTCTATCCGTCTCCTGTCACCGGACGCTCTCTATACGTCTCCTGTCACCGGACGCTCTCTATACGTCTCCTGTCATGGGATGGTCTCTATCCTTCTCCTGTCACCGGACGGTCTCTATCCGTCTCCTGTCACCGGACGCTCTCTATACGTCTCCTGTCCCCGGACGGTCTCTACCCGTCTCCTGTCACCGGACGGTCTCTATACGTCTCCTGTCACCGGAAGGTCTCTACCCGTCTCCTGTCACCGGACGGTCTCTATTCGTCTCCTGTCACCGGACGGTCTCTACCCGTCTTCTGTCACCGGACGGTCTCTATTCGTCTCCTGTCACCGGACGGTCTCTATACGTCTCCTGTCACCGGACGGTCTCTATACGTCTCCTGTCACCGGACGGTCTCTACCCGTCTTCTGTCACCGGACGGTCTCTATTCGTCTCCTGTCACCGGACGGTCTCTATACGTCTCCTGCCACCGGACGGTCTCTATACGTCTCCTGTCACCGGACGCTCTCTATACGTCTCCTGTCACCGGACGCTCTCTATACGTCTCCTGTCACCGGACGGTCTCTATACGTCTCCTGTCACCGGACGGTCTCTACCCGTCTTCTGTCACCGGACGGTCTCTATTCGTCTCCTGTCACCGGACGGTCTCTACCCGTCTTCTGTCACCGGACGGTCTCTATTCGTCTCCTGTCACCGGACGGTCTCTATACGTCTCCTGTCACCGGACGGTCTCTATACGTCTCCTGTCACCGGACGGTCTCTATTCGTCTCCTGTCACCGGACGGTCTCTATACGTCTCCTGCCACCGGACGGTCTCTATACGTCTCCTGTCACCGGACGCTCTCTATACGTCTCCTGTCACCGGACGCTCTCTATACGTCTCCTGTCACCGGACGGTCTCTATCCGTCTCCTGTCACCGGACGGTCTCTATACGTCTCCTGTCACCGGACGGTCTCTATACGTCTCCTGTCACCGGACGTTCTCTATCCGTCTCCTGTCACCGGACCGTCTCTATACGTCTCCTGTCACCGGACGCTCTCTATCCGTCTCCTGTCACCGGACGGTCTCTATCCGTCTCCTGTCACCGGACGCTCTCTATACGTCTCCTGTCACCGGACGCTCTCTATACGTCTCCTGTCATGGGATGGTCTCTATCCTTCTCCTGTCACCGGACGGTCTCTATCCGTCTCCTGTCACCGGACGGTCTCTGTCTCCTGTCACCGGACGCTCTCTATACGTCTCCTGTCCCCGGACGGTCTCTACCCGTCTCCTGTCACCGGACGGTCTCTATACGTCTCCTGTCACCGGAAGGTCTCTACCCGTCTCCTGTCACCGGACGGTCTCTATTCGTCTCCTGTCACCGGACGGTCTCTACCCGTCTTCTGTCACCGGACGGTCTCTATTCGTCTCCTGTCACCGGACGGTCTCTATACGTCTCCTGTCACCGGACGGTCTCTATACGTCTCCTGTCACCGGACGGTCTCTACCCGTCTTCTGTCACCGGACGGTCTCTATTCGTCTCCTGTCACCGGACGGTCTCTATACGTCTCCTGCCACCGGACGGTCTCTATACGTCTCCTGTCACCGGACGCTCTCTATACGTCTCCTGTCACCGGACGGTCTCTATACGTCTCCTGTCACCGGACGGTCTCTATACGTCTCCTGTCACCGGACGGTCTCTACCCGTCTTCTGTCACCGGACCGTCTCTATTCGTCTCCTGTCACCGGACGGTCTCTATACGTCTCCTGCCACCGGACGCTCTCTATACGTCTCCTGTCACCGGACGCTCTCTATACGTCTCCTGTCACCGGACGGTCTCTATACGTCTCCTGCCACCGGACGGTCTCTATACGTCTTCTGTCACCGGACGGTCTCTATTCGTCTCCTGTCACCGGACGGTCTCTATACGTCTCCTGCCACCGGACGGTCTCTATACGTCTCCTGTCACCGGACGCTCTCTATACGTCTCCTGTCACCGGACGCTCTCTATACGTCTCCTGTCACCGGACGCTCTCTATACGTCTCCTGTCACCGGACGCTCTCTATACGTCTCCTGTCACCGGACGGTCTCTATACGTCTCCTGTCACCGGACGGTCTCTACCCGTCTTCTGTCACCGGACCGTCTCTATTCGTCTCCTGTCACCGGACGGTCTCTATACGTCTCCTGCCACCGGACGCTCTCTATACGTCTCCTGTCACCGGACGGTCTCTATACGTCTCCTGTCACCGGACGGTCTCTATACGTCTCCTGTCACCGGACGGTCTCTATACGTCTCCTGTCACCGGACGGTCTCTATACGTCTCCTGTCACCGGACGGTCTCTATACGTCTCCTGTCACCGGACGGTCTCTATACGTCTCCTGTCACCGGACCGTCTCTATACGTCTCCTGTCACCGGACCGTCTCTATACGTCTCCTGTCACCGGACCGTCTCTATCCGTCTCCTGTCACCGGACCGTCTCTATCCGTCTCCTGTCACCGGACGGTCTCTATACGTCTCCTGTCACCGGACGGTCTCTATACGTCTCCTGTCACCGGACCGTCTCTATACGTCTCCTGTCACCGGACCGTCTCTATACGTCTCCTGTCACCGGACCGTCTCTATACGTCTCCTGTCACCGGACGGTCTCTATACGTCTCCTGTCACCGGACCGTCTCTATCCGTCTCCTGTCACCGGACCGTCTCTATCCGTCTCCTGTCACCGGACGGTCTCTATCCGTCTCCTGTCACCGGACCGTCTCTATACGTCTCCTGTCACCGGACCGTCTCTATCCATCTCCTGTCACCGGACCGTCTCTATCCGTCTCCTGTCACCGGACCGTCTCTATCCGTCTCCTGTCACCGGACGGTCTCTATACGTCTCCTGTCACCGGACCGTCTCTATCCGTCTCCTGTCACCGGACCGTCTCTATCCGTCTCCTGTCACCGGACGGTCTCTATCCGTCTCCTGTCACCGGACCGTCTCTATCCGTCTCCTGTCACCGGACGGTCTCTATACGTCTCCTGTCACCGGACCGTCTCTATACGTCTCCTGTCACCGGACCGTCTCTATACGTCTCCTGTCACCGGACCGTCTCTATACGTCTCCTGTCACCGGACGGTCTCTATACGTCTCCTGTCACCGGACGGTCTCTATACGTCTCCTGTCACCGGACCGTCTCTATCCGTCTCCTGTCACCGGACGGTCTCTATCCGTCTCCTGTCACCGGACGGTCTCTATCCGTCTCCTGTCACCGGACCGTCTCTATACGTCTCCTGTCACCGGACCGTCTCTATCCATCTCCTGTCACCGGACCGTCTCTATACGTCTCCTGTCACCGGACCGTCTCTGTCTGTCTCCTGTCACCGGACGGTCTCTATCCGTCTCCTGTCACCGGACCGTCTCTGTCCGTCTCCTGTCACCGGACGGTCTCTATCCGTCTCCTGTCACCGGACGGTCTCTGTCCGTCTCCTGTCACCGGACGGTCTCTATCCGTCTCCTGTCACCGGACGCTCTCTATCCGTCTCCTGTCAAGGGACGGTCTCTGTCTCCTGTCACACAGGAAAGTATGTCTTTCTCTGTGTCTCACTTCTCTTGTAGCACAGGGCTGTCTCCTGTCACACACATCAGTCTCTCTCTCTCTCTCCCTCCATACAGCAGTCTCTGGTTGCAGTCACACAGGTGCTCCCCTCCCCCGTGGTCTCTCACCTCAGGGTGGGCCCTATGCAGGAGCTCTCGGTGGTCTCGATCTCCCTGAGGATCCTCTCATGTTCCGACGCTGTCTCCAGGTCCGCCATGTTCGCTGGATCCTTCGGGCCCCGCCCTCTCCCAGACCTGTTCTAAACGTCGCGCTCCATGGACGCTGCGTTCCACAAGACGTCTCCTCCTGCGCTGCGTTCCACCCCCTACGAACGTCCCCTACTTCCGCATTTCCCAAACGCACGTCTGTGTTTGCGCTGCGTTCCACCTCTTTACGTTTTGTGTCATTGCGTTCCACTGTTATATTTTGATGCTTTGATGGAGCGGCACCGTGTAGTGAGTGGGAGGATTATTCCCATAGGATATGCGGGAGGAGCTGTGTGCATCCAGCAGTAATACGTCTTGAATATGGAGGGGGTGTACAGAGCTGTGTGGGCGGGGCTATGTTACACGTGAGATCCGCCCAGGAGGGGACTATACCAAGCACTGTCTATCCTGCATAGTACAATGGGGGTATTTCCACTCAAAGCTGTGTGGGCGGGGCTATGTGATGTGAGATCCGCCCAGGAGGGGACTATACCAAGCACTGTCTATCCTGCATAGTACAATGGGGGGTATTTCCGCTCATAGCCGTGTGGGCGGGGCTATGTGACGTGAGATCCGCCCAGGAGGGGACTATACCAAGCACTGTCTATCCTGCATAGTACAATGGGGGTATTTCCACTCAAAGCTGTGTGGGCGGGGCTATGTGATGTGAGATCCGCCCAGGAGGGGACTATACCAAGCACTGTCTATCCTGCATAGTACAATGGGGGGTATTTCCGCTCATAGCCGTGTGGGCGGGGCTATGTGACGTGAGATCCGCCCAGGAGGGGACTATAGCAAGTAGTGTCTATCCTGCATAGTACAATGGGGGGTATTTCCACTCAAAGCTGTGTGGGCGGGGCTATGTGATGTGAGCTCCACCCAGGAGGGGACTATACCAAGCACTGTCTATCCTGGATAGTACAATGGGGGGGTATTTCCGCTCTGAGCTGTGTGGGCGGGGCTATGTGATGTGAGCTCCGCCCAGGAGGGGACTATACCAAGCACTGTCTATCCTGGATAGTACAATGGGGGGTATTTCCACTCAGAGCCGTGTGGGCGGGGCTATGTGACGTGAGATCCGCCCTGGAGGGGACTATACCAAGCACTGTCTAGCCTGCATAGTACAATGGGGGGTATTTCCGCTCTGAGCTTTGTGGGCGGGGCTATGTGACGTGAGATCCGCCCAGGAGGGGACTATAGCAAGTACTGTCTATCCTGCACAGTACAATGGGGGTATTTCCGCTCAGAGCTGTGTGGGCGGGGCTATGTGACGTGAGATCCGCCCAGGAGGGGACTATACCAAGCACTGTCTATCCTGCATAGTACAATGGGGGGGTATTTCGGCTCAGAGCTGTGTGGGCGGGGCTATGCGACGTGAGATCCGCCCAGGAGGGGACTATACCAAGCACTGTCTATCCTGCATAATACAATGGGGGTATTTCCGCTCAGAGCCATGCAGTGTTGCCAACTGTCTTTATATTTTGTGGCAGCCAGTAAGAGCACCTCTCTCCTGCCAGTAAATGCCAGTGACAGGAAAAGGTTGCCAGTGAATGGCTGTGACGTTGGCTGTGGCTCAGCATGCTCAGTTCTGGTCTTTAGCCGGGTGAGACCATCCGAGTGCCTGCTACAGTGTGTTCGGGGGGGAAGGGCTCCTGAGGATGCGTTGGACGCGAAACGGCCGTAGAGCTTGTTATCTCACGCTCTATAACACTTAAGGTCCCAGCCATCACTTTTCCTTTAGTGGTGGCTTTGTATGTGAGTTCTTTTTTACCGTTATTTGTTTTATTTATTATTTATTTATTTCAGGTACTTATATAGCGCTGTCAGTTTACGCAGCGCTTTACATATAGATTGCACATTCACATCAGTCCCTGCCCTCAAGGAGCTTACAATCTAAGGTCCCTAACTCACATTCATACATATGTAGCGGGGTTAAACATGCCTAAAGACACTGTTTGATATGTGGGAAGGAACTAGGCTCCCTCTAGTGGTAGCTGCATGGAATTTCCCGGGCTGTGACTTCCTTTTCACAAGATGAAGAAACTACATCTCCCAGGCTGCTTTGCAAGATCCAGGAACTAGGCTCCCTCTAGTGGTAGCTGCATGGAATTTCCCGGGCTGTGACTTCCTTTTCACAAGATGAAGAAACTACATCTCCCAGGCTGCTTTGCAAGATCCAGGAACTAGGCTCCCTCTAGTGGTAGCTGCATGGAATTTCCCGGGCTGTGACTTCCTTTTCACAAGATGAAGAAACTACATCTCCCAGGCTGCTTTGCAAGATCCAGGGTGCACGGCTGCACCGCACGGCACTATGGGGGAGGTTATTTAAAGGAGAGAGAAGCGCGCGAAGGGGGGCCTTTTTCTGCGCTGGACTCTGAGGAACCAGCGAGCGAGAGTGAAGGACTGACACTGGATATTGGGCCAGAGCCTTTTAGCCTGGAGGGACGACGTGGAACCGTCCCATCTCAAGCACGAGGCACATTCCTGGAGGTCATACTGCTGTTTGCCGAGACCGGAAGTCATCCGCCAGAAGGACCCCGCGCGGCTGGCATATAGCCAAAGGACTGAGACCGCAGTGGAAGCGCGCGAAGGAGAAACTTCTGTTGGTGAGAGGGCACATGCCCAATAACTGACTTTATCTGCTGAAGAGACAGTTTTATCTACAGATAGCGGTAGCGCAGCAGGAGGTGATAAAACCCCGGGGTTTATCACCATACTCTCTCAGGAGACTCATAGACAAACAATACGGTCTGTAAAGGAGTCGCCAGAGGCTTATCTCTCTCGCAGAAGTTATTGCTCAGTTACGCAGACACCCTGCGGTGACAACTAACAGCTCGTTGTTTTCTCTCTCTTGATCTTTATTCCTAATCTGGATTACAAATGAGCTCTATTCAATAACCTTGCTAGCGAAGATCAACAAGAAAGAAGAGAACTCTGGGGGAGGGACTCAGATAGGCCCACCTACCTGGTACTGTGTCTAGCCTTAATGCAGGAGGAGTGTGGGGGTATTCTTTTACCTTTTTAAAGCTGTTTTAAATAACCTTTTATGGACTTGTATTGTATTGTATTGTATCTCCCCTATTCAATTTGATATATAGTAAACTAAGTTTGGTTAATTACAATCTTGTGCGTTGTTCCATTGTGTCACCCAGAAGGACTACTATTCAAGAAGGTAACAAGGTATTGTTGCATAGTGAAGTATTGTATTCCAACCTGTGTATCTATTTGATAGTCCAGTCCTATTCTGGGTCAGTTGTGCCTGAGGAGGGATCGAGCCAATTTGATTGGGTTGTTAGGCAGGGTGTAGACCCAATAATATAATCAGCAGCTCCTGCGGGGGTGGTGCTACACGTGGGGGCTCGTCCGGGATGGGTGAAGAGGGCCAAGGCACAACTTGCTCGATGTAGGGAAATATTCTCTAAGGACGAGTTTGACGTGGGATGTGCCAGGAGCGCCACTCATAAGATCCGCCTGAGTGAGGACAAGCCTTTCAGGGAGAGAGTCCGGCGAGTCCCCTTAGGTGATTTAGAAGATCTACGTCAACAGCTGGCAGAGCTCAAAAAGATCGGGATTATCCGAGAATCCAGGAGCCCGTATGCTTCCCCGATAGTGGTAGTCCGAAAGAAAAATGGATCTTTGAGGCTTTGTATCGACTACCGAACGCTGAACAGAAGAACCATCCCAGACCAGTATACCACTCCTCGAATCGAAGATGCCCTACAGAGTCTGTCAGGGGCGAAGTGGTTCAGTGTGATGGACTTAAAGAGTGGGTATTATCAGATCCCCATGCACCCTGAAGATCGGGAGAAAACAGCCTTCATCACCCCTGTGGGGTTCTTTGAGTTCAATCGCATGCCTCAGGGGTTGTCCGGGGCCCCTGCTACCTTCCAAAGGCTGATGGAGAGGACCGTTGGAGATATGAATTTGATAGAGGTACTGGTATACTTGGATGATGTTATCGTGTTTGGCAGAACTTTAGAAGAACATGAGGAGAGGTTGGAAAAGGTCTTGAAGAGGCTACATGAAGAAGGTCTGAAACTTTCTCCTGAGAAGTGCCAATTCTATCAGTCCTCGGTCCATTACCTGGGCCATATCGTGTCTGAAGAAGGGGTGGCCACTGACCCGGACAAGCTGGATGCTGTTGCTTCCTGGCCGAGACCCACAAATGTGACCGAACTCCGGTCATTCTTGGGCTTTTGCTCCTATTACAGGAGGTTTGTGGAGGGGTTCGCCCAGATTGCCCGACCCCTAAATGAGCTCCTGAAGAATGAAGAAGATGATGTCCCTGAGTTGGTAAAGCCGGCGAAGTCCACCATAGGCCCCCGGAAGGCTAAGGAATCCATCCAGGATCAGTGGACCCCGGAATGCGAAGGGGCCTTTGTCCAGCTGAAGGAAACCCTAACCACTGCCCCTGTGTTGGCCTATGCGGACCCCACAAAACCATATGAACTGCATGTTGATGCCAGCCGAGATGGGCTGGGGGGGGTACTTTATCAGGAGCATGAGGGTCATCTGCGACCTGTTGCCTATGTGAGCAGAAGCCTACTGCCTGCTGAAAGGAATTATCCTACTCACAAACTTGAATTCTTGGCCTTGAAGTGGGCAGTGGTTGACAAATTGAAAGACTACCTGTACGGAGCTGAATTCATTGTCAAGACAGATAATAATCCCCTCACCTATCTGTTGACTACGGCCAAGCTGGATGCAACAGGACATCGATGGTTGGCTGCCCTCTCTAGCTTCAATTTTAGCCTGAAGTATCGGCCAGGAATCGGAAATAGGGATGCAGATGCCCTATCCAGAAGGTTGCATGTTCCACAGGAACCTGCGGAAGAATGGACTCATTTGGCTCCAGAAGGGGTGCGTGCCCTATATCAGGGAACTGAATTTCGATCCCGAGGAGGGTCAAGAGCAGAAGAGATTGGGGTTTCGGCTATCGGAGTACCCAAATGCTACTGCCAGGTGACCCAAGTTGAAGGGGAGGGTTTGCCCCGGCTGTCCAAAAGGGACTTGCGGAAGGAGCAGTTGGAAGACCCTTTGGGAAAACTTCTCTTGGAAGCCCTGGAGATCCAGAGCCCTGAGTTGCTTCTAACTGACTCCCCTCAGGGGGCCCGTCTGTTGCATAGAGAGTGGACCCGGTTACAGATCAGAGAAGGAGTGGCCTACCGGAGAGGTCCATCTGAAGATCTGGAGGAGAAGTGGCAACTGTTCTTACCAGCTAAATACAGAGAGGGAGTTCTGGCCGCTCTTCATGATAATCATGGCCATCTGGGGCCCGAAAGAACCTTTCAGCTTGTCAGGGACAGGTTCTACTGGCCTTGTATGAGGGCCGAAGTTGAAGGATACTGTCATTCTTGTGTCCGGTGTATACAGAGGAAGACTCTGCCACGTCAAGCAGCCCCAATGGGCCATCTACAAAGTCAGGGACCCATGGAGCTGGTGTGCATTGATTTCCTTTGCTTAGAGCCTGATCTGAGTGGCCAGGGGAATGTCCTTGTGGTAACAGACCATTTTACCAGATATGCTCAAGCATTCCCAACAAGGGATCAGAAGGCCTCAACGGTAGCCAAAGTTCTTGTAGAGAAGTTCTTTGTACATTATGGGTTACCACAGCGCCTCCATTCTGATCAGGGAAGGGACTTTGAAAGCAGACTGATCAAGAGACTGTTAGATATGTTAGGCATTCAAAAGACTAGAACCACTCCCTACCATCCACAGGGGGATGCCCAGCCTGAACGATTTAACAGGACTCTTTTGGATATGTTGGGGACTTTGAGCTCAGAGAAGAAACAGCATTGGGGCAGGCACGTAGCTGCCATTGTGCATGCCTACAACAGCACTGTCAGTGATGCTACTGGATATTCCCCTTATCGGCTGATGTTTGGAAGGGAGGCTCGGTTGCCAGTGGATTTGGCCTTTGGCATTTCGCCTGATCATACCTCTTCAGCATCGCATAGAGGATATGTGGACCGACTGCGGAAGAGTCTGAAAGCGGCCTATGACAAGGCTCAGGCCACATCTGATCAACGTGGACTGCGGAATAAAAAAAACTTCGACCTAAAAGTTCGGATCCATGACCTGCAACCAGGGGACAGGGTTTTGTTGAGAAACTTGGGTGTCCCGGGAAAACACAAGTTGGCAGACCGCTGGAAGTCCCAACCTTATGTTATCTGTAAGCAACTGCCAAACCTTCCTGTGTACCAAATTCGGCCTGAGGGAAGTGTGGGTCCATTGAAGGCTTGGCATCGGAACCATTTGCTGCCTCTCTCTGAAGCGGTTCGTATGCCCCCTGTGGAAGACTTGTCAGCGGCCCCTTCGACTTCTCGCCGGTCCAGACCAGTTACCAGATCTCAGACGATGCTCCCAGATGAGGGAGAGGGAAGTTCTCCATCTGAAGATTTGGAAGATGAAGAGGAGGTACCCGACTGGTTGTGGTCATCTCAGTTGCCAGAACCCACACCTGCCTCCCTGTCTTCGTCTGACTTGGCTGATAGAGGAGCCCTTCGGGCAGAAGCCCCTGAATTCATACCCTTTCATATGCTTCCAGAAGAAGCAGCTGAGGATGAAGATCCTGAGGAGGAGGTTGCACCCTTCTCTGAAGAAGAACTGACCTCTCTTGAACCATCAGGTTCCTCTGTGTTGGAACATGAGGAGGGGGACATTGAAGAATCCTCAGAAGTGCCTGATCCTAGCACCTCTGAGAGCATGCCTCCACGGGAACAGAGGGAAAGGAGAGTCATTCACCCACCTAAGAGACTGACCTATGATCAATTGGGTGAATGTTCGGAAGAAGCTGTTTTTACCTCCAAAAGATCTCCTGACCAGCCTAGTTCCTCCACTGTAGATTTGGTGGGGGACAACCCTAGCTCACCCCCAGGCACAACTGTACAAGCCACCCAAGTTTTGGGGGGTCTGTGAGAGATCATGAGAACAAAGTATTGAAGTAGAAAACGTTTGCATTTAAGTTTGTACATAAGGATATTGGGTTTGGCCATTATAATAAGCACAGTTTTTGATGTTCACAATTTGGTTTACTTTGTGAGTTAATGTTTGCGCACATTTTGTTGCTCTGACCTCACTATATGTTTTTCTCTCTTTCTCACCTTTTGATGTTTTTTTTTCAACACAAACTTTAAGATGTAAGTGTTTAAGAAATTGCAAAGGCACATGTGCTTTTTAAAGGAGCACTATATAAAAGCACTAGAAATCAGCACTATATTAACACTGTAGAAATCACTTATTTGCTTATTAATTGCACTTTATCGTTTTACTGTTGCACTGCTATTAGAATACAAAATTGGATGTATTCAGATTGACTTATTTCAGCAAAATGTTAATGTTTTTGTTGTATAATGCCAACCTATGCACTAGGGTACATACTGTTGACCTCTTTGGGGACCAAAGTTTCTCAAGTGGGGGGAGTGTGTAGCGGGGTTAAACATGCCTAAAGACACTGTTTGATATGTGGGAAGGAACTAGGCTCCCTCTAGTGGTAGCTGCATGGAATTTCCCGGGCTGTGACTTCCTTTTCACAAGATGAAGAAACTACATCTCCCAGGCTGCTTTGCAAGATCCAGGAACTAGGCTCCCTCTAGTGGTAGCTGCATGGAATTTCCCGGGCTGTGACTTCCTTTTCACAAGATGAAGAAACTACATCTCCCAGGCTGCTTTGCAAGATCCAGGAACTAGGCTCCCTCTAGTGGTAGCTGCATGGAATTTCCCGGGCTGTGACTTCCTTTTCACAAGATGAAGAAACTACATCTCCCAGGCTGCTTTGCAAGATCCAGGGTGCACGGCTGCACCGCACGGCACTATGGGGGAGGTTATTTAAAGGAGAGAGAAGCGCGCGAAGGGGGGCCTTTTTCTGCGCTGGACTCTGAGGAACCAGCGAGCGAGAGTGAAGGACTGACACTGGATATTGGGCCAGAGCCTTTTAGCCTGGAGGGACGACGTGGAACCGTCCCATCTCAAGCACGAGGCACATTCCTGGAGGTCATACTGCTGTTTGCCGAGACCGGAAGTCATCCGCCAGAAGGACCCCGCGCGGCTGGCATATAGCCAAAGGACTGAGACCGCAGTGGAAGCGCGCGAAGGAGAAACTTCTGTTGGTGAGAGGGCACATGCCCAATAACTGACTTTATCTGCTGAAGAGACAGTTTTATCTACAGATAGCGGTAGCGCAGCAGGAGGTGATAAAACCCCGGGGTTTATCACCATACTCTCTCAGGAGACTCATAGACAAACAATACGGTCTGTAAAGGAGTCGCCAGAGGCTTATCTCTCTCGCAGAAGTTATTGCTCAGTTACGCAGACACCCTGCGGTGACAACTAACAGCTCGTTGTTTTCTCTTTCTTGATCTTTATTCCTAATCTGGATTACAAATGAGCTCTATTCAATAACCTTGCTAGCGAAGATCAACAAGAAAGAAGAGAACTCTGGGGGAGGGACTCAGATAGGCCCACCTACCTGGTACTGTGTCTAGCCTTAATGCAGGAGGAGTGTGGGGGTATTCTTTTACCTTTTTAAAGCTGTTTTAAATAACCTTTTATGGACTTGTATTGTATTGTATTGTATCTCCCCTATTCAATTTGATATATAGTAAACTAAGTTTGGTTAATTACAATCTTGTGCGTTGTTCCATTGTGTCACCCAGAAGGACTACTATTCAAGAAGGTAACAAGGTATTGTTGCATAGTGAAGTATTGTATTCCAACCTGTGTATCTATTTGATAGTCCAGTCCTATTCTGGGTCAGTTGTGCCTGAGGAGGGATCGAGCCAATTTGATTGGGTTGTTAGGCAGGGTGTAGACCCAATAATATAATCAGCAGCTCCTGCGGGGGTGGTGCTACACATACATAGTAGGGCCAATTTTATACAGGATCCAATTAACTTACCAGCATGTCTTTGGATTTTATACCTTATGTACACTGCACTTTGTACCAGTCATACACTATATAGATTTTTTTATTAATTCACCGGTTGCCGACCGCCGCACGACTATATGCTACGGCGGTCAGCCCCGGCCAGGCAGAGTGACGTACCGGTACGTCACTCGCCTGTCACTGACTTGTGAGCCAATTGCGGGCGGGCGCGCGCCCGCCTCGCTCACTGACAAGTCAGTGCTTGTGACCGGCGGAGCCGATCGTCCGCCGGTCACTCGTGATCGCTCCGGTAAAGGGAGAAAGGCGGACGGCTTATGTAAACAAGCCGCCTGTCATTCTCCCTGGTGTTCTATGTAGAACCGTTGATCTCTGTTTTTACACCAATAGCCATGTCCCTTCACAGTTAGAAACACGCCCCTAGGACACACTTAACCCCTCCCTCTCCAATACAGTTAACCCCTTCCCTGCCAGTGTCATTTTTGCAGTAACAGTGCATATGTATAGCACTGATTACTGCAGTAATGTCATTTGTAACCCCAAAAATGTCAGTCAAGGGTCCGATCTGTCCGCCGCAATGTCGCAGTACCGCAAAAAAAAACGCAGATCGCCGCCATTACGCGTTAAAAAAAAAAATCTTTCCCTTTGTTCGTAAACGCGATAAGTTTTGCGCAAACCAATCAAAATACGCTTTTTGCGATTTTTTTTACCAAACATATGTAGCATAAAACAAATTGGCCGAAAATGTTAAAAAATTTTGATTTTTACATTTTTTTTGGGGAATTTCATATAAAAAAATGTGAAAAATATTGTTATTTTTGCAAAATTGACGCTCTTTTTTTGTTTATAGCGCATGATCAAAAAATCGCACAGGTGATCAAATACCACCAAAAGAAAGCTCTGTTTGTGGGAAAAAAAGGACGTCAAATTCGTTTAGGTACAGCGTCGCACGACCACGCAATTGTCCGTTAAAGTCACGCAGTAAAAAATCGCAAAAAACCTCCTGGTCTTTTAGCAGCCAAATCCTCCGGGGCTTAAGTGGTTAAAGCGATTTTATTTCATACTGCACTATGAGCCTCTTCCAATTTTTTGCAAAATTAACCGTTGCATGATGTGCTGAGCTGATCACCGCACTGGAAGTTGCACATGAGGCCGGAGGTTGCTGACTGGACTGAGGCCCTGGAAATCCTGAGACGCATAACACTCGTTTGCTGTCCTATAATCTAGACAGCATCTGGTTCTGGTGAGTTGGCACTTCACTCGTTATTGATGTTGGAGATTACCTTTTGTGTCCTTCTCATCGTTTGATTCTACTGGTTCACTGGATCACAACCACCTATCATTGTCACATCATTTATATGAACTTTCGTTACAAGAAACGTCATATTATTCATACCATTTATTTGAGAACACTAAGTGCCGGTTCACACTAGGGCGACCTGTGAGGCAACCTGGTCGCCTCACAGGTCGCCGCAGGTCGCCTCCCATAGGGAAGCTGCGGACCCGTTCTAATAGTAGCGACACAAGTGGCTCCGACCTAGAAAAGGGGTCCGGAGCTTCTTTGGGGCGACCGCCATAGACTTCAATGTTATGAAGTCCGTGGCGGCCGCTCCGAGGTCGCGGCGCGCTACTCGCACCGCGACCTCGGAGGTCGCGGTGCGAAGTAGCGTCGCTGCAATGTGAACCGGCGCTTATTTTATTTGTTGATATTTTCAGCGCTGCAAAATTCTTTTATAAGTCTTGGAGAGCTTCCCTTAGCCTTGAAAAATGTGCTTTTAAGTGTTTTTATCTTTCCAGTATGAGCTTGTTAATTGTTTAATAAAATCATGTTATGGTCAGTGCTACCCAGATGTTCTTTGATATGAACACTAGTAATAAGCTAAGATAAGCTGCTTCTAAATTCAAAAGGTTGTATAACTTTCAAGCATTACCTGCTTAAGGTATGAAAAAAAAAAAAAAAGCCTTCTACTTGCTGCCACCCCCCCCCCCCCAGATACTTACCTGAATCCTCTCTCGATCCAGTGCTGTACCTGTCTGGTTTCTTTCCCTGCTTTCAGAGGACAGATTGATTCTGACCAAATTTCCAACTCTACTTACAGAAATGCAGCCCTAATCCTGCAGTGAACCTCCACCATGCTTCACAGTTGCCTGCAGACACTCATTATTGTACCACTCTCCATTCCTTCGGCGAACAAACTGCCTCCTGCTACAGCCAAATATTTCACATTTTTACTCCTCAGTCCAGAGCACCTGCTGCCATTTTTCTGCATCCCAGTTCCTATGTTTTCCTGCATAGTTGAGTTGCTTAGCCTTGTTTCCACATCGGAGGTATGGCTTTTTGGCCACAATTCTTCCATGGAGACCACTTCTGGCCAGACTCCTCTGGACAGTAGATGGGTGTACCTGGGTCCCACTGGTTTCCACCAGTTCTGTACTGATGGCACTGCTGGCCATCTTCCGATGTGGAAGGGAAGTAAGCATGATGGGTCTTATCTGCTGCATTTGGTTTCCTTGGCCAACCACCAAGTCTTCGGTCCCCAACGTTGCCCATTTTTTTGTGCTTCTTCAAAAGAGCTTAAATAGCACATCTTAACCGCTTGCCGACTGCTAACAGTATATTTACTGCGGCAGTCAGCCCCTCACAGGCAGAGCGACGTAGGTCTACATCGCTAGCCTTTGAGGCTCTGGGGAGCGAGCGCGTGCCGCCGGAGGCGCGCTCCCGCGCGGTCACGGACCCCCCCCCGCGCGTGTGACCGGCGGACCCGATGTCCGCCGGTCACTCAGCGATCGTCGGGGGAGAGGGAGAAAGTCAGGCGGCTAGTGTAAACAAGCTGCCTGTCATTCTCCCTGGTGTAGAAACACTGATCACACGGTTCTACAATGTAGGACCGTTGATCAGTGTTCCTACAGCTCAAGCCACAGCCAATCACAGTTAGAATCACGCCCCTAGGGACACACACAGCCCCTCCCTCTCAAATAAAGTTAACCCCTTCACTACCAGTGTATTTTTACAGTAACAGTGCATATGTACAGCACTGATTACTGCAGTAATGTCACTGGTACCCCCAAAAGTGTCAAAAATGTCAGTCAAGGTCCGATCTGTCCGCCGCTATGTCGCAGTACCGCAAAAGAAATCGCAGATCGCCGCCATTACGCTTTAAAAAAAAAAACAACAAAAATGACAAAAATCAAAAAAATAAACGCGATAACTTTTGCGCAAACCAATCAAAATACGCTTTTTGCGATTTTTTTTACCAAACATATGATTTTTACATTTTTTTTGGGGAATTTCATATAAAAAAATGTGAAAAATATTGTTATTTTTGTAAAATTGACGCTCTTTTTTTGTTTATAGCGCATGATCAAAAAATCGCACAGGTGATCAAATACCACCAAAAGAAAGCTCTGTTTGTGGGAAAAAAAGGACGCCAAATTCGTTTAGGCACAGCGTCGCACGACTGCGCAATTGTCCGTTAAAGTCACGCAGTGCCAAATCGCAAAATACCCCCTGGTCAGGAAGGGGGTAAAATCTTCCGGGGCTTAAAGCGGAGTTCCACCCAAAAGTGGAACTTCCGCTTTAAATAGTCCTAACCCCCTGACATGCCACATTTGGCATGTCATTTTTTTGGGAGGGGGGAGGGGGTACCTAGTTTTGACAGGTACCCGCTCCCACTTCCGCTCGGAGCGCCGCGGCACCCTGAGCAGAAGTTCTCCTCTCTCCCTCCCTGCCTGCAATCTTCTGGACATGTCAGAGGTCCCAGAAGATTGCCGGCCAATCACGGCGCGTAGCGCAACTCGCGCATGCGCAGTGCGTACCCGGCTGTGAAGCCGCAAACTGTCACAACCAGGTGCCCACATCAGTGATGCCGGCGCCGCGGAGCAGAAAGGGAGAAGACGGCGCATCGCTGGACCGTGGGACAGGTGAGTGTGCGGTTAGGCTGGAACTCCGCTTTAAGTTTTTAAACTCCCAGTCTGCTTTTAAAACTTTGCCTGGGAGAGATCTTGTTGATGCAGTATAAATATCTTGTGTCTTGTTGCTGTGCTCAGTCTTGCCATGGTGTAAGACCTGTGGCATTAAATTGTTTTCCACAACCTCACCTTAGTAGCAGAGTTTGGCTGTTCCTCACCCAGTTTTAAGCCTCCCATACAGCTGTTTCAATTATTGACTGTGTTTTAACCTACCAATGAAATTGATGATCATTAGCACCTTGCTTGGTATAATGGTTTAATCATACACCTGAATATAAGTGAGCAAGTGAAAGAGTTGATGCTGGTTTGGAGCCAAAGGGTGGCCACACCAAATATTGATCTGATTTAGATTTTTCTACTGTTCGCTCACTTTGCATTTTGTAAATTAATAAAAATAAACAATTAACCACTTCAATATCGGGGTCCGATCTGTCCGCCGCAATGTCGCAGTCCGGCAAATAAAATCGCAGATCGCCGCCATTACTAGTTAAAAAAAACAATAAAAATTACATAAATCTTTCCCTTAGTTAGTAAACGCAATAACTTTTGCGCAAACCAATCAAAATACGCCCATTGCGATTTTTTTTACCAAAAATATGTAGCAGAAAACAAATTGGCCTAAAATGTTAAAAAATTTTGATTTTTACATTTTTTGGGGGGGGAATTTCATATAAAAAAATTTGAAAAATATTGTTATTTTTTCAAAATTGTCGCTCTTTTTTTGTTTATAGCGCAAAAAGTAAAAACTGCACAGGTGATCAAATACCACCAAAATAAAGCTCTGTTTGTGAGAAAAAAAGGACGTCAATTTCATTTGAGTACAGCGTCGCACGACCGCGCAATTGTCCGTTAAATTCACGCAGTAAAAAATCGCAAAAAACCTCCTGGTCTTTTAGCAGCCAAATCCTCCGGGGCTTAAGTGGTTAAAGCGATTTTATTTCATACTGCACTATGAGCCTCTTCCATTTTTTTGCCAAAGAGATCCAGTCTGTTACATTGCAAAATGAGGAAAGAGATCCAGTCTGTTACATTGCAAAATGAGGAAAAGTCCAAAGACTGTGAATAATTAGGCAAACCATGGTATACGGAGTATGACAAACAGACAAAAAAAATCCTGGCACATGCAGTATATAAAAAGAGCATGGAAATGATGTTATTTACAGTATTAAAGCTTACTAAGGATTGTTGGCTCTTTCTTTATCAGATACACTGCTGTGTTACAATAGATGTCTTTCTTCTCCATTTGAACGGCTATTTACGGGCTTTTTCTAGCACGTTGCTGTATTTGAGAACCTTATGTATCACATTGAGTTTCAGAGTCTGCAGTTATGATTTGATGGCTCGTGATTATAAAGGGAAAATTGTTGGCCTTGCACATTGCCTCTATCTTGACATCTCATCTAGCATGACAGCTGCAATCTGATTGGTTTATTTGGGCAACACAGATATTCTCCCAATGAGGTGCAACCGAGGACACTGGAGTCTTGAGGCGTTGAAAAGGGTGTGGTGCCGGACTTGGTCCACACATTGAAAGTTGCAGAAAAAGAAAGGGTTTAAATTCTTCAGCAGGGTTAAAACATTTAAAAGGGTGTATCATCTCTCACTCCAACCCCCCCTTTTACTTACCTGAGCCCTCATTCAATCCAGCCCTGTGCCTGCCTGCAGCAGCTCTCTCCTCCTCACTTTCTGGTCTCATTGGTTTATCTGAGGCAGCAGGAACCATTGGCTCCCGCTGCTTTCAATAAAGGCCAGTGATGAGGGAGCAAGAGGCGGGCGAGGAGGCTCAGGAGCGAGCCTGCATGAGTGCCCCCATAGAGAGCAGCTTCCTATTAGGGCACTTCCTTGAGGGGAGGAGTCAGGGGCATTGGTGGGGGACCCGAGAAGAGAAGGTTCGGGACCGCTCTGTGCAGAGCAGGTAAGTATAAACCTGTTTTTTATTATTATTTTTTTTTTCATTGAAGCTTTACAATTATCTTAATCGCTTCCGCTCCTGAAGGTTTTACCCCCTTAACGACCAGGCCATTTTTTGCCATTCAGTACTGCGTTACTTTAACGAAAAATTGCACAGGCGTGCGACTCTGTACCCAAATACAATTGGTGTCCTTTTTTTCCCCACAAATAGAGCTTTCTTTTGGTGGTATTTGCTCACCTCTGCCATTTTTAGATTTTGCACTATAAACAAAAAAAGAACGACAATTTTGAAAAAAACACCATGTTTTTTTACTTTCTGCTATAAAACATTCCCAATAAAAAAATTTTAAAAAATCAATTTTTTTTTATCAGTTTAGGCCAATTTATATTCTGCTACATATTTTTGTTAAAAAAAAATCCCAAAAAGCGTACTTTAATTGGTTTGCGCAAAAGTTATAGCGTTTACAAACTACGGAATCGATTTTTGGAATTTTTATTTATTTTTTTTGTTTTTACTAGTAATGGCAGCGATCAGCGTTTTTTTTTAGCAAGACTGTGACATTGCGGCGGACAGATCGGGCCCCTAACTGATATTTTTGACACTTTTTGGGGACCAGTGACATTAATACAGTAATCAGTGCCAAATATTATGCACTGTTACTGTATAAAGGACACTGACAGAGAAGAGGTTAATACTGGGGGTGATCAAAGGGGTTAATGTGTGCCTAAATATGCTTACTGGGGGAAGGGTTCTGTGACAGGCACAGAGAGATCGGGGGGAAGTAGCTTAGCTGAAACCCCTGATCTTTCCCTGCCTGTCTGACAGAAGACTCGCCTGCTTTGTTTACATAAGCAGGCGAGTCTTCTGTCAGTTTATCTGACGATCGCAGGAGAAACACAGCGGGAGCGCGGCTCCGCGAAACCTCATGCGCGAAATCACGTAGTACTACGTGATTTTGCACAGCCGAGCCGCCCTGCTGCAGTAATACTATGGTGGGAGGTGGGCAAGAGGTTAAGCTTTAATGTGATCTTAACTAATAACAGTAGGAAATTAAAAAAAAATGGTTACAAGTACAATTCAGTTTTATTTTTACAGTACTGAACAAAGGCTTAAGTGTAACCTAGTGACAGGGTCTCTTCAAACACTGCTGCTTTTGACCAGAAACTATTTTAGGCAATTTCGGCTGAAATGGTTGAAATTGGAGGATAAACCTGGGTCATTCCATCAACAAAACTAAGATATGACTAATCTTTATTCTGTGCATAATTTCTTTAAACTGGTGCATACATTGTGTTCCCTATAGTGTGAAACAAAGATTTACTGAATCCTGACAATCCCAAACATACACCAACTGTTCCAGCACAAATGTGTGAGATGACCATATCAATAGCCTTTAAAATATAAATGCTTGTTGTGCTCTGTTGTTATTCTATACTTAGGCGAAAAAAATTTCCCCGGTCAAATGTGCAACTGAGTGAAAGTCACATGGAAGTAAATATATATTAATATATTGCTTTCCTAAAAGAGAAGTATGGGAATTGTTTTTATTTTAGAATCATACTGACCTAGGTGGATGCAGTATCGATCCGATGCTGCATCTGTCCCCCGCAGGCTCTAAGGATGAGAACCAAGTGATCAAACACCGCCATACGCTCGGTTCTTACAGCTCCCTGAGCAGAGAGCTGGTGACTGTCAGTCAGCCGCTTTCTGCTTTGCCCCTCCAGCGCTCACTGGAGCACTGGGCTGTGGAGGGAGCGGGAGCAGCCAGTTCAGGCTCTAAGCGGCTTGCTGAGAGGCTGAGCTGTGTGCTGGTCCAGGCATGTGGGCAAATTCTGACCATATGGTCAAGATCTTTCTCAAGCCTGAACCAGCTCTGTGACATCAGCCGACAGTGGGCTTTAGCCCGCTGTTAAAAACGGGTCACAGCTCAAGGCGAGGTCCGAGCCCCCCTTTCTTGCAAAATGGGGGGGGGAGCTTGGGGTTACCTTTTCGGTTCCCCAGCAGGAGCGTATATTATATTTTGTGCACAAGTCGGTGCTCAGTGGCCGATATCAGGAATCTACCTATAAATTGATGACCAGATGGTACAGTACGCCATCGGTGTTAGCCAAGTTCTTCCCTCAACAGAGTGATCGGTGTTGGAGGTGTCACTCTTCCGAGGGCACTCTCTTACACATTTTCTGGGACTGCCCTGTCCTTGCCTCCTTTTGGGGACCGGTGCTTCAGCTTGTTCACAGGTTCACGTATGTGGCTCTGCAGGGTGATCCTAAAGCAGTGTTGCTTAACCTCACGCCTATGTCGAAGAAGAGATACCATAAATCTCAACTTAAAGCGGAGTTCCACCCAAAAGTGGAACTTCCGCTTTAGGTATTCTAACCCCCTGACATGCCACATTTGGCATGTCATTTTTTTTTGGGGGGGAGCGGGTACCTAGTTTTGACAGGTACCCGCTCCCACTTCCGCTCGGAGCGCCGCGGCGCCCTGAATGGAAGTTCTCCTCTCCCCCTCCCTCCCTGCAATCTTCTGGGACATGTCAGAGGTCCCAGAAGATTGCCGGCCAATCAAGACACGCAGCGCGACTCGCGCATGCGCAGTGGGTACCCGGCTGTGAAGCCGCAAACTGTCACAGCCGGGTGCCCACAGCAGTGATGCCGGCGCCGCCGAGACCAGAGGGAAGAGGATCGAGGCTTCGGACGGCCGCTTCGCTGGACCGTTGGACAGGTGAGTGAAAAGGCTGGAACTCCGCTTTAAACACCTTTTGAGTGCTGCCCGAGCTTGCATTCCGTCTATATGGAAACAACAATCTGCCACTGCAGTTTCGCAATAGCTTGCCAGGGTGACTGAACTCGAGCACATGAAGGATCTTACATCTAATCTTCGAGGGACGAGGGGAGGCTCACAAGACTAGGTGGATACATTGGAACCTATTTCGTGTCTCGGACGAATATCTGCCCTACTCTGACCCTCCATAGGGAACTGGTGCCGCGTAGGTCGTTGCTACTTTTGAAGCCCGTTTTGGGCGTCCTTCTTGCCAGTCAGATCCCTTCAAGAATCCCTCCCATCCCACCTTGGTTGACGTGGGGGACGGGGGGGGGAAATCTACCCCTTTTATTTTTTTTCTCTTCCCTTTCTTCTTTCGCAATCTTTTTTCTCTCTCTCTTACAACTTCTTTCCTTACCTTCTCCACTTTCACACTTAAAAAAAAAAAAAAACAAACCCTTTGGATGCACACAGGCTCAGGCCTCTACCCACTTGAGAGTTTATTCTTCTCTGTTGTCCATCACTAGTTGGTTTGCCGGCTTGACTTCGGAGACGGCCTTCCCAGGGCGAGTTTGCCTCACTCTCGCGAGGGCCCTGGGAATAGCGCGTACTCTGCGCACTTGTAATTCAAAGCAACGGTTCAACTTTATATATTTTTCATACTGTACGTTTTTGTTTAACCGCACTTTCGTGTTATAACGGAAGACTTGTTGTTTCATTTATCTGCATATTTGCTTGATATCTGTGTTGTATTCTTTAAATTAAAAAAAAAAAAAACAGGTCACAGGAGTGCAGAACAAACTGCATTCCTGTGATCCACAGGAGAAGTACAGCCAAACGAGCTTTGACAGTACTTCTCCTTTAATTGCACATTAATTGTATTTATAGATGTTTTTCCATAGTTACATTACTAATGTAAGTATGCATATGTCACATCTATAGGACCACTATGGAAGCTGGAGATTGCTGTAGTAGTCACTGCTACTACATTGAGCACCCTGTCTCCTTGGACTCATGCCAAGTAGCTGTCCTGCTTCATGATGAAAACAAGGGGTCGCTTGCATGGCATCTGCACCAGTCACAGAACACCCTGCATTTTTTAAATGAATACAAAGTGTTTTCTGATTGGACAAAGTTGACATTGTAACATCACAGCTCACCTCTCCACCTCATCTGAATATTAGCCAAATATCCAGAATGGGACTCTATTCTTTACATATGCGGAGGACCCATTGGAGCAAATGTTGGTCAGCTCAGCATCAGTGCAAGAAATATCTCTTGAGTATGCCTTTTGATTGTGAATGCCTCTTTGGTGAATCCTTAGTCATTTTTCCCAGAAAAAGAAAGTTAAACCCCAATTTGGGAATCCCTTTACTGCCGGGGATAAAATCCTTTTGTTTCTCTCAGGTCTCCAAGGAAAAGCCTGGATATCAGTTCTGCTGGAAGTCCTGGACCCCCAAGTTCTCTAAATTTGCAAACAGGTCCTCCATGCAATAATATCTATGGGGTCAGCCTGGAGGGTGTATGGGCTCAAGCAGCTTTCTGTGGTTGCTGTCTAATTACATTCTTGGATATCTATGTTGTGGCGATATGTAGTGCTTTGAAGCTCCTGAAGAAGCCTATTTGGCGAAACATGTTGAGCGAAGAGCAATTATGATCTGCATATGAAATTCTACTTGGATATTCCTTGTTGGTTTTAACTATCCAAGCATGCTTTTTTATGTCTATGTATAACAAAGAAATTATTTTTATCATATATGTGTTTTAGCTCCCTAAGTCTCCATTCACACTGGTACGACTTGTCAGGTGACTTGGTCAGCCTGACAAGTCACGCACCGTCGCGTCCCATAGTGTAGTACAGGAACGGTTCTAATAGGAGCGACACAAGTCGCTCCGACTTAGAAAAAGGGTCCTGTACTACTTCGGGGCGACCTCGAGCGACTTGCATAGACATTCATTTTATGAAGTCCGTGCAAGTCGTGCCGAAGTCGTGGTGCACGGGACTTCACAGGTCGCCCCCTAAGTCGAAACGCCGTAGTGTGAACCGAGCCTTCGAGTCCCACCATCTCTTCAAGCACTACTACCTTTGGCCAGAAAACAATTTTAGGCAATTTCGGCTGAAATGTTTGAAATTGGAGGTTAAACCTGGGTCATTCCATCAACAAAACTATAAAATGACTGATCTTTTTACTGTGCATAATTTCTTATGACTGGTGCATACATTGTGTTCCCTGCAGTGCGAAACAAGAATTTACTGAATCCTGACAATCCTGAAGATACACCAACTGTTCCAGCACAAATTGCGTGAGATGACCATGTCAATAGCCTTTAAAATATATATGCTTGTTGTTCTCTGTTGCTATACTATACTTGAGCGAGAAAAATTGTGTTAAGAAGAATTTCCCCAGTCAAATGTACAACTGATTGAAAGTCACATGAAAGAAAATATATATCAACATATTGCTTGGTTTCCCAATAAAACATTAAAGCTGAGTTCTAATTTTAGATTAATTTGCATAGTTACCAATGTAAGTATGTATCTACCATAACTACAGGGCCACTGTGGAAGCTGAAACCACTGTAGTAGTCATTGCTGAGACCACCCTGTCTCCTGAGTTCCATGCCAAGCAGCTGCCCTGCTTCATGATGAAAACAAGGGGTCCCTTGCTCATCACTTGAACCATTCACAGAATGCTCTGCATTTTTTTCAATCAATACAAAGCGTTCTCCGATTGGATGAGGTGGAGATTGTGACATCACCGCTCGCCTCTCCACCTCTCTAAAATATTTGCCAAATATCCAGAATGGGACTCTATTCAGTACACGTGTTGAGGACCCTTTGGTTTAAATCAGGCATGTCCAACCTGCGGCCCGGAACCTTAGGCAATGCGGCCCACTGCCCCCTGACAATTTTTTTTTGCTGGGGAGGAAGGAAGTCGGGTCGGGGGCATGGCCACAGCAGCTCCCAACTAACGGTAGGCAGAGGCTGCCTCAGGGGGGGGAGGGGAGCATGTGCAGTGTTTCTGACTCCTACCACCATGACCATTTCAAATCACTGAGTGTTCCTTTATTATCGCTCAGAAGAAGTAACCCTCTGTATACTGATTCCATTTCATTTGATCATCCTCTAGTTGTGTTAAATTAGTGCGGGGGCGCGGCGGTGTGGGAAGGGCGCGGCGGCATTTTATTACTTATATACCTTAACTATAATATATATTTAATATGCGGCCCGAGAAAATTTCTCTACACTCAATGTGGCCCAGAGAAGCCAAAAGGTTGGACACCCATGGTTTAAATGTTGGTCTGTTGAGCATCAGTGCAAGAAACATCTCTTGCGTATGCCCTTTGATTGTGAATGCCTCTCTGGTGAATCCATAAACATCTGCCCCAGAAAAAGAACAATGAAACCCAATCTTTAATTCTGAAGATAAGAAAAGATCCCTTTATTTCTCACAGGCCTTCCAAGGCAAAGCATGGATTTCAGTTCTGCTGGAAGTCTTGGACCTCCAAGTCTTCAAAATCCGCAAACAGGTCTTCCTTTTCATCTGGTCCCAAGGCATTGCAGACATATGGGTCTAGAACATTGTATCCAGAGGCTACAAGGCAGAATTGTGGTCTCTGCCTCCTCCCCGCTCTATGTTGTCCAACTTACCAGCATCCCTGCAAAGACTGGTGGACCCCCACACTGCTCTAGAACAGCTGCTCTCTCTAGGGATCATAGCCATTGTCCCAGAAAGAGAAAGATTCCTGAGATTTTATGTAAACCTGTTCACCACTCCCACAGCCAAGGGGAAAACCTTTCTCTGGGTATGAAAATTCAGCATGGAATACGACAGGTTGATCATTGCTTCCCTCCATTCAGGAGACTTTCTGTCATCTGTGGAAGTCAATAATGCCCACTTGCATGTCCCATCTTCCTTGAGCTTTAACAGTTCAGAACACAGCAATCTGAGTTTATCCTCATAGACAGCATTCCTTTCAGTGAAGTCCAGGGAAGACCTGGTAACAAAGGTAAATAGCTTTACCATGGCACAAGGAAGAAGCACCACCTAGCTTGAATTGCTGTACACTGGTAGCAATCAGTGAGGGGTTCTCCACAGTAGGTGGGTCTTCTTAAGAAGCTGCATGCTATTAGGTTCTGGTCCAGCTGCCTGCATATAAGCATGTGGGGAACTGCATGCTGATTGAATTGCACTTTTGGGTCAGTGCCCACATAAAGAAGGATAATGTCTTAAACACCTGCCAGTGACACCTTTCCCAACACTGACTACAGAAACTTTTTGAGGGAATAGTGCAGAACAATGATTAACCTACTTCACGGGAGGGAGAACTGGATGTAGTCACCTTGTCCACCCCTGACCTTCTTCTGTCCCCTAGCATGCAGCACATGGCCTTGGGGGCCTGCATAGTGTCCTATAATGTGAGTGATGATGAAACCTGGTAATAAATAACATCAGGTAGTGTGCCCAGCTGGGCAAAGCTGTAGATGGGACATTTGGAGAGAGCGATAAGTATATCAAGAAAAGGACCTTGCCCTATGACCCTCAGCTGTTGGTCCTGTTGCTCAGTGGTACATAGCCTCAGGTTTAGAGACTATAGTATACTTGGGAAAATGGTCCTAATTATGTGGTGCTCCCAAGGAGAAGAGCAGAGGGAAGCTCCCTAAAAGACGTGTGCTGTGCTCTGTACTGAAATGACTGCTGCAGGATATATATATACCAATAAAAGGACCTTGCCCTTTGACCCTCAGATGTAAGTCCTGTGGCTCAGTGGTGAATAGCCTTAGGTTTAGAGACTCAAGTATACTTGGGGAAGTAGTGCCAATTCTGTGGTGCTCCCAAGGAGAAGAAAGGAGGGAAGATAGCTAAAAGATGTGTGCTGTGTTCTGTACTGAAATGACTGTTGCAGGATATACAGTATATGCAAGACGCATTCTGCACCGAAGATTCTGTAAGTATATCAAATGTGATATGTCACGGGAAGAGATGTGAAATTGCAGTACAGTGCTGAAAATCCATCTCTGTGGACGTTCCTTTATTTCAAGAGTTAGGACTCAGGCTGGGAATGAATGTGTAAGCTTCTGGCCAGAAAATATGTGTCCAATATGATGGCTACAAAGTCAGGCAGGTGGGTGCTCTATCCAAGAAGAAGCAGGGGTGGGACCAGCACACTTGATGCCAACATCTGCCCAATCCATGTCCCCTACAGACTCCTCCATGCCAGTTTTCAGGGCTACAGCGTGATTTGCAGTACTGTAGAAGATTGGGAAAAAGAGGGTGAATTTGTAGCTGTTGCAAGGGGGGGGAAGAAGAATGCAGAAGGCTTGGTGAGCCACCCAACTACCTCACCTTTGTGCAGTGACTTTATAGGATGGCCACTTTCTGAAAGAAAAAGCAAATGCGCACTATTTCTTGATGGTGCAGGCTGACCATGGGTCCTGCTCGCCAACCCCCCCCCCCTCCCCCCCAACATCTTTGTGTGCAGAATCTCCACCACTTAGTTTAGGCCAGTCTGACATTTTGAATGGATGTGGTGCTTTGGTGTGGTAGAGATGTAGTTATTTGGTGCACAGAACTTTACCATCAAAGTATGAGGTGATATGGTGCAAACAAAGGGCAACTTTGCATGTGTCAGGAACGAGTTCACACTGCTGACCCCATGATTTAAAAAATGGACCTAGCAAAGTTAATTTTGGGTTTAGAGCTATAAAAGTCCTTGCTGTAGCATTGGGAAGCTAAGGATCAGGGACTCTCTGCTTGGAGTCAGAGCCCTGATGCCTAAAGGGCACCTACCCAGTGCTGTATTTTGGCCTAGGCCAACAAGGCCCAGGCCTAGGGCAGCACTTTGTAGGGGGGCAGCAAAAAAGCCATCAACCCCCTCCACCTGAGACTCTATTGTCCACTGGTAGCTAGAGCCGCCTTTCTCACCCCCTCTCACTCAGCCCCCCTCTCTCTTTCTCTCTCGTCACCCTCTCTCTCTCTCATCCCCTCTCTCTCTCATCCCCCTCTCTCATCCCCCCTCTCTCTCTCACCCCCCCATCTCTCACTCTCTCTCATCCCCATCTTTCATCCCCCTCTCTCTCTCATCCCCCCTCTCTCTCTCTCTCACCCCCTCTCTCGCTCTCTCTCTCACCCCCCTCTCTCTATAATCTCCCCCTCTCTCTCATCCCTCTCTATCTCTCTCATCCCCCCTCTCTCTCTCTCATCTCCCCTCTCTCTCTCTCTCACCCCCCCTCTCTCGCTCTCTCTCTCATCCCCCCTCTCTCTCTAATCTCCCCCTCTCTCTCTCATCCCCTCTCTCATCCTCTCACTCTCTGATCCCCCCCTCTCTCTCTTTCTCTCACCCCTCCCTCTTTCATCCCCCACCTCTCTCTCCCTCACCCCCTCTCTCTCTCTCATCCCCCCTCTCTCTCTCCCTCACCGACCTCCCTCTCCCACCCCCTTCTCTCTCTCCCACCCCCTCACACCCCCACCCTCTTGTGAGATCTCAGAGGTTGATGCTGGGACTTGTAGTCCTTCAATTCTGGAGGGAGTCACATCCGTTAAAAAAGGAGTGGGGCAGATTTACATGGGGGGGGGGGGGGCGCCCAATTTTAGTCTTGCCTAGGGCAGCACAAAACCAAAATACACCACTGCACCTACCATTGCCACAGGACTTATCAGCCCTGTTCTGATGACAGTAAAGAGTAAAAAAAATTAAAATAGTTTTTAAACCACCCACATGCTCATACATATACACAGTTAGGATGTATGTACGTAAATAAATGCCTATTACTGTCTAGATATCCCTCCGCTTACTTCATTGGGAGAAGAATCATTTTGGATCCATCATTTTAGTTTAACCCATGACTGATGACCTGTAGCTGTATTTGCATGCACCCTAGTGATCAGAGTAACACTTCCAGGTGTTTATTGTCTCTTACAGAGATAACAGTACTCCCCCTGACAATGCTTTCATCTGCTTTTCCCCCTAGATGGGCAGAGCCATTTTTGTTCAGGCATCATCCATGGTCACCATCTTCTTTCCTGACTGAGATGCTGGCTCATGGGTGACACAATCATGTAAATCCTGTTGCCTGTGCAGTTTTGTGTTCACAAATGTCTGACATGCTTTTGCCCTTACTGCAACCTCTTACCTTGTGACTGGCTACAAAGAGGGAGAAGAGACTGAAGAAAGGCTTCATACTGCTTGCTGCAGACTGATGACATCATCTGAGCCTAGGCAATGTCACCTTACTGAAGCTCAAAGACTTCTTTTTTAATTCTATAATTCTACGTCTTTGCAAAACTCTGGTTCAGCCACATCTTGAGCATGCTGTCCACTTCTGATCACAAATCTTCGAAAGGGAGGAAACTATTGTAAAGAAAACACATGGTCACACAATGAAGTTGGATGAAAAGCGTAAGGGGGGAATACTGAGGGCTAGAAATGAATTGGTCTAAGTCAGCTCTGCTTCCCCTAGATGGGGTCGCAGATCCGGCATTATCCACCCGTTGCACTGTTCTGATAAGGACCTCCTTTAAAGCGGAGCTCCGGCCTCAAATACCTTTTTTAACTAAAAATACCCCTATAATACTAATCCATCACCCTTTACAGAACCGCTATTCTCATACTTACAAGGTGTACAGTATTGGATTTTAGTCAAAATCTTACTTTTAAAAACGCTATCTGGGCGCGGCCATCTTGGATGTGGGCATCTGAAGCCGCAGTGTAATCTGCTGTGTCCTTCTTCCTGATTCCAGGGAGTGTTCTGGGAGTTCTTCCTGATTCCAGCCTCCTGGGAGTGATGACAAACAGCTCCCAGGATGCAATGCAAAGGCGGAAGTGATGTCGGTGGCCGTGGCCACAGAGGAGGGAGAAGGAGGAAGTACAATAAAAAATGCCCTGAAAATAAGGTAAGGGACTCCCGAAAAAAATTGAAAATGCCCAATTGTTGATCAGCATAGCGAGCACTCCAGGATTCACTAAAGTTGCAAAATAGGCCGGAACTCCACTTTAAGTACTTGGGCATTTTAATTAACTCCAACATATTAGACTACTGCCGCTTGAACATTGTCTCATTGATAACCCGTTTAAATTCTTGCTCTCTCTCTGGTGGGTAGAGCGAAACTTTTAAAAATGATACTTATGCTTCAATTGTTGTACTTTCTTCACAACTCACCAGTAGTGGTCCCACTGAAAATATTTTTCCATCAATAATATTTTTTGCACCTTGCTCTGGAGGGAACCTCTCGCCAAGGATAAAGCTGGAACATCTACAGCGCTCTAAAGGTAGAGGGAGATAGCTTTGCCTAATCTTTGGCTGTACTACTTAGCTAGCCAACTGGAGCACCTGTCTAAGGGTCTTGCTGCAGGAGACACCACCTGTGTCCCTGCTGATGATTCCACATTGCAAGTGATGCTACACTGTACAACCTCTAGCTCCCTATCGGAGGGTCTTGAGGTGCATTTTTTATTGTAAGCCCAACAAACTATTCCCCACCAACTGATTATTAAATAAAATTTGGATCAAGGGCAAGCAATTGCAACAGGTAACGGGTCCGTCGCAAACATGATTGGAGACTGAAATGATAAGGTTGGCCTCTCCAGCCCAGGTCACACTGAAGGTGGAACAGGGGGTACCAAGGGGCAGAAGGAACACGAGTGTTGGCAGGTGCTGATAGGTGTCCTTGCAGTAGGAGAGGCAGACTCTGAACGGCTGGCAGAACATCAAGTCTGGAATGGTAGCTGATCCAAGCAAAGTTAAAAAGGGAAACAAACAAAGAGCTGGGGGGGCACACCCTGAACATGCATTTCTAAAGCTGGTGCAGCTATGAACCAAGCGACATGCATATTTACAGAGAATACACATGCAAAAGAAATGACTATCAAATATAAAGGCAAAAAATGGGGATTTGGTCCCGCCATATGGCCATATCGCGCTCAAGCCCACCACTACGTCAAAGTACCCCATTATCAGTGAGTCCTACACTATCCATAAAAGGAAGGATGAATCCAACCTCTCACCATTGGAGATACTTACTCCTTACTGGGAGAGATGTGCAACTGCACTATAAGGGATTCCTCCTACAGTGCCTTGCGAAAGTATTCGGCACCCTTGAACTTTGCGACCTTTTGCCACATTTCAGGCTTCAAACATAAAGATATAAAACTGTAATTTTTTGTGAAGAATCAACAACAAGTGGGACACAATCATAAAGTGGAACGAAATTTATTGGATATTTCAAACTTTGTTAACAAATAAAAAACTGAAAAATTGGGCGTGCAAAATTATTCAGCCCCTTTACTTTCAATGCAGCAAATTCTCTCCAGAAGTTCAGTGAGGATCTCTGAATGATCCAATGTTGACCTAAATGACTAATGATGATAAATAGAATCCACCTGTGTGTAATCAAGTCTCCGTATAAATGCACCTGCACTGTGATAGTCTCAGAGGTCTTTTTAAAGCGCAGAGAGCATCATGAAGAACAAGGAACACACCAGGCAGGTCTGAGATACTGTTGTAGAGAAGTTTAAAGCCGGATTTGGATACAAAAAGATTTCCCAAGCTTTAAACATCCCAAGAAGCACTGTGCAAGCGATAATATTGAAATGGAAGGAGTATCAGACCACTGCAAATCTACGAAGACCTGGCCGTCCCTCTAAACTTTCAGCTCATACAAGGAGAAGACTAATCAGAGATGCAGCCAAGAGGCCCATGATCACTCTGGATGAACTGCAGAGATCTACAGCTGAGGTGGGAGACTCTGTCCATAGGACAACAATCAGTCGTATACTGCACAAATCTGGTCTTTATGGAAGAAAGCCATTTCTTAAAGATATCCATAAAAAGTGTCGTTTAAAGTTTGCCACAAGCCACCTGGGAGACACCAAACATGTGGAAGAAGGTGCTCTGGTCAGATGAAACCAAAATCCAACTTTTTGGCAACAATGCAAAACGTTATACTTATGTTTGACGTAAAAGCAACACAGCTCATCACCCTGAACACCCCATCCCCACTGTCAAACATGGTGGTGGCAGCATCATGGTTTGGGCCTGCTTTTCTTCAGCAGGGACAGGGAAGATGGTTAAAATTGATGGGAAGATGGATGGAGCCAAATACAGGACCATTCTGGAAGAAAACCTGATGGAGTCTGCAAAAGACCTGAGACTGGGACGGAGATTTGTCTTCCAACAAGACAATGATCCAAAACATAAAGCAAAATCTACAATGGAATGGTTCACAAATAAACATATCCAGGTGTTAGAATGGCCAAGTCAAAGTCCAGACCTGAATCCAATCGAGAATCTGTGGAAAGAACTGAAAACTGCTGTTCACAAACGCTCTCCATCCAACCTCACTGAGCTCGAGCTGTTTTGCAAGGAGGAATGGGCAAAAATTTCAGTCTCTCGATGTGCAAAACTAATAGAGATATACCCCAAGTGACTTACAGCTGTAATCGCAGCAAAAGGTGGCGCTACAAAGTATTAACTTAAGGGGGCTGAATAATTTTGCACGCCCAATTTTTCAGTTTTTTATTTGTTAACAAAGTTTGAAATATCCAATAAATTTCGTTCCACTTCATGATTGTGTCCCACTTGTTGTTGATTCTTCACAAAAAATTACAGTTTTATATCTTTATGTTTGAAGCCTGAAATGTGGCAAAAGGTCGCAAAGTTCAAGGGGGCCGAATACTTTCGCAAGGCACTGTATATCTGCTTGCTAGTGGACACTGATAGAGTACAGGTGTGGGGGGGGGGGGGGGGTGGGGTTCTGAACCCCAGAAGTATGGTCAGGACCGAATACATAACAAACAAACAAAGAGCTGGGGGGGGGGGGGGCACACCCTGAACATGCATTTCTAAAGCTGGTGCAGCTATGAACCAAGCGACATACATATTTACAGAGAAAGTTAAAGGGGCCCTCCACACAGGCTGCAAGTTCAGATGTGAGGCTTGTCAGAGCTCCTAGCTGGCTTGAAACAGGAACTCGCAATGAGGAGCAGAGTTGATGCAGATGACAGCCGAATAGGTACTTGAACCAGATGTGAGAGCAGAGCCAGGAATAGCAGCGTGGTCACAGGGATAGCCGAGGTCAACAGCAGGAAGGCAGCGAGGTACCAAGACATAAGACATAGCAAGACATGGGGAGCAGCTGAAAGACCAGTCAGCACTGGAGCAAGAGCAGGAGCCCCTTTAAATAGTCGGTCTGGCATAGCAGGACATGGGGAACAGCTGAAAGACCAGTCAGCACTGGAGAAAGAGCAGGAGCCCCTTTAAATAATTGGTCTGGTGCAGCATGCATTGAGTGCGCGCCTGTGCTCGTGTGCGCACTCCCGTGCTCATGTGCACTCCTAGTCACCATTCTGCTGAGAATTTTGCACACGCATTTCTATTAGCCATTCTTTGTGCACGAAAATCTCTATTAGCCAAATGTCTGGTAGTCATTCTCTGACAGGGTTATACACCGCACAGTCCCATCCGGCATAATGAAACATTACCTGAATTAGTCAAGCTACAATATGCCTCCAAGTGGAAATCTTATGGGGGGAATCATTTAAAACATGGGTGTCCAACCTTTTGGCCTCTCTGGGCCACATTGAGTGTAGAGAAATTTTCTCGGGCTGCATGTAAAATATATACTATAGTTAAGGTATAAGTAATAAAACGCTGCTGTGCCCTTCCCGCGCCGCCACGCCCCGTCCCCAGCACTAATTTAACACAACTAGAGGATGATGAAATGAAATGGAATCAGTATACAGAGGTTTACTTTTCCTGAGAGATATTAAAGGAACACTCTAACCTTCATGACCACTTCAGTGATTTGAAGTGGTCATGGTGCTAGAAGTCAGAAACACTGCACATGCTGGGATATTTACAGATATGTGCTGGGGGCTAGTTGCACCCCTAGCACATGTGACATAGGCAGCCAGAAAATGTCATGTATGAAAATACATGTATGAACAAGGACATGAAATACTATGACAAAACACAACTAGTTATTAAAAACATATTGCAACAATTTACACACGCTAATGCAAATACCTTTTCTACTTATTTTGCAGACTGCTGGTGGGTACTGCTGGTGCGGTTACTGCTGGCAGGTAATGCTGGTCATGCGGGTACTGCTGGAGAAAGCAGCGACTGCAGTAGAGAGCAGAGCCGCTGCTTCCTGTATGGCTCCTGTCACAGACGGAGTGCATTTCATATCACTCCGCCTGTGACAGAGCCAGAACTATACAGGAAGCAGCGCCTCTGTCACTGACTGCAGACATCCTAAGTCTCCCGCAGCAGCCGGTGCGTGCCCATCCAATGGAGCCTAAACAGTGCCCATTCAATGCAGCTTCACCAGTGCGTGCCCATCCAATGCAGCCTGATCAGTGCCCATCCAATGCAGCCTCACCAGTGCAAACCCATCCAATGCATCCTCATCGGTGCGTGCCCATCCAATGCAGTCTGCAATGAAGAGAGAGGAGAGCCGCAAAATTACACAGAGCGGGAAGCTCCCACTTACCCGGCGACCGCTGTCATACGAAGTCCTGCCTCCTGGACCAGCTCCTATGATAGACGTCACCAATGTGCTGTCCAGGGGGTGGGGCTTCGTATGACAGCAGCCGCCGGATTAACAGGAGATCCCCGCTCTGTTTGTAATCTGCCCACGCTCGCCTCCCCTCCCCTCCAAGGCAGCCTCTGCCTACAGTTAGTTGGAAGCTGCTGTGGCCATGCCCCCGACTCAATTTCCTTCCTCCCCAGCAAAAAAATTGTCAGGGGGCAGTGGGCCGCATTGCCTGTGGTTCCGGGCCGCATGCAACCCCCGGGCCGCAGGTTGGACATGCCTGATTTAAAACATACATTTAACAATAGTCAACTGCTACCTTTGATACTTTGCAGTCCAGGTATAGCTTACCATCCACGATGTTGTTCTATTAGCTACAGTTGAAACATGCAGTTACCACTCAAGACCCATCAGCCTTATGGCACTCTTCCCCCACCCCTATTTTCAATTGATTGCAATCAGCCATGACTACCAAGGGGCTTATTTCTCGCTGCTATATTATGCCTTTGTTAAACTGTGTCATGGGTTCTTTACTTTAAAGGAGTTGTAAAGGCAGAAGGTTTTTTATCTTAATGCATTCTGTGCATTAAGATAAAAAGCCTTCTGGGTGTAGCAGCCTCCCCAGCACCCCATAATACTTACCTGAGCCCCATCTCTGTCCAGCGAAGTCCACGAGTACCTCAGCTGTCCGGGACTCTCCCTCCTGACTGGCTGAGGCACAGCAGCGGCGCCATTGGCTCCTGCTGCTGTTAATCAAAGTCAGTTAGCCAATCAGGAGAGAGAAGGGACAGAGCCTAACGGCATCTCCTTGTCCGAATGAACACACGGAGCTGCAGCTCAGCTCGGGTGCCCCCATAGCAAACTGCTTGCTGTGGGGGCACTTGATGGGAGGGAGGGGCCAGGAGCAGCGAAGAGAGACCCCTGAAAAGGAGGATCCGGGCTGCCCTGTGCAAAACCACTACACAGAGCAGGTAAGTATATATTTAAAAAAAAAAACACAAGACTTTACAATCACTTCAAGAGCAGTGAGGATTTGGAACTCCCTTCCACAGTTGGTGGTGTCAGCAGAAGTGTAAATAAATTCAAAAAATCTTTTCGATGTGTTTCTTGGAAAGCAATGTACAGGCAGGGCCGGTGCTTCCACTAGGCAAACTAGGCAGCCACCTAGGGCGCATTGCCACTTAGGGGCGCAGCCACGAGTCGGCACTCTCTCTCCATCATGAATGATTTTTGTGAAATGAGGGGAGTGGTGGCGGTGGGGGAGGAAGAAGGGACAGGGTAAGATGCCAGGTGTCTTGGGCAGTGGCAGAACTACCAGGTCCTGGCTTTCCACCACTGTTGGAGGGGCCCCAAGAGGCAGGAATGGAGCCCACCGGAGTGCTGCCTGCATGATGATCCTCTTTGGCTGGAGCTGAGCAGCCTTAACCCCAGGCAGGGAGAGACTCTCTGCACTGAGTTGGTAGGCAGCCGTTTATTTCCCTGGGTCGGTATTAAGCAGGGAGCGGAGGAGAGCTGAACCTGAGCCAGAGCTCGGCACTGTAGGGCGGAACCTTTACTGGGGCAGAAGCGACGAGGCACTGGAATGGTCTGAGGAGGTTGGTGATGAAGGAGGTGCGGAGCTCTCTGACTGCTGCTTCTTCTTCCACCAGGAGCCGGTTGGAGCTGTGGTGAGCACTTTGGTCCAGGAGAGGAGCGTCCTGGGAGAAGGAATCAGCAGGATCACAGTGAGGGAGGGCAGAGTGCGGGCCACTCTCTTCATACCGTCCAGTGAGTGTCCCCAGAACAGGGGATCAGGGTCCCTGGGTGTTACATTGAGCATCCCTGGTATGAAAGGGAATCAGGGTCACCAGGTGTGCCATGGGGAATCGGAGTCACCAGGTGTGACATGGGGGATTGGGGTCACCGGGTGTAACAGGGGTTCGGGGTCACCAGGTGTGAAATGATGAATTGGGGTCCCTGGGTATGCCATGGGGGATTGGGGTCCCAAAGTGTGACACGGAGGAACATCAGGGTCCCCAGGTGTGACATGGAGGAACATCAGGGTCCCTAAGTGTGACATGGAAAAACATCAGGGTCTGACATAGAGAAACATTGGGGTAACTGGGTATGACAGCATGACATTGAGGAACACGGGGTCCCTGGGTGTGACATGGAGGAACATCAGGGTCAGTGGGTATGACAGCATGACATGGAGGAATATTGGGGTCCCAGGGTGTGACATGGAAAAACTACAAAGTCCCTGGGTGTGACATGGAGGGACATTAGGGTCCCCGGGTGTGACATGGGGGAATATGGGGGTCACTGGGTATGACAGCATTACATGGAGGAACCATCAGATCAGGGTTACTAGGTATGACATAGAGGAGTTTTTAACCCCTTCCCTTTTTTAGGGGGGCTCAAATAGCTGGTCTTGCCTAGGGCGTAAAAAAGTCTAGCACCGGCCCTGTGTACAGGGATGTGGAAAACGGTAGTGACACACACAGCTTGAATTGGAAGGACTGGTGTCTTTACTCAACCTTACCAACTGCAGTGAATCAGGAAAGTATTCACAGCGCTTCACTTTTTCAACATTTTGTTATGTTACAGCCTAATTCCAAAATGGATTAAATTCATCTTTTTCCTTTAAAATTTTACAAACAATACCCCATAATGACAACATGAAAGAAGTTTGTTTGAAATCTTTGCAAATGTATTAAAAATAAAAAACAAAAAAAAATCACATGTAAATAAGTATTCACAGCCTTTTCCATGACACTCAAAATTGAGATCAGATGCATCCTGTTTCCTCTGATCATCCTTGAGATGTTTCTTTAACTTGATCGGAGTCCACCTGTGGTAAATTTAGTTGATAGGACATGATTTGGAAAGGCACACACCTGTCTATATTAGGTCTCACAGTTAACAGTGCATGTCAGAGCACAAACCAAGCTATGAAGTCCAAGGAATTGCCTGTAGACCTCCGAGAAAGGATTGTACGGAGGCAAAGATCTGGGGAAGGGTACAGAAACATTTCTGAAACATTGAACGTCCCAATAAGCACGGTGGCCTCTATCATTCGTAAATGGAAGACATTTGAAACCACCAGAACTCTTCCTAGAATGATCAAGGAAGGGTCTTAGTCAGGGAGGTAACCAAGAACCCAATGATCACTCTGACAGAGCTCCAGCGTTTCTCTGTGAAGAGAGGAGAACCTTCCAGAAGAACCATCTCTGCAGCACTCCGCCAATCAGGCCTGTATGGTAGAGTGGCCAGACAGAAGCCACTTCTCAGTAAAAGGCACATGACATCCTGCCTGGAGTTTGCCAAAAGGCACCTGAAGGACTCTCAGACCATGCAAAACAGATTTCTCTGGTCTGATGAAACAAAGATTGAACTTTTTGGCCTGAATGGCAAGTGTTATGTCTGGAGGAAACCAGGCACCGCTCATCACCTAGCCAATACCATCCCTAAAGTGAAGCATGGTGGTGGCAGCATCATGCAGTAGGGTGGTTTTTCAGCGGCAGAAACTGAGAGACTAGTCAGGATCGAGGGAAATATGAGTGCAGCAATATACAGAGACATCCTTGATTAAAACCTGCTCCAGAGCGCTCTGGAACTCAGACTGGGGCGAAGGTTCGTGTTCCAACAGGACAACGACCCTAAGCACACAGCCAAGATAACAAAGGAGTGGCTACGGGACAACACTGTGAATGTCCTTGAGTGGCCCAGCCAGAGCCCAGACTTGAACCCGATTGAACAACACTGGAGAGATCTGAAAATGGCTGTGCACTGACGCTCCCCATCCAACCTGATGGAGCTTGAGAGGTCCTGCAAAGAAGAATTGAAAAACTGCCCAAAAATAGGTGTGCCAAGCTTGTAGCATCATACTCAAAAATACTTGAGGCTGTAATCGGTGCCAAAGGTGCTTCAACAAAGTATTGAGCAAAGGCTGTGATACTTATGTACATGGGATTTGTTTTGTTTTTTATTTTTAATAAATTTGTAAAGATTTCAAACAAACTTATTTCACGTTGTGATTATGGGGTATTGTTTGTAATATTTTGAGGAAATTAATGAATTTAATCCATTTTGGAATAGGGCTGTAACATAACAAAATATGTATGCACTGTACAGTATCTCACAAAAGTGAGTACACCCATCACATTTTTGTAAATGTTTTATTATATCTTTTCATGTGACAACACTGAAGAAATGTCACTTTGCTACAATGTAAAGTAGTGAGTGTGCAGCTTGTATAACCGTGTAAATTTGCTGTCCCCTCAAAATAACTCAACACACAGCCAATAATGTCTAAACTGCTGGCAACAAAAGTGAGTACACCCCTAAGTCAAAATGTCCAAATTGTCAATACTTTGTGTGGCCACCATTATTTTCCAGCACTGCCTTAACCCTCTTGGGCATGGAGTTCACCAGAGCTTCACAGGTTGCACTGGAGTCCTCTTCCACTCCTCCATGACGACATCACGGAGCTGGTGGATGTTAGAGACCTTGCGCTCCTCCACCTTCCATTTGAGGATGCCCCACAGATGCTCAATAGGGTTTAGGTCTGGAGACATGCTTGGCCAGTCCATCACTTTTACCCTAAGCTACTTTAGCAAGGCAGTAGACTTCTTGGAGGTGTGTGTTGGGTTCGTTATCATGTTGGAATACTGCCCTGTGGCCCAGGCTCCAAAGAGAGGGGATTATGCTCTGCTTCAGTATGTCACAGTACACAGTGGCATTTATGGTTACCTCAATGAACTCCCCAGTGCCAGCAGTACTCATGCAGCCCCAGACCATGACACTCCCACCACCATGCTTGACTGTAGGCAAGACACACTTGTTTTTGTACTCCTCACCTGGTTGCTGCCACACACGCTTGACACCATCTGAACCAAATAAGTTTATCTTGGACTCATTAGACCACAGGACATGTTTGTGGGCTTTCTTGTGCATCATCTTTAGAAGAGGCTTCCTTCTGGGACCACCAATTTGATGCAGTGTGCGGCGTATGGTCTGAGCACTGACAGACTGACCCCCCCCACCCCTTCAACCTCTGTAGCAATGCTGGCAGCACTCGTACGTCTATTTCCCAAAGACAACCTCTGGATATGACGCTGAACACGTGCACTCAGCTTCTTTGGTGGACCATGGCGAGGCCTGTTCTGAGTGGAACCTGTCCTGTTAAACCGCTGTATGGTCTTGGCGACCGTGCTGCAGCTCAGTTTCAGGGTCTTGGCAATCTTCTTTTAGCCTAGGCCATCTTTATGTAGAGCAACAATTCTTTTTTTCAGATCCTCAGAGAGTTCTTTCCCATGAGGTGCCATATTGAACTTCCCGTGACCAGTATGAGAGAGTGAGAGCGATAACACCAAATTTAACACACCTGCTCTCCATTCACACCCGATACCTTGTAACACTAATGCGTCACATGACACAGACAGGGGAGGAAAAATGGCTAATTGGGCCCAATTTGGACATTTCCACTTAGGGGTGTACTCACTTTTGTTGCCAGTGGTTTAGACATTATTGGCTGTGTGTTGAGTTGTTTTGAGGGGACAGCAAATTTACACTGTTATACAAGCTGTACACTCACTACTTTACATTGTAGCAAAGTGTCATTTCTTCAGGCTCCGTTCACATCTAGGCGTTTTGGGGCGTTTTTGGGGCGTTTTTCTGCTCTAGGATCAGCTCTCAAAACGCCCAACAAGACAAATCCTATTCATTTCAATGGCCCCTGTTCACATCTGAGCGTTTTGACGCTGTATACAAAACGCCCAATGCTCAAAAAAGTACATGAGCTTCTTTTTGGGCAGATTACAGGCGTTTTCCATTGATCTCTATTCAATCTAAAAACGCCTGCACAAAAATCGCGGTAAAAATCGCGGTAAAATCGCGGTAAAAAACGCCGCAAAAATCGCGGTAAAATCGCGGTAAAAAACGCGCGAAAAACGCTACGCTCAGGTGTGAATGTAGTGTTGTCACATGAAAAGATAGAATAAAATATTTACAAAAATTTGAGGGGTGTACTCACTTTTGTGAGATACTGTATGTAACTATGTAATGATAAATGACACAGCTTTTTTTTTTTTTTCTTAATTATACAATTTCTCTGTAGTGTGATGTGCCAAAAATAGTATTATAAAACTTTTACAGTATTATAAAACTTTTACAACTTTTTGTATTTTAAACTTTACTTTAATAAATACTGAAAGTCTTCTTTTGCTGATTAATCTGACAATGTTACGCTATATTTGCTTGCAGTATACCGTATCAGAATTTGGTTTTAAGGTCTAATGTGCAGATTTTTGCATGACTATTCATCCTAAAAATAGAGATAGTAATAATGTGGGTCTTTGCAGGACAGAGAGGAACAGATATGTCACAGTTACATGTACAGACATTTACCGTGACAGGACGGAGGATGAGTATATAAATTGCCCGGTACTTGCAATGAGCAGGTAGAGCAGCAGCAAGGAGAAGAAAAAAGGTTGAGTATATAGACAGAGCTTTGTATACAATGATCAGGCAGAGCAGGGAGATGGGAAGCAATGGCCATGTAGATGCCCCAGTGCATACACTGAATGGACACAATGGTAGGGAATGTTGGGAGAAAACTGATTTTCAGTCTGGAGACCTCACACTAAATGCCACAAACGGGCACAGCAGCCACAGCCTGGGCACTGCGGTGTGTGTTATCACAGGGGCCTCCCGGGGGTTTGGCATGAGCGTGGCATGGGAACTGTGCCCCAGAGTGACGCCAGGCTCTGCCCTGTTGCTGGTGGCCCGCACAGAGCAGGCGATGCGTGTCTTGGCTGAGGAGCTGACACTCCAGTACCCACACATTAAAGTGAGATGGGTGGCAGCAGACCTGGGCTCAGCAGATGGGGTGAAGAAGACGGTGCAAGCTGCACAGGAGCTGAATGGACGGGACGCGGCACAAAGGATCCTCATTATCAATAACGCAGGTAAGGACGCAATGTCACATGGGGCTGCCAATAATATAAAACCACATTGCTTCTCAAAGGACAAATATTGCCAAAATATTGTATTCTGATCAATGTTTCTCTGGAATATTTACAGCTCTTCTAGGACAGAGGAAGTTCTTTGCTTTTCTTGTGGAGGGGTTAAAGCAGCCATTCCCAACCAGGGTTCCTCAAGAGGTTGCTAGGGGTTCCTTGAGCAATTAGCAATTTGTGCCTCTCAGATAAGTTCCCACTGACACCATTGATCATTTTGACTATCCCTAAGGGGGGTAATTCTTCCCAATGACCACAAGTGTAAGGAGCATTCTACCCACTGACCATCATACTAATGTAAACTTGTAAATATAGATATTTTTAGCAGGGGTTCCCTAAGGCCGGAAAGTTATTTCAAGGGTTCCTCTGTGTTGAAAAGGTTGAGAAGGTTGAGAAAGGCTGGGTTAAAGTGTCTAAAATAAAACGTTTATTTAGTTTAAGACAGGAAATATCATAAATCTTTCCAAGGGGACACAGCTTTAAAATATTTTAAAGCTAAATTCTGGAAAAAAAAATTATTTTAAGAACTTCACTAGGTTGGCCCTATTAACCACTTCCCGCCCGCCCTATTACAAATTGACGGCGGGAATGTGGTTGAGTTATCCTGACCGGACGTCATATGACGGCGGCAGGATAACACCGCTCTGGGCGCCCCCGGGGGGCGCGCAGAGCGGCGATCGGTGATGCGGGGTGTCAGTCTGACACCCTGCATCTCCGATCTCGGTAAAGAGCCTCTGACGGAGGCTCTTTACCATGTGATCAGCCGTGTCCAATCACGGCTGGTCACATAGTAAAACAGGAACAGCCGTTGATCGGCTTTCCTTAGTTCGTGCCTGACAGGCACGAGTAAAGGAGCGCCGATCGGCGGCTCCCCTGACAGGGGGGGGGGGTCGGCACTGGTAATCAGATCATTGATTACCAGTGCAGACCCTCGGGGGGGGGGATGCCACTAGATCCACCAGGGATGCCCACTATGACCCCAGGGATGCCCACTATGACCCCAGGGATGCCCACTATGGCCACCAGGGATGGCGATCAGGGCTCAGGGAGCCCCCCATTGCCCTCCCCATCAGTGATGCCCACTAGTGTCCTCCCTATCAGTGCTGCCCACAAGTGCCCATCATTGCCATCCTTTAGTGTCGCCCACCAGTGCCCATTATTGCCCACCAGTGCCGCCTATCAGTGCCCATTAGTGCCCATCAGTGCCGCCCATCAGTGCCGATCAGTGCCGCCCATCAGTGCCCATCAGTGCCCACCAGTGCTGCCTATCAGTGCCCATTAGTGCCCGTCAGTGCCACCTATCAGTGCCCATCAGTGCCGCCTATCAGTGCCCATCAATGCCGCCTATCAGTGCCCAGCAGTGTCGCCTATCAGTGCCCACCAATGCTGCATATCAGTGCTACCTATCAGTGCCACATATCAGTGCCTATCAGTGTCGCCTATCAGTGTCGCCTATCAGTGCCGCCTATCAGTGCCACCCCATCAGTGCCACCCCATCAGTGCCACCCCATCATTGCCTCCTCATCAGTGCCTGTCAGTGCAGTCTCATCAGTGCTCATCAGTGCAGGAAAAAACTTATTTATTTACATAATTGTATAGCATAAACAAAAAAACTTTTTTTTTTTTCAAACTTTTCTGTCTTTTTTTATTTGTTTAGCAAAAAGTAAAAATCGCACAGGTGATCAAATACCACCAAAAGAAAGCTCTATTTGTGGGGGGAAAATGATATAAATTTGGTGTAGGTACAGTGTTGCATGACCGCGCAATTGTCATTCAAAATGCAACAGCGCTAAAAGGGGAAAATTGGCCTGGGCGGGAAGGGAGGGAAGTGCCCGGTATTAAAGTGGTTAACCACTTAAGCCCCGGAGGATTTGGCTGCTAAACGACCAGGGGGTATTTTGCAATTCGGCACTGCGTGACTTTAACGGACAATTGCGCGGTCGTGCGACGCTGTAACTAAACAAATTTGACGTCCTTTTTTTCCCACAAACAGAGCTTTCTTTTGGTGGTATTTGATCACCTGTGCGATTTTTACTTTTTGCGCTATAAACAAAAAAAGAGCGTACATTTTGCAAAAATAACAATATTATGAAATTCCCCAAAAAAAATGTAAAAATCAAAATTTTTTAACATTTTCGGCCAATTTGTTTTATCCTACCTATGTTTGGTAAAAAAAATCGCAAAAAGCGTATTTTTATTGGTTTGCGCAAAAGTTATCGCGTTTACTAACAAAGGGAAAGATTTTTGTCATTTTTGTTGTTTTTTTTTTAACGCGTAATGGCGGCGATCTGCGATTTTTTTTGCGGTACTGCGACATTGCAGTGGACAGATCGGACCCTTGACTGACATTTTTGACACTTTTGGGGTTACCAGTGACATTTCTACAGTAATCAGTGCTATACATATGCACTGTTACTGTAAAAATACACTGGCAGTGAAGGGGTTAACTTTATTTGGGAGGGAGGGAGGGGCTGTGTGTGTCCCTAGGGGCGTGGTTTCTACTGTGATTGGCTGTGGCTTGAGGTGTTAGGACACTGATCAACGGTTCTACATAGTAGATCCGTCTGATCAGTGTTTTTACACTGAGGAGAATGACAGGTGGCTTGTTTACACAAGCTGCCTGACTTTCTCCCTCTCCCCCGACGATCGCCGAGTGACCGGCGGACATCGGGTCCGCCAGTCACATGCGCGGGGGGGGGTCCGTGACCGCGCGGGAGCGCGCCCCCGCGGGTGTGCGCTCGCTCTCCAGACCCTCCCAGGCTAGTGACGTTAATTAACGTCACTCTGCCTGGCCGGGGCTGACCGCCGCAGTAAATCTACTTGCGGCGGTCGGCAAGCGGTTAATATAAGTACTACATGTGGATGGCTGCTGCTTAACCCCTTCATGACGGAGGGTAAAACTAACGCCTGAACATATTTTAGCAACTTTGACATGTGTTAGTAAAACTGTACATATCATTGCAACTACTTTGTGTATCCAGGTGAATTATACCCCGTTTTTTTTTTTTTTAGGACAAATGTAGCCATTTTATTTGGTGGTAGATGGTAATGGATATCTCCTGATTTTTTTTTTTTTTTTCTAAAGGAAAACTGGCATAAAATAGTAAAAAATTGTATTTATATATTTATTTATTTTTTTATTTAGCTGTATATTTCTTGCTATTACCATAACCCACCACCTAAGAACAGCCCAGAATAAATTCTCCTTCTCCTGACGATCGCTGAGATACCACATATGCTTATGTTATTTCTTGTTTGTACGGTGTTCTGTCAGAATACCATACCCTATCGGAAAACCATACCTCCGTCATTTCCGGATGCGGATCAGCTGTGGCTTCGTCATGCATCAGCTGTAGCCGCGTCACAAGTCCTACTGCGCATGCGCGGACTAGGTAGGGAATTTTGATAACATTGCAACAAGTCAGGCAAAAGTCCTAGTGCGCATGTGCACCAACGGGTCGGGCCGCGGCATCTCTTATAACAAACATGCATACGATCTCCATAGAAAGTGAAAATAATCAGCGCAATCCCTATATAAATAATCAAGTGATGAACACAAAGCTGCAGGCAATCAGTGCCAAACACAAAACACCCACAATACGATCTCCATGCCCCACACTGCACCGGCCAGACACTGCACTGACCCGACAATGGGACAATCCTATTCCCTACCCCCACGCGCACGCCCACTGTACATTTGATAACTATGTGCCATTGTCGGGTTGGTGCAGTGTGGGGCACTGAGATCGGATTGTCGGGTCGGTGCAGTGTCGGGTCGGTGCAGTGTGGGGCATGGAGATCGGATGGATGTCTGTTATAAGAGATGCCGCCGCCCGACCCATTGGTGCACATGCGCACTAGGACTTTTGCATGATCCGTTACGATGGTATCTAAATTCCCTACCTATTACGCGCATGCGCACTAGGATGTGTGACGCGGCTACAGCTGGTGCATGGCGAAGCCACAGCTGATCCGCACCGGAAATGATGGAGGTATGGAATTCTGATGGGGTATGGTTTTCTGATAGAACAGCGGCCCAGAAATAACAGTGCACATTTTGCTTTTCTTTTTTTAATCCTGCCTAAAACACACTGACCTTATACTCTGACTATGACCTTTGACCCTAATCTTGCCCCTACATCTAAGGCCCCTTTCATAGGGGGTGGATTTTGTTCCGATCAGCAGGGGATCAGCCCACAAATCCCCTGCTAATCAGAGCAGAGCGGGCGCATGACACATCCGTGTCTGCTCAGTTTGGGTAGAGCGGGCACAGACAGAGCCTACTCTGCTCGATGGGCGGCCGGTAGTAAAAGGAGTCAGCTGTCCGTTTACACCCGCCTACCTTCCGACCCGCCTTAACAGAAGAAGACATTGTTACATAGCTAGGGAGGTTTTAAAAAGACACCTGCCCATCCAGTTCAACCTATGATAAGTGTGTGTAAGTGTGTTTGCTGTCACTAGTACATCGTATATCCCTGTAGTCTTTAAAGCGGAGTTTTAGCCTTGGGGGTCAATTTTAGCTAAAAATACCCCCGGGACAGTCATGGCTAGTACATTCCATAATGGATAGCCTCTGAACTGTCCCGGGTCGCACTTACCTGTAAGAAATATTTACCTTGAAAATTTCTTCTCCAGCGCTGCCATCTCAGGTGTGGGCAGCTGAAGCCAGGGCGTCCTCTTCTGCGGCCTCTTCGGTGGCGTTGGAGTCCCACAATGCACTGTAACGGCCCCGCTCATCACCCCTGGTGCAAGCGCGGCATCCCTGCACAGCTTCTGGGCATGCCCAGAAGCTGTTTAGCAGGGAATGCCGCGCCTGCACCGGAAATGTGACGAGCGGGGCCGGTGCAGGCGCATTGACTCCTGGGAGCGATGCCGTTCAGCTCCCAGGAGTCATCGCAAACCGGAAGTGACGGCACGAGCCGCGGCCATAGAGGGAGGAAGTGGAAGGAAGGTAAGTATATTTTCTTCAATATCAAGGTAAGTGACCAAAAAAAAAAAATCGCCATTATCCATTTCTTTTTCAGGTTCCCCTTAGCAAGCGATGGCCCAAAATCGATTTTATCGATTTTGAGGCTGGAACTCCGCTTTAACAGAAGAAGACATAGTTACATAGTTAGGGAGGTTGAAAAAAGACACCAGTCCATCTAGTTCAACCTATGATAAGTGTGTGTACTGTATGTGTGTTTGCTGTTTGAAACTATCGACACTCCCTGCTGATACCACTGCTTGTGGAAGAGAATTCCACATCCTTACCGCTCTGACAGTAAAGAACCCTTTACGCAGTTTAAGGTTAAACCACTTCTATTCTAGTTTTAGTGAATGGCCATGTCTTTTTAAATTCCCTTTCACTGAAAAGTTTGTTCCCTATGCTAGGATCACCAGTACTGTATTTGTACATTGATATCATAAAGACAAAACCCCTCCCATTTTTTTTAGCGGATCCAATCGGATCTGGAAGTAAGCAGGTGTAAATGGACACAAGTCTGTTTACACCCACCTAACCATAGGGAGGAATGGACCTTCCAATCAGGTCCTCCTGAAAAACTGACCTGATCGGAATGGCTGCGGGAAAGGGGCCTAACACTGACCTAGATCAAATCCTGAACTAGCGGTTTTATCTTTATTTTTTATTATTACTATTGGAGTTTTTTTTTTTTTTTTTTTACATTTTTTTTTGTTTACAATTTATTCTTCAAGCAAGGATCAGCCAATCAGAGGCTATCACAGTAATCAGGTTGATTGGGAACCAGACCTCCCTGTTTCCGATTCATAGTTGCCAACCTGGAGCTCTCAGGACAAACTGCCCAAAAAATGTAGACATACACCAGTTTGACCTGTTTTTCCTGATTTAACCACTTCAGCTCCAGAAGGTTTACCCCCCTTCATGACCAGGCCATTTTTTGCGATGCAGCACTGCGCTACTTGAACTGACAATTGCACAGTCGTGCGACACTGTACCCAAGTAAAATGTATTTCTTTTATCATACAAATAGAGCTTTCTTTTGGTGGTATTTCATCACCTCTGTGGTTTTTATTTTCTGCGCTATAAACAAAAAAGACAGAAGAAAGAGGTCCCTGCATTCATTTTTGGAATCGTTCCAAGTACGGGTGCATTTTCCAGTGCGGGTGACGTGCCATTTGGATTAGTCCCGTATTTCTCTGTGTGGGTGGTTGCGGCTGCCAGTATTTGTGCGGGTCCTGCAGCGGCACCACCCGCACAGATGTGATCCTAGCCTTAAAAGAGAAGTATGGGAATGTTTTTTTTTTTTCTTAAAACATACCTACCTAGGTGGATGCACGATGCTGCATCAGTCCGATGCTGCGTTTGTCCCCTGCCGGCTCCAAGACTGAGAACTGAGCGATCATCGGCTCCTGGTTCTGCCCCCCTGCGCTCACTGGAGCGCTGGGCTGTGAAGGGGGCGGGATCGGACGGCTTAGGTTCCCAGACTGTAAATTGTAATGCATTATTTAAACATTTAGAAAACATTCTAGAATCTCAAAAACGAATTATATACTCCTGGAGTAAAAATATAATTACATGGTAATATTTATAGTATTAAGGTTTGTGCACTACAGACACAGATTTAGCCCCCGTTCACACTAGGGCGACCTGTGAGGCGACCTGGTCGCCTCACAGGTCGCCGCAGGTCGCCTTCCATAGGGAAGCTGCGGACCAGTTCTAATAGGAACGACACAAGTCGCTCCGACCTAGAAAAAGGGTCCAGAGCTTCTTTGGGGCGACCCGGAGGCGACCGCCATAGACTTCAATGTTATGAAGTCCGTGGCGGCCGCTCCGAGGTCGCGGCGCGCTGCTCGCACCGCGATCTCGGAGGTCGCCACCCGAAGTCGGATCGCCCCTATGTGAACGGGGGCTTAGCCATTGTGATATATAACGTCTTTATAAATAAAACCAAGTTTCATAAACAAATAAAAATATTGCTTTTTGACAAACAGAAGTGCAACTTTAAAATACAGAAAAAAAAAAACTGTAAACTCCTTTGGCTGTAATGTCAATGCACATACTGTATTACCTGAATATATTTCCAACATTAAATATTAGGAAAAAATATAAGAAAAGCCTTTATCTTAATTTTTTTTTCTCTTTCAGCAGCTTAGTAAATGCCCCTTACTTATGCAGTACTTTAATATAATATTATTACAGGCTCTGGATGGGTTTGTGTTGTCGATTTAGAAATGGCCAGAAAAGTAGTGTTCATTTTTATGTCAATTTTCAATTTAGTTTTAGTTGTAGTCTTTTGACTAAAATGTAATTCTAGTTTTAGTTGTATTTTTGGTCTTATGACTAAAATGCCATTTTAGTTTTAGTTGTTTTTTAGTCATCTGAATTGTTTTAGTGGTATTTTAGTTGACTAAAATAGTGTTAATTTAGTAGACGAAAATATTTTAGTCGACGAAATGAACATTGTCTTTCACCTCTCTCTCTCTCACACCTCTCTCTCCTCTCATCTCACCTCTCTCTCACACCTCTCTCTCCTCTCATCTCACCTCTCTCTCACACCTCTCTCTCTCTCTCTCTCGCTCTCCTCTCATCTCACCTCTCTCTCACACCTCTCTCTCCTCTCATCTCACCTCTCTCTCACACCTCTCTCTCTCCTCTCATCTCACCTCTCTCTCACACCTCTCTCTCTCTCTCCTCTCATCTCACCTCTCTCTCACACCTCTCTCTCCTCTCATCTCACCTCTCTCTCACACCTCTCTCTCTCTCTCTCTCTCTCTCTCCTCTCATCTCACCTCTCTCTCACACCTCTCTCTCTCCTCTCATCTCACCTCTCTCTCACACCTCTCTCTCTCTCTCCTCTCATCTCACCTCTCTCTCACACCTCTCTCTCCTCTCATCTCACCTCTCTCTCACACCTCTCTCTCTCTCTCTCTCTCTCTCTCCTCTCATCTCACCTCTCTCTCACACCTCTCTCTCTCTCTCTCTCTCTCTCGGTCCCTCTCCCTCTCTCACTCTCACCTCTCCCTCTCTCTCTCCCCCCTCTCTCTCTCACCCCCCCTCTCTCTCTCTCCCTCTCTCACCCCCCTCTCTCTCTCTCACCCCCTCTCTCTCTCCTCTCACCTCTCTCTCTCACCCCTCTCTCTTGCTCCTTCTCTCTCCCTCCCCTCTCTCTCCGCTCTCTCACCTCCCCTCTCTCAACTCTCTAACCCTCTCACCCCTCTCTCTCACCCCCTCTCTCTCCCTCACCAATCCCTCTCTCTCACCCCCCCCCCCTCTCTCACCCCTTCTCTCTCTCACACACCTCTCTCTCGCTCCCTCCCCTCTCTCACTCTCCCTCTCACCTCTCCCTCCCCCTCTCTCTCTCCTCCCCTCTCTCTCTCACCCCCTCTCTCTCTCTCTCTCCCTCTCTCTCTCTCACCCCCTCTCTCTCCCTCACCAATCCCTCTCTCTCACCCCCCCCTCTCTCTCTCACCCCTTCTCTCTCTCACACACCTCTCTCTCGCTCCCTCCCCTCTCTCACTCTCCCTCTCACCTCTCCCTCCCCCTCTCTCTCTCCTCCCCTCTCTCTCTCACCCCCTCTCTCTCTCTCTCCCTCTCTCTCTCTCACCCCCCTCTCTCTCTCACCCCCCTCTCTCTCCACTCACCTCTCTCCCTCACCCCTCTCTCTTGCTCCTTCTCTCTCCCTCCCCTCTCTCTGCTCTCTCCCCCACCTCTCGCTCTCCCCCCTCTCTCACCTCTCTAACCCTCTCACCCCTCTCTCTCTCACCCCCTCTCTCTCTCTCACCCCTCTCTCTTCTCACCTCTCTCTCTCACCCCTCTCTCTTGCTCCTTCTCTCTCCCTCCGCCTCTCTCTCCCTCTCTCACCCCCCTCTCTGTCTCTCTCCCCCCTCTCTCACCTCTCTAACCCTCTTACCCCTCTCTCTTTCTCTCATCCTCCTCTTTCTCTCACCCCATCCCCCTCTCCTTCTCACTCCCCTCTCTATTAAATTTAAGTATTTATTTGTTTGCATTTTTATTATATTTATTTTACATAAAAAGGCCCACCAAAATCCTCAGCTCCAGGCCCATGAGGTTCTTAATCTGGCCCTGGGCAGAGGATTTAGTAGATGGAAAGATGATTAAATTTTTGAAGAGTCGCTTTAAGTTGCAGTGATTTCTTCTCATGTCCTGTTTGGGTATGGGAGAGGAAGTGAAGGGAAATCTCTGCAATGGGACACAGATGGGGAAAATAAATCTGACAGGGATTAAAACCCTCCCTTATTCTATCCAATATGAAAAAAAAATGTTGCCTTTAGTTCTACTTTAAGGTCAAGCAATAATGTAAAAGTTATGTTAAAGAGAATACAGAAGCGCTGACACCATCTCTGAAAATTATATTGTTCCATAATACCCTTTTTGTCTCTAAAGCTTCTGATTGAAAGTATTGTTGTTTTTCCATGCCATCCTTAAATTTGAGTGTAAAAGATTGGTATACATCCCCGTTGGCATTGCCCAGCTCCCCATGCCCTTTCATTGACAATCCTTTGCCTATTAGCCTTAATATTGGCTTGAAATGATTAGCAAGTTTCGCCCCCCCCCCCCCCCAATAGACTTTAATGCAGTTTGACTTTAAAGTGGAACTTCACCCAAATAGGGAAGGTCTATTTTTTTCTTACCCCCCCCTTCCATTTCCTATATTTGGAATGTCTTTTTTGGAGGGTCCCCTCCCTCTTCTGGTCGGATGACTGCGGCAATCTGAGCAGAAGTTCGCCACCCTCTTCCCACGCAGCCTCTTGGGACACGTCACAGGTCCCAGGAAACTGTGGGACCATTCACAGGGCACAGCTGCTTAGCTTGCATATGCACAGTGGGCTGTGAAGCCGCAAAGAGTCACACAGTTAGGATGCCGGTGTCTGGACCTGAAGACCGGCAAAGAGCCGGGTATGGTGAGGACATCGCTGGATCCTGGGACAGCTAAGTGTGTGTTGTTTTAAAAGTCAGCAGATACAATATTTGTAGCTGCTGACTTTTAAATTTTTGTTTAGAGGATGAAGTTTCTCTTTAAATTAGAAATTATTGACAAATTGAACCAATGAACATTTACTTCTCCCTACTGGCCATTTATGCACAGCTGAGCCACTGAACAATCTGTGCCAAACACAGCTGTCAATTGTGGCTCAAACTATACAAATAGAGAAAGGAGTGCCAGACCAAAATTATTTAAAAGAGTCAAAGGAAATTTGAATTGCTGGTAAAAAAAAGTAAAAAAAAAAACAACACGTTTCAATGGCAACACAACTCCCCCATCATCAGGGCTCAACACAAGCTAAGACTTGGAAGGCCTTAGAGAAAACAGCATTGCTGTGTTCAAGTTGTTTCTCCATGTGGTGACTTCAATGCAGGTTATAATATACAACACAGATCTGTAAAGTCACTGTTTCCTCTGAGTCTTTCCAGGTTTTATTCTGTGTTGATCCCTGATGAAGGGAGAGTTGTGCTGCCCCCAAAACATGTTGGCTTGGTTTATATGACTATGCAGGGCCGCCATCAGGGGGGGACAGCCAATACACATGTAGGGGGCCCGAGTGCCTGTAGGGGCCCCGGACCCGGCATCCATGAAGTGTGCAGGAGACAGTAGCCAGGTGACACATAAGGCAGGAGAAGCGCAGAAGGATAAATTCATAGTAAGCACAGTAAACTAGCTGGCAGGGCTGGGACTCAGGAGATGTTATGAGGGAGGGACTTAAGAGCCTTTCAGCTACTCATTGGCTGAGGAGGTAACAGGAGGCAGGCTGATCCGCTTCCTGCTGCCTCCCTAGCCAATGGGTACACAGGGTGCACTGTCCATCACTGCACAGCCTTGTGCTTCCTCTGCTGATGGGATAGAATTCCTCTGCAAAAAAAACCTGCTGCAGAGATGGAGGTAAGAGAGATGAAAAATAAATGTTTCCTACTGAAGCTGCTAGATTTAGCTAGAATACATGTACAGTTCATAGCCCTTGGCATGTTAATTACAGTCACTGTATTTACAACCTTATTGCTGTCCATTTAGCAGAGTGAAAGTAACTTTACACACATGTAGCATAGGTATCAACTTTTGTCACCATGTTAAAAGGACAGCAGTATGGGTAGCATTACAGTGACTGTTATTAGTCCAGGTTCACTAAACTAGCCAATGCTCGGAAAAGCAAGCCATGCAGATTGCTTTTCAGGTCCCTTTTAACATGAGCTGTCTGATTGGGTGTGGCTGTTCATTTTTCACGCAGACCTGATAAGCCCCTCCATTCTCCTTTATGGAGTGTTATATGTAAATGGGATTGATTCATTTGAGATGCAGATTTAAACTATGTATGGCCATTGATCGATCAACTTGAGGACAACGTACAACCAGTCTGTCAGATTTTACACACACTTATCGCTAGCAGCTCTTGTAGCCACTAGCAATAATCACTGTGTTTTTCTGGCAGGGGCAGCACCGGGAGAACACAATGGCTCCGCAGGAGGGTTTCCCCTGTCTGTGTTGATGGGGGAATCAAGCCAAAACGTTTTTCCTGCAAGCCACGGGACAAACAAATAATGTTTCTTTAATTAATCCATAATTTTGGCAACATGGGAAAAAAAGATGTTTGCTTTGTATATTTTTAAGTTTGCTACATAAATAGAACATGTAACAGGGTTATATCATTCCAGAAGATTTCCCCTCACTTCCTGTCTTGGTGTCACTGGGACAGGAAGTGAGGGAATCTCCCGGTGGGGATATAGCCAGCAATTGTTTCCTTTTATATATACTATGGACATTATAAGGCAACAATTGCAAGCTAGTTCCCCACAGTGATATTCCCCCACTTCCTGTTCTGATGACACTAAGACAGGAAGTGAGGGAAAATCTCATGCAATGATATAACCCTATTAGAAATTCTATTTCCGTCTAAAAAGTATACATAAAGTAAGCAGTTTGTTTCCTAAGTGGCTAAATTATGGAGGAGTTAAAACCCCATAGTGTGATCCTGGGATATGACGCTGTGCTCATACACTGCTGAATGTGTATGTTCATTGTGCTGTGCTGAATTATCCTGGATTCAGAATTCCTGCAAGAGGAGGACATGGGATCGGGGAGATGAGACTGGAGGAGGAGGACATGGAATTGGACTCAGTGGGACTGCCAGTGGCCGGGCCCAGGGGAATGTAGATGGTCAGGTCTAGGGATAGGGGAGATGGGGGGACCAGGGGGCCCAGGCCTAAAACTGTGTAAGGGGCCCCAAAATGTCTGATGGCGGCCCTGTGACTATGTTACCAACAATTAAAACTTGCTTGGACACTTTTATCTGCTTTTGGTCTAGCCCTTCTTTTTCTGTATTTCTATGATTTGGGCCAATGTTGGGTGCCCATCGAGGGAAGCCTTGCTGTGTGGGAGCCACCTCACCAGAACTATTGAATTTATTTCCTTCATCTCCATACACTTGTAAGTCTAAAAGTGTCTTCTTCCTTTGCAGGTTCTCTGGGCGATATTACCAAATCATTTGTGGATTTCACAGACCCTCTAGAGGTGGACAGATATTTCTCCTTCATTGTGTCATCAGCACTGTGTCTGACCTCCTCCCTGCTGAAGGTTTTTCAGAGACGTCCTGGGCTGCAGCGGCTGGTGGTCAATGTCACATCTCTGGCTGCCCTGCAACCATTTAAGTCCTGGACATTGTACTGTGCTGGAAAGGCGGCTCGGGATATGATGTTCAAGGTTCTGGCCGAGGAAGAGACGGATGTCTGCGTACTCAACTACGCACCAGGTAACTACTCACTTTCCTGTAAAATTCAATGTAATAAACCAGGGGTGTCAAACTCAATTTAATCTCGGGCCATATCAGCATTATGATTGCCCTCAATGGGCCGGTTGTATCTGTAAGACTAGATGTCCAGAGCACCCCACCCCTCCTTACATCAGATGTCAAGAGTCCCCCTACCCTCCCTTACAATACCGTGCACCCCCCCCTTATCTTGTGCTGCTACTGGGAAGAAGCTGAGGGCATTGCTGGGCAGAAAGTGCAGGATCTGGAGGAGGATCAGAAGAGGGATGGAGCTTTCCTGCAGCTGCAAGAGGTGGGTGAGGGCCACATGAATTGGCCTGGAGACACATGTGTAATAAACGCTTAATGCAAAAGTGCAAAAGAAAATAAATATGAACAGAGATAGGGGAGGACCATGGACTACTTCCATCTACCTGGCTAATCCTTTATCTTCAGTGTAAAAGCTGAAGCATTGTCATGCAGTAATAATGTGAAGGTCCCTTTTTGATAAAGGAAGCACCATTGGGTGTGTATATCCAGGGCCGGTGCTAGACTATTTTGCGCCCTAGGCAAGACCAGTTACTTGCACCCCCCAAAAAAAAACTGTACACATTGCCCCTCTTCCTGCACATAATGCCCCCCCCCCTTTTAACCCTACACTCCCCTTCCTGTATATACTGCCCTCTTTAATCCTACACCCCTCTTCCTGTACACACTGCCCTCCTTTAACCCTACACCTCCCTTCCTGAACACACTGCCCCCCCTTCCTGCACACAGTGCCCCCCTTTAAAGCTACACCCTCTTCCTGCACACACTACCCTCCTTTAATGCTTCACCCCCTTTAACCCTACACCCCCCTTCCTATACACACTGCCCCCCTTTTAACCCTACACAACCCTTCGTGTACACACTGCTCCCCTCTCTAGAGGTGACATCCACTGGGGATGACAGGAGAGGAATGTGGCACTGACCACGGCTGCGCCCTAGGTGGCAGTGCGCCCTAGGCGGCTGCCTAGTTCGCCTAGTGTTAGCACTGGCCCTGTGTACATCTCCCTATGAATTCATAGCTCTAAAGCCCCCTGGGCTTGGGCTGCCATGGTCCCACCCCTTGTAGCTTTCATATCACATCATTATGGGCTCAGAGGACATCTGAAGAGTGATCACACACATTATACCAGTGGCATTCAGTGCAGCAGGAAGGACCGCACACCAGCATTGAAGGAAAAGAGGAAGGAATGACCATGACATCTTTGGACTGGCCTTTGGAAAAAAGTTATGTGCATTTATTTTTGAAGGGTTTTTTGGTATTTTTCTGTACTGGCCGAGTTTTTAAAGAGATCAGACAAATATACTGAATATGTATTCTTTTTACACACTTTATAAAGAATTCAGGCTGACCCACTTAATGTGCTTTCTATTCATCCATCATACAGGGCCCATGAATAACGCCATGCAGGACCAGGTGCAGAGTCACACGGCAGATTCTGAGGTGCGCCATCATTTCATTGAAATGAAGAGAAGTGGAGAACTTATTGACTGTCATGTATCCGCAAAGAAAATGCTGGACATTCTCGAGAAAGACAACTTTAAATCTGGCCAGCACGTGGATTTTTTTGATTAGTATCAGTCATTTGATTAGTGCCAGTTGTGTGGTTTCTCAGTCTGCTTGGAAAAAATGAGAATCTGTTCCTATAATGTCATGTGCTTATTGGTTTCTGTACAGCTCCCAGTGTGCTAACTGCACTGATGACTGTGGGTGCTTTTGGAATAAGTATGTGTCTGTTTCCTGATTTAGTAAGGCCTTGTATGCACCCCATTGTGAAATCCTAAACAAATGTCCTGACACAACAAAACACACTAGATCAGTGGTCTCCAAACTGCGGCCCTTTGCTAGCTTTTATGCGGCCCTTGGGACAATGTTTCCCACACTATCAGAAACTGTGGGACACTATTCCTCCCTTTGATGCCATTGATGGGGCACTAGTCCTCCCATTAATACCAATGATGGGGCACTAGTCCTCCCATTGATACCAATGATGGGGCACTATTCCTCCCACTGACACCAATGATAGGACACTATTCCTCCCACTGATACCAATGATGGGGCACTATTCCTCCTATTGATACCAATGATGGGGCACTATTCCTCCCATTGACACCAATGATAGGACACTATTCCTCCCATTGATACCAATGATGGGGCACTATTCCTCCCACTGACACCAATGATAGGACACTATTCTTCCCATTGATACCAATGATGGGGCACTATTCCTCCCACTGACACCAATGATGGGGCACTATTCCTCCTATTGATACCAATGATGGGACACTATTCCTCCCACTGACACCAATGATAGGACACTATTCCTCCCATTGATACCAATGATGGGGCACTATTCCTCCCATTAACCACTTGCCGACCGCCGCACGACTATTTACTGCGGCGGTCGGCTCCTCACAGGCAAAGCGACGTAGGACTACGTTGCTTTGCCTGTGAGGCTCTAGGGAGCGAGCGCGTGCCGCCGGAGGCGCGCTCCCATTACCGCTCGGTCACGGACCCCCCCGCACCCGATGTCCGCCTGGAAACTCGCTATCGTCCGTTACACCGGGAGAAAGGCAGGCGGCTAATGTAAACAAAGCCGCCTGTCATTCTTCCCTGTGTAAGAATGGAGATCATACGGTTCTGCTATGTAGGACCGTTGATCTCTGTTCTTACACATCAAGCCACATCCAATCACAGTACGAAACACGCCCCTAGGGACACACTTAACCCCTCCCTCTCAAAAAAAAGTTAACCCCTTCACTGCCAGTGTCATTTTTACAGTAACAGTGCATATGTATAGCACTGATTACTGCAGTAATGTCACTGGTAACCCCAAAAGTGTCAAAAATGTAAGTCAAGGGTCCGATCTGTCCGCCGCAATGTCGCAGTTCCGCAAAAAAAAATCGCAGATCGCCGCCATTACTCGTTAAAAAAAATAACAAAAATGACAAAAATCTTTCCCTTAGTTAGTAAACGCAATAACTTTTGCGCAAACCAATCAAAATACGCTTTTTGCGATTTTTTTTACCAAACTTATGTAGCATAAAACAAATTGGCCTAAAATGTTAAAAAATTTTGATTTTTACATTTTTTGGGGGGAATTTCATATAAAAAAATTTGAAAAATATTGTTATTTTTGCAAAATTGACGCTCTTTTATTGTTTATAGCGCATGATCAAAAAATCACACAGGTAATCAAATACCACCAAAAGAAAGCTCTATTTGTGGGAAAAAAAGGACGTCAAATTCGTTTAGGTACAGCGTCACACGACTGCGCAATTGTCCGTTAAAGTCACGCAGTGCCGAATCGCAAAATAGGCCCTGGTCAGGAAGGGGGTAGAATCTTCGGGGCTTAAGTGGTTAATACCAATGATGGGGCACTATTCCTCCCACTAACACCAATGATAGGACACTATTCCTCCCATTGATACCAATGATAGAACACTAATATTCCTCTCACTGACACCAATGATGGGGAACCATTCCTCTAACTGACACCAATGATGGGACACTATTTCTCCCACTGACACCAATGATGGGACACTATTTCTCCCACTGACACCAATGATGGGGCACTATTCCTGCCACTGATAAAAATGATGGGGCACTATTCCTGCCACTGACACCAGTGATGGGGCACTATTCCTCCCCCTAATACTAATGATAAGGCATTGTTTACTCCCACTTATGCCAGGACTTTTTTTTCTCCCACTGGCCACAGTTGGGCCCCCCTAAAGTTTGGAGGACAGTAAACTGGCCCTTTGTTTAGAGATTTTATTTTGGAGACCCCTGCACTAGATGAACAGCAAAATCACAGTTGAAATACATATATGTGAACCACCTTACTTACCAAAGCATCTGCAGCCAGCCTTGTGATTCAGGCACCCCTATCAGACAATATGGCAAGGTCCTGCACTCCCTTAGGCCCCATTTTTGCTACACTGAAGCTGAGCAATACCACTGGTCTGGCACTTACTCTGACTGTGAATGGGCAGTAAAGCATTACACTGATTATCATTCTATTCTCTCCTCTTCTCTGGAAGCTACAAGTGTTAAATTGACAGCACATGTGCACTGCAGCAGAGCCCGATGGTCTCAGAGTGCTGGCCACACTTCTTGCATGTGTCCAGTACAAGAGGGTACCACTGGCCAAATGAAGGGTGTAATAGATCCAGAAGATACTCGTGAGCTTTCACAGAAGTGCCCCTCTTCACATGCTAGCTCCAGTTTTACAAATAGGCTAATGCTATTGGGCATGGCTGTATCAGCCCAGTGTCCTCTTTGCCCACTCCTTTTCCTGATAGTAATGGAAAACCTAGCCATATATGGAAACAGAACCAAATTGTTCCACCATAAAATGGCTCCCTGTGCTGATCTAGTACCATATTTCCCTTTTTGAAAATCTGGACCTATCTGAAGATAACTCCTCTCAAACCCTTGGAGGTTTTGACAGATACCCTTGACCTCCAGCCCCCATATTTCCCCTTTTTGAAAATCTGAACCTATCTGTAGATATCTCCACTCAAACTCTTGGAGGCTTTGACAAAGACCCTTGGCCTTCAGTCCCCATATTTCCCTTTTTCAAAATCTGGACCTAATTGCAGGTATCTCTACTCAAAACCTTGGAGGCTTTGACAGAGACCATTGGCTTTCAGCCAAGCACTTTATAGACTCCATCACATGATCATTTATCCCAGCAGCCTCCCTTATAAGCAACAAAGACAGTTGTCTCCTACTACATATACAGATTTTCTGCCCTTTGTAAGGCCCCGCACTCTTTTTTATATACACACTGGACACAGATGGACTTGGGAGAGCTGTTACAATGGCCACCACCCTCCAATTATAAAAGAATGGAACTGAGACTTATGGGGGGCCTACCAATATATTTGGTGGAAGTGTCCCCTCATCCATAAATACTAGACTGAAATACCTTCTATGCTTGTAACAAGACCTACAAGCAGTGCTGTATTTTGGCCTAGGCTGACAAGGCCCAGGCCTAGGGCGGCACTTTTCAGTGGGGCGTCAAAAAAGCTGCCCCCCCTCCACCTTAGACTCTATTGGCCACTGATTGCTAGAGCTGCCTCTCTCACCCCTCTCTCTCTCTCTCACCCCCCCTCTCTCTCTCTCACCCCCCTCTCTCTCTCTCACTCCCCTCTCTCTCTCTCCCACCCCTCCTCTCTCTCTCTCTCTCACCCCCTCTCTCCCTCTCACTCTTTCTCTCTCTCTCACCTCTCTCTCTCTCTCTCATCCCCCTCTCTCATCCCCCCCTCTCTCTCATCCCCCTTCTCTCTCTCTCATCCCCCTCTCTCACCCCCCTCTCTCTCCCTCACAAGCCCCTCTCTTTTTCTCTCTCACCCCCCTCTCTCTAATCCTCCCTCTCTCTCTCTCTCATCCCCCTCTTTCTCTCATCCCCCTTTCTCTCTCTCTCTCTCTTTCACCCCCCTCTCTCATCCTCCTCTCTCTGTCTCTAATCCCCTCTCTCTCACCCCCTCTCTCTCTCTCTCACCCCCCCCTCTCTCACCCCTTCTCTCTCTCACCCCCCCTCTCTCACCCCTTCTCTCTCTCACCCCCTCTCTCTCACCCCTTCTCTCTCTCACCCCCCCTCTCTCACCCCTTCTCTCTCTCACCCCCTCTCTCTCATCCCCTTCTCTCTCTCACCCCTTCTCCCTCTCATCCCTCCCCTCTCTTTCTCTCCCTCCCTCACCCACCCCCCTGTCTCTCTCTCTCTTGCACCCCCTCTCGTGAGATCTCATGGGTTCATGCTGGGACTTGTAGTCCTTCAATTTTGGAGGGAGTCACATCCATTAAAAAGGAAGGAGTGGGGCAAATTTACATAGGAGGGGGAGGGGGGCGCCCAATTTTAGTCTTGCCTAGGGCAGCACAAAACCAAAATACACCACTGCCTACAAGGGTTGATTTACCAAAACCGGAGAGTGCAAAATCTAGCTTCCAGTTTTTCTTTTTGGTTTTATTTTTATCACAGCTTTATTGGAGAAGCTGAAGTTAGAAGCTGATTGGCTATAATGCACAACTCCACCAGTTTTGCACTCTCCAGTTTTAGTAAATTGACCCCCATAATGACTCCAATTCACTGTCCCTGGAAATTGTCCAATTATCCCTCTTCCCTGGCCCTAATGGCAGCCCTGAAAAAAAAAAAAACTTACAATTTATCTACTATTCTCCCACCCCTTTCTCCTACCAACATTCTGAATAGACACCATTGCCAACAAAATGTGCCCAAAAGAACTAGCAAAAGAAAATAGCAACCTTGACACATTTATGGCCCAATAGAACAGTGGTCTCCAAACTGCACCTGGGGGCCGGATGTGGCCCTTTTCTTGCCTTTATCAGGCTAATGGGACAGTATTTCTTCTACTGATAAACAATATTATTCCTTCTACACCAACAATGGGGCATAATTTCTGTCACTGATACCAAGACTAGGGTACTATTCCTACCACTGACCCCAATAATGGGGCACTATTCCTACCACTGACCCCAATAATGGGGCACTATTCCTACCACTGACCCCAATAATGGGGCACTATTCCTACCACTGACCCCAATAATGGGGCACTATTCCTACCACTGACCCCAATAATGGGGCACAATTCCTACCACTGACCCCAATAATGGGGCACTATTCCTACCACTGACCCCAATAATGGGGCACTATTCCTACCACTGACCCCAATAATGGGGCACAATTCCTACCACTGACCCCAATAATGGGGCACTATTCCTACCACTGACCCCAATAATGGGGCACTATTCCTACCACTGACCCCAATAATGGGGCACAATTCCTACCACTGACCCCAATAATGGGGCACTATTCCTTCCACTGATACCAAGACTAGGGCACTATTCCTACCACTGATACCAATGATGGGGCACTATTCCTACCACTGACCCCAATAATGGGGCACTATTCCTACCACTGACCCCAATAATGGGGCACTATTCCTACCACTGACCCCAATAATGGGGCACTATTCCTACAACTGACCACAATAATGGGACACTATTCCTACCACTGACCCCAATAATGGGGCACTATTCCTACCACTGACCCCAATAATGGGGCACTATTCCTACCACTGACCCCAATAATGGGGCACTATTCCTACCACTGACCCCAATAATGGGGCACTATTCCTACCACTGACCCCAATAATGGGGCACTATTCCTACCACTGACCCCAATAATGGGTCACTGACACCAACTGCAGGGCCCACTATTCCTACCACTTCCCACTGACACCAATGATGGGCCATTATTTCCTCCCCTAATACCAATGGGACAATATTCCTCCCACTAATACCAATGATGAGGCATTCTTTACTCCCATTGACACCAGGGTATTTTCAACTCCTACTGGCCACAGTCTGGCCCCTGCCAAGTCTGAAGGACCGTAAACTGGCCCTTTGTTCAAAAAGTTTAGAGACCCCTGCAATAGAGTGTTTGCTTATATTTTTGTTTGCAGGACAGACTGTAAGATAACATACAGCTCTGCATAGAAACCAATCAGCTTTCAGGTTTTATTGCCAAATCCTAATTGAACAAGCTGGAGTTTGAAGCTGATTGGCTACCATGCACAGCTACATCAGATTCTGAGTGCTCCAATTGTAGTATCTTCTCTTCAAAACCACCTTGTGTTCCTCCATCTTTTATTTATTTTTCTGTGTTGAAACTCAAAAGCATTTATTGAGTTCATGAAGATTGTAGGCAACCAATATTTCACAAACACATCATTATGGTCTGACACTTTGCCGATTGTTTGTCTTATTCATTTTTACTTTGTACTTTATTCATTTTTTGGGGAATTTTATACCTATGTTAATAAAAAAAACGGATTTTACCCTAAATGTTGGCAAATATGTCAAAGCTGTGTGTGTGCGTTTAGGGTGGGAGGAGGAGAAATACACTGATCAGCCATAGCATGAATTATGTGCTGCAAGCAGAAATAATTCCTTCTATATAGGAACACAGGTCTCTGTGATCATTTCACAAGCCCCGCCCCCATACAGTTAGAATCACTCCCCTAGGCTCCCAATTAACCCTTTGATCACCCACAGTGTTAACCCCTTCCCTGCCAGTGTCATTATCACAGTAACAGTGCATATTTTTAGCACTGATTACAGTAGTAATGTCAATGGTCCCCCCCAAAAGTTTAAAAAATGTCAGTCAGGGGTCCGATCTGTCCGCCACAGTCCCGCAAAAAATCGCAGATCGCCGCCATTACTAGTAAAAAAATAAATAAAAATGACATAAATCTTTCCTCCAGACGCTATAACTTTTGCGCAAACCAATCAAAATCCGCTTATAGTGATTTTTTTTTTTTTTACGAAAAATATGTAGCAGAATACAAATTGGCCTAAAATGTTAAAAAATTTGATTTTTAAAATTTTTTGGGGGGAATGTTATATAGCAGAATGTGAAAAATATTGTTTTTGTTTTTTTCAGAATTGTCGCTCTTTTTTTGTTTATAGTGCAAAAAATAAAAAATCGCACAGGTGATCAAATATCACCAAAAGAAAGCTCTATTTGTGGGAAAAAAAGGACGTAAATTTTATTTGGGTACAGCGTCGCACGACCGTGCAATTGTCAGTTAAAGTAACGCAGTGTCGAATCGCAAAATATGGCCTGGTCATTAAGGGGGAAAATCTTCGGTCCAGAAGTGGTTAAAGGATAAGTTCACCTTTGGTAACATGTTACACTTGCATTTAAGGTGTAACATGTGACATGTTCCCAAAGAGCACTTGCCTGCGCCCTTCCGATGCCCTGCTCTGTCCCCGCACCCTCTTTAACAATTAAAAAAGACAGCAGCCATGTGAAGCTCCGCCTACATGGCCGCAACATTCATTCACAGAGTTCTGTGAATAAATGAACTATAACTCCTGTCTGCCTATGTGGCAGATGGCTTGCAGTTCTCAATGGACTGCAGGGGGCGCTGGTGAGCAATCTTGTAGTTTATTGATCTTCCTGCTCTGCAGTAACTGTCTGCTTGTAGGGGAGGTACGAGTAGACAGCTATACTGAGTCTGCAGGAGCCTGACATTGCACCAATGAGCTGCTGATCACTGGTGCAATGCTCTGCAGGCTCCAGAAAAATAATAATAATAAATGCACATTTTTTTAACCAACAAAAATGTATGCATTTATTATTTTTTTTTAACTGCTGGCCTACTGGGCACTTTCACCCCCTTCCTGTCCAGGTCAATTTTCAGCTCTGTCACATTTTAAATGACAATTGCGCGGTCATGGAGCACTGTACCCAAATTAAATTGTTTTCATTTTTTTTTTTCACACAGATAGAGCTTTCTTAGTGCCGGTTCACACTAGTACCACTTGTCAGGCGACTTGGTCAGCCTGACAAGTCGCGCACCGTCGGGGTCCATTGAGTAGTACAGGAACGGTTCTAATATGAGCGACACAAGTCGCTTCGACTTAGAAAAAGGGTCCTGTACTACTTCGGGGCGACCTGGAGCGACTTGCATAGACATTCATTTTATGAAGTCCGTGCAAGTCGCGCCGAAGTAGCGGTGCACGCGACTTCACAGGTCGCCCCCGAAGTCGTGCCGCTTCAGTGTGAACCGGCACTAATGGTGGTATTTAATCACCACTGGGTTTTTTTTTCTTTGCTAAACAAACAAAGAATTCCCCCGAAAATGTGGAAAAAAAAATAAAAAATTCATAGTTTGTTATTATATTTTACAGATGTAAATAACTGCGCTGGAGCAATAATAGTAGGAGCTGCAGCTTTAGTGGGAAACACTAGAGGCAAATATATGTTGGAAAGCTGCGCTAACAAATGATATAGCAAATATAAGAACAGTGGGAATTTGAATACAGTCCAAGTTCATAAAAGAGTATCCAGGTCAAGTGTAATAGTTCAAGGAAGCCTCCAACAGACTCCGAGTAAAAGAAAGTCCACCACCAGAGAGCACTCGGTCAACCGCTGTGAAGCATGCATAAGGGGTATGCGCTTACCAGAAGGATACAGGTTTTAGGCATGGGTATACACCAAATATCCTCAAAGCCAGCTCCAGCGTAAGTCACCTTTCCCACCGAATGCAATCAGGGATAAAAACAGCACCAGCTATCTCGTCCTCATCAAAGCCAAGCAAACATATGCAAGAGAAGAGTGGGGCCACAATAGTGTAGATGGTATATACAGTTTAATAGAAAACAAATGGAATAACACTCACAATATGTCAAAGGATAAAAAGCGTTGAGCAGGATCACAGCCGCCGCCGCCCGACTTCCGGCCGCACAGTAGTGACGTCAGCACGTCTTCCCTACGATCGTTTCGTCAAAACTGACGTCTTCCATCCCCTGGAAGACGTCAGTTTTGACGAAACGATCGTAGGGAAGACGTGCTGACGTCACTACTGTGCGGCCGGAAGTCGGGCGGCGGCGGCTGTGATCCTGCTCAACGCTTTTTATCCTTTGACATATTGTGAGTGTTATTCCATTTGTTTTCTATTAAACTGTATATACCATCTACACTATTGTGGCCCCACTCTTCTCTTGCATATGTTTGCTTGGCTTTGATGAGGACGAGATAGCTGGTGCTGTTTTTATCCCTGATTGCATTCGGTGGGAGAGGTGACTTACGCTGGAGCTGGCTTTGAGGATATTTGGTGTATACCCATGCCTAAAACCTGTATCCTTCTGGTAAGCGCATACCCCTTATGCATGCTTCACAGCGGTTGACCGAGTGCTCTCTGGTGGTGGACTTTCTTTTACTCGGAGTCTGTTGGAGGCTTCCTTGAACTATTACACTTGACCTGGATACTCTTTTATGAACTTGGACTGTATTCAAATTCCCACTGTTCTTATATTTGCTATATCATTTGTTAGCGCAGCTTTCCAACATATATTATATTTTACAAACAGGTAATTATTTTCCTTCACTGTGAACTAATGAGACTGCACTGATAGGCTGAACTGATGGGCAATGATAGGCACTGAAGAGGCGGCACTGAAGGGCACTGATAAGGAGGTACTGATGAGACTGCACTGATAGGCAACACTAATTGACACTGATAGCCGGCACTGATACAGTATCTCACAAAAGTAGTACACCCCTCACATTTTTGTAAATATTTTATTCTATCTTTCCATGTGACAGCACTGAAGAAATTACACTTTGCTACAATGTAAAGTAGTGAGTGTACAGCTTGTATAACAGTGTAAATTTACTGTCCCCTCAGAATAACTCAACACACAGCCATTAATGTCTAAACCACTGGCAACAAAAGTGAGTACACCCCTAAGTGAAAATGTCCAAATTGGGCCCAATTAGCCATTTTCCCTCCCAAGTGTCATGTGACTCGTTAGTTTTACAAGGTCTCAGGTGCAAATGGGGAGCAGGTGTGTTAAATTTGGTGTTATCGCTCTCACTCTCTCATACTGGTCACTGGAAGATCAACATGGCACCTCATGGCAAAGAACTCTCTGAGGATCTGAAAAAAAGAATTGTTGCTCTACATAAAGATGGCCTAGGCTATAAGAAGATTGCCAAGACCCTGAAACTGAGCTGCAGCACAGTGGCCAAGACCATACTGCTGTTTAACAGGACAGGTTCCACTCAGAACAGGCCTCGCCATGTTCCACCAAAGAAGTTGAGTGCACGTGCTCAGCGTCATATCCAGAGGTTGTCTTTGGGAAATAGACATATGAGTGCTGCCAGCATTGCTGCAGAGTTTGAAGGGGTGGGGGGTCAGCCTGTCAGTGCTCTGACCATACGCCGCACACTGCATCAAATTGGTCTGCATGGCTGCCGTCCCAGAAGGAAGCCTCTTCTAAAGATGATGCACAAGAAAGCCTGCAAACTGTTTGCTGAATACAAGCAGACTAACGACATGGCATTACTGGAAAAATGTCCTGTGTTCTGATGAGACCAAGATAAACTTATTAAGTTCAGATGGTGTCAACCGTGTGTTGTGGTGGCAAACAGGTGAGGAGTACAAAGACAAGCGTGTCTTGCCTACAGTCAAGCATGGTGGTGGGAGTGTCATGGTCTGGGGCTGCATGAGTTCTGCCGGCACTGGGGAGCTACAGTTCATTGAGGGAACCATGAATGCCAACATGTACTGTGACATACTGAAGCAGAGCATGATCCCCTCCCTTCAGGGACTGGGCCGCAGGGCAGTATTCCAACATGATAATGACCCCAAACACACCTCCAAGACGACCACTGCCTTGCTAAAGAAGCTGAGGGTCAAGGAGATGGACTGGCCAAGCATGTCTCCAGACCTAAACCCTATTGAGCATCTGTTGGGCATCCTCAAATGGAAGGTGGAGGAGCGCAAGGTTTCCAACATCCACCAGCTCTTTGATGTCATCATGGAGGAGTGGAAGAGGACTCCAGTGGCAATTAGTGAAGCTCTGGTGAACTCCATGCCCAAGAGGGTTAAGGCAGTGCTGGAAAATAATAGTGGTCACACAACATATTGACACTTTGGGCCCAATTTGGACATTTTCACTTAGGGGTGTACTCACTTTTGTTGCCAGAGGTTTAGACATTAATGACTGTGTGTTGAGTTATTTTGAGGGGACAGTAAATTTACACTGTTATACAAGCTGTACACTCACTACTTTACATTGTAGCAAAGTGTCATTTCTTCAGTGTTGTCACACGAAAAGATATAATAAAATATTTACAAAAATTTGAGGGGTGTACTCACTTTTGTGAGATACTGTAGGTAACACTGATAATGAGGCACTGACTGGCAGCACTGATGGGCACTGATTATCAGTACTGATGAGCACTGATGGGCACTGATAGGTGGCACTGATGGGCAACACTGATAATGAGGCACTGATGGGCACTGATTGGCAGCACTGATGGACACTGATTATAAGTACTGATGGATACTGATAAGTGGCACTGGTGGGCACTGATTAGCAGTACTGATGGGCACTGATAGGTGGCACTGGTGGGCACCAATTGGCAGTACTGATGGGCGCTGATAGGTGGTACTGACTATCAGTACTGATGGGCACTATGCAGCACTGGTGGGCAATGTTGGGACTGATATCCCTCTAACAGAAGCTGGGTATCAGATTTCTTCTTTTCTCCTCATGCCTTCAGCTGATAACCGGCTTCTGTTTACATCGTGTGATCATCTGTCTATGGCAGGGGGCGCAGGCAGTGCGAGCACAGGAGGACGTCCATGGACGCCCTCCCAGCATTGCAAGCCCACGTTATAGCCGTCCTTCTGCTATAGGGTGGGCAGGAACTGGTTAAAAGGTGAACTTAGCCTTTGAAGGATCTGCTATTGAACTGCTATTGGTGGCTTGGTGCCAGATCCAGGAGCATACCTTCAGAGGTCTAGTGGAGTCCATGCCTTGATTGGTCAGGGCTGTTTTGGCAACAAATGTTGGACCTACTCAATATTAGGTGGGTGGTCATAATGTTACGGCTGATCGGTGTGTATTACTGCAAGCTCACGTTGACTTCCTTTATCATTACATCTGTTCTGTCATCTATATCATAAAAAATTATTTTATAATATGAACAATGCAGCTACCTAGAAAAAAAATAAAAAAAAAGAACAATGCAGCTATCATTTTATAATATATTATTCTGCCTTGATCTGGCTGCATCTCTGCTGACCTTTCCTCCTCCTGGCCAGGTGGGAGTTTTAGGTGTGCTCCATCGCCATCCAGTGGCTATAATTCAGAATGCATCAGAAGCCGTTCACCAATGCCTCTGACCTCACTAATTACTACATATAAAAACTGTTCATTACATGGGGACAATACCCCCTCCCCCTTCTTTATACTATAAAGAGGCTGTGTGACACTTTATAGTATATACATTATATACATTTTATAATTCACACTGCACTCTCTGTATGTTGAGCTGCACATTATATACAGAACTGTGCAAAAGTTTTAACCACTTGCCGACTGCCGTCAGTATATTTACTGTGGCAGTCAGCCCCTCACAGGCAGAGCGACGTAGGGCTATGTCGCTAGCCTGTAAGGCTCTAGAGGGCGAGCACATGCCGCCGAATGCGCGCTCCCGCTCGGTCACAGACCCCCCCGCGTGTGTGCCCGGCGGACCCGATGTCCGCCGGGCACTCGCGATCGTCCATTACACCGGGAGAAAGGCAGGCGGCTAATGTAAACAAAGCCGCCTGTCATTCTCCCCTGTGTAAGAATGGTGATGATATGGTTCTACTATGTAGGACCGTTGATCACTGTTCTTACAGCTCAAGCCACATCCAATCACAGTTAGAAACACGCCCCTAGGGACACACATAACCCCTCCCTCTCAAAAAAAAGTTAACCCCTTCACGTCCAGTGTCATTTTTACAGTAACAGTGCATATATATAGCACTGATTACTGTAGTAATGTCACTGGTACCCCCAAAAGTGTCAAAAATGTCAGTCAAGGGTCCGATCTGTCTGCCCCAATGTCGCAGTCCCGCAAAAAAAATCGCAGATCGCCACCATTACGCGTTTAAAAAAAAAACAACAAAAATGACAAAAATCTTTCCCGTAGTTAGTAAATGCAATAACTTTTGCGCAAACCAATCAAAATACGCTTTTTGTGATTTTTTTTACCAAAAATATGTAGCAGAAAACAAATTGGCCTAAAATGTTAAAAAATTTTGATTTTTACATTTTTTTTTTTTTTTTGGGAATTTCATATAAAAAATGTGAAAAATATTGTTATTTTTGCAAAATTGTCGCTCTTTTTTTGTTTATAGCGCATGATCAAAAAATCGCACAGGTGATCAAATACCACCAAAAGAAAGCTCGTTTAGGTACAGCGTTGCACGACCGCGCAATTGTCCGTTAAAGTCACGCAGTGCCGAATCGCAAAATAGGCCCTAGTCAGGAAGGGGGTAAAATCTTCCGGGGCTTAAGTGGTTAAGCAGGTTTAAAAAAAAATGTAAATTAAGAATGTATTTAGAAATAGAAGTGTTTATTTTTATCAATTACAAAATTAATTTAAAAAAATTAAATGATCAGAAGGGAAATCCAAACCAAATCAATATTTGGTGTGACCACTCTTTTGCCTTCAGAACAGCATCGATTCTTCTAGGTAGACTTGCACGTAGTTTATGAAGGTACTCGGCAGGTAGGTTGTTCCAAACATCTTGGAGAACTAAGCACAGATCTTCTGTGGATGTCGGTTGCCTCAAATCCTTCTGTCTCTTCATGTAATCCCAGACAGACTCCATGATGGGGAGATCAGGGCTCTGTGGGGGCCAAACCATCATTTCCAGGACTCTTTGTTCTTCTTTACACTGAAGATAGTTCTTAATGACAGCTGTATGTTTGGGGTCGTTGTGCTGCTGCAGAATAAACTTGGGGCCAGTCACACGCCTCCCTGATGGTATGGCATGATGGATAAGTATCTGTCTATATTTCTCAGCATTGAGGACACCATTGATCCTAACCAAATCTACAACTCCATTTGTAGAAATGCAGCCCCAAACTTACAAGGAACCTCCTCCATGCTTCACTACACTATTGTCTGCAGACACCTATTATTGTACACTCATTATTCTCCAGCCCTTTCGCCAACAACCTGCCTCCCGCTACAGCCAAATATTCTACATTTTGCCTCATCAGTCCAGAGCACCTACTGCCATTTTTTTTTTTTTTTTTTTGCACCCCAGTTCCTATGTTTTCCTGCATAGTTGAGTTGCTTAGCCTTGTTTCCATGTCGGAGGTATGGCTTTTAGGCCACAATTCCTCCATGAAGACCACTTCTAGCCAGACTTTTCCAGACAGTGGATTGATGTACCTGGGTCCCACTGGTCCCACTGGTTTCTGCCAGTTCTGTCATGATTGCACTGTTGGACATCTTGCGATGTGGAACTTTCCTTGGCCGACCACTGCGTCTACAGCCCTCAATGTTTCTTTGAAACCCCTAGCCTGTTTGCTTTGAAATGTTTGCCTGGGAGGGGCCTTGCTGATGCAATATAACTACCTTGTGTCTTGTTGATGTGCCCAGTCTGGCCATGATGTATAACCTTTGACATGACACTGACAGAGTTTGGCTGTTCCTCTCCCAGTTTTAAGCCTCCTACACAGCTGTTTCTGTTTTAGTTAATGACTGTGTTTCAACCTACATTTGAAATTGATGATCATTAGCACCTGCTTGGTATAATTGGTTAACCACTTGCCGACTGCTCACAGTAATCCTACTGCGGCAGTGCGGCTCTCCTGGGTCCAGCGTAGACCTACGTCGCTGAAGTTCATGTGATTCTGGCGGCACCACCGGAGCCCCGCTCCCGCTGTGTTTAGACATAGCGGGAGTCGGGCCGGGGGAGAATGGCTCTTTGCTTAAAAGGGAGCAGGATCTATGAGTTAGGTCTGCTCATGGTGCTCAGTGTGTGATTCATCTGGTCTGGGGAGTGTCCCCACTGGTCCAATAGAGAGGCATGTTGGACAGTGGAGGAAACCTGACCAATGGGCACACAGGCTTTGATACAGCCCCAGTAATTGGCACAGACTGTTGTCTTGGTGCATTGTGGGGTGTGGAATAAAGCCAGGAGCACATGTGCTCAGGGTCTTTGGCTGGTGAGCAGAGTCCTGGAAGGAGGGTGGCGGATGCCTCCTCTTCTGCAGCAGTTGGTGTATGGTCACAGGCAGTCGTCCTGGTGAGCCAGAAGGAAGATGCTGAACCCAGAGGTCCAGGAGAGCTGACTAGAGGGGTTGAGACACTGGAGAACCTGGAAAAACAGTATCGTGTGTACAGGGGATCGTGCCTAAGGGCCTGACCAGGAAGTGGGCCACCCCAGAGTAGAGTAGTCAGAGGATGGGTGTCAGCTGGTGGAGTGAAAGGGGGTTCTAGGCGAGTACCCTGAAGATAGTGTGCAACCAAGTCTTTTGTTCAGAGACTCAGTATCTACAATTCATCTAGAGGCAAGGTGAAATTAGCAGCCTGGCTGTATCTTCAGACAGAAGTTCTCAGGATTGTGAATAGTTCAAGTTCCAGAGTATCCCACTCTTCCCTTCTCCCATCCCTATATATAATAAAACATCAAAAACAACCAAAACCCCTGGACTGTTCATTGACTGAGCCGGAAAAGTAAAGTGTTATGTTTCTGCATGCAGTTGCTAACGGTAACCCAGGGGGATTCGAAAGCTGAAGAATTCAGCAGTCCTCAAGGGGGCAGTGCTACATAGGTATAGACCATGGGTGTCCAACCATTTGGCTTCTCTGGGCCATATTGCGTGTAGAGAAATTTTCTCGGGCCTCATATAAAATTTAGATTATATAATTAAGGTATATAAGTAATAAAACGCTGCACTAATTTACCACAACTAGAGTATGATCCCTTCCAAGGCAGCCTCTGCCTACAGTTAGTTGGAAGCCGCTGTGGCCGTGCCCCCGACCCAACTTCCTTCCTCCTCAGCAAAAAAAAAATTGGCAGGGGCAGTGGGCCGCATTGCCTGCGGTTCTGGGCCGCATGCGGCCCCCGGGCCGCAGGTTGGACATGCCTGGTATAGACCATAGGGTGAGTACCTGGATTAAAAACTGGCTTCAGAGGTGAGTCCAACGGGTGGTGTTAAATGGGGAGTGCTCGGATTGGGCGGGTGTGGAAAGTGGGCTCCCGCAAGGATTTGTCCTGAGACCAATCCTTTTTAATTTATTCATAAACGATCTAGAGGATGGGATAACCAGCACAATCTCTGTATTTGCGGATGATACTAAATAAGGCAGGACAATAACTTCTACACAGTATGTGTAAACCTTACAAGAAGACCTGAACAAAATAATGGGGTGGGTATCTACATGGCAAATGAGGTTTAATGTTAAAAAATGTAAGGTAATGCATTTTGGTGCCAAAAATACTCACTAGGGGGAGAGCCTTTGAGGAAATCTAGGATGGAAAAGGACCTTGAGGTCCTAGTAGACGACAAGCTCAGCAACGACATGCATTGCCAAGCTGCTACAAGAAAAACCAAAAGAATATTGGCATGTATAAATAGGGGATTCACTCCAGAAATAAACAATAATTCTCCCACTCTACAAGACTCTGGTCCGGCCACATCTGGAGTATGCTGTCCAGTTCTGGGCACCGGTCCTCAGGAAGGATGTGCTGGAACTGGAGAGAGTCCAGAGAAGGGCAACAAAAATGATTGGGGGAATGGAGGACATCAGCTATGAGGAAAGACTACAAGCCCTGAACCTTTTCTCTCTGGAGAAGAGACGATTGAGGGGGGATATGATATCAATGTACAAATACCGTACTGGTGATGACCCTAGCATAGGAAACAAACTTTTCAGCGCAAGGGAATATAAAAGGACCTACGTGGCCATTCACTAAAACTAGAAGAGTAGCGGTTTAACCTTAAACTGCGTAAAGAGTTCTATACCGTCAGAGCGGTAAGGATGTGGAATTCTCTTCCACAAGCAGTGGTATTAGCAGGAAGCATCAATAGTTTAAAAAATCTATTAGATGGGCACCTTAACGACCACAATATACAGGGATATACAATGTACTATTGATAGCAAACACACACACGCTCATCATAGGTTGAACTGGATGGACTGATGTCTTTTTTCAGCCTCACAAACTATGTAAAAGAATAATCTAAACACAGGCAGTCAATAAAAAGAATATGAAAATGTTATTTCCACTAGTGCAGGCTATTGAAGATTTATGGCTCTTATATAATCGAATACACTGCTGTGTTACAATAACTGTCCTTCTCCATTTACAGTAAGTACATTGTATTTCTGAGTGTGCTGTTGCTCTGATGAGGTCTGCAGTTGTAATATAATAGTCTGATGGGTCATGAAGATAATGGGACAAAAGTAAATTGTTGGTCTTGCACATTATAACCACCCAAATACACTCACTGGCCACTTTATTAGGTACACCTGTTCAATTGCTTGGTAACACAAATTGTTAATCAGCCAATCACATGGCAGAAATTCAATGCATTTAGGCATCTAGTCGTGGTGAAGACGACTTGCTGAAGTTCAAACCGAGCATCAGAATGGGGAAGAAAGGGGATTTAGGTGACTTTGAACATGGCATGGTTGTTGGTGCCAGACGGGCTGGTCTGAGTATTTTAAAAACTGCTGATCTACTGGGATTTTCACGCACAACCATCTCTCGGGTTTACAGAGAATGGTCCAAAAAAGAGAAAATATCCAGTGAGCGGCACTTGTGTGGAGGAAAATGCCTTGTTAATGTCAGAGGAGAATGGGCAGACTGGTTGGAGATAATAGAAAGGCAACAGTAACTCAAATAACCATTATTTACCACTCGTTACAACCAAGGTTTGCAGAATACCATCTCTGAACGCACAACACATCGAATCTTGAAGCAGATGGGCTACAGCATTATAATATAATAATAATATGTTTTATTCAAATGTCATTTTTGGTCTCTGTAAGTGGTATAAGACCTAAGCGCTACAAGAGAAGGGATGCCGAAGCATCAACCCCCAACGGGTTTTAGGCAGCATGAATGATAGGTTGAAGACAAAAATGATGTCAAAAGTAGTAAAAAATATCATCTTTAATAAACAAAATATAGAAAAAAGTGACAAGTGATATATAAATAATTGTACAAAGTTAAAAACAACCCTTGAGGGGGAAGTGTGTCATGAGCTCCTGGTTGTTGATACAAATACATAATAAATCTCATTGCAAAGTGATATTCACAAATGACATGAAAAACGCCCCAAACACCAAATGGTGGGGGGCAGACAAGACCCCCACGCGTTTCGACCTACAGATGGTCTTCTTCAAGGGGATTGTGATATCTAGAAAGAGCATATCATCATTAACAGCATGTTCATATCAAACAACAAATGTATATGTTAAAACACCTTTGTAATCAATTTTACCATTAGAGCAATGAACGGCTGGAAGCCAAGGAGCTGGTGGAGAAATAGAGAATCCACAGACTTTTGAAGGGCATAGCCTCTTGCTCCATGCAGAGCGGAGTGGGCATACAAGCCTACAGGGAGTCACCAGGAACTGGTCACCGCAGAGGGCAACAGGCACCTAATAAAGAATATGTATATTCATTCATCTTATTTAAAAGTTACAATGGTAAAGTCCCTATTGGTATCTGGGATTTACCAAGTTAGGACAGCAGGGGAGAGTGGGGGGCGATGAGCAGAGTGGGGGGAAAATGGGGTGGGTGAGCATAACTGGAGAAGGGGGATGGCAAGAAAGAGAATAGGAGGAGAAACAGGTGCCCATTAAACAGAAACCAAATGTGAAAGAGCTGAATTGGTGGGACATATGGAAGCAGATGGAACCTAGAGAGGTGACCCAAAAGGGAAAGCCCGAGCGTGGATAGGTAGAAGTAAGATACCGATCATGCAGAGACCAAGCAGTCAGATAGTGAAGACACCCCAAATAGGGGCAATGTAGGTAGGAATGATAGACACCCTGGTGGTCGGAGCAGAATGAAAGGAAGGTAAAGCCTGTGAAGAGCTCAAAGCACCGAACTTACCCCATGTCTGTTCCGAATGGCATCTACAGGTTATAGTACATAGCCAAGAAGCAGGATCCTGGTGCCTGTGTAAGCCTGAAGGCTTAAATACCCATAGCGCGATGGGCTGCAGGTGCCCTGAATAGCGTTAGCGTTAGCGGACCAGGTGACTCCCCCGGCGTTCCGGTGTTCCGTGAAAAAACCATACCCGTGAGAAAACCATACCCTCGTCACTTCCGGTGCAGCTACGGAGGGTATGGATTTCTCACGGCAGTTACACTTGCCACCGTTACATTAAAACAGCTCCTCTGCAACATCAGTCATCTCCGCTCCTTCCCCTGTCACTTCCCTCATCTCGCCTAATAACTATAAAAGCAGATCACGGAGCCGAGATCGCCGTCACTTACATCTCATACACCCGCCGCCGCTTTTATATTTATTAGGGGAGATCAGGGAAGTGACAGGGATAGGAGAGCAGATGTTTGATGTTGCAGCCGAACTGTTTTAACGATACCGCCGCAAGTATAACATTTCACACAGTGCCGTGATTATTTCCTACCCTCCGAGCATGCGCACTTGTGATCTTCTTTGCTGTTCTATTACGTCTCCGGGGCTCTGAGCATGCGCACTGCTGCGCTGCTCGGCTGTTTCACACAGGAAGTGATGAGGGTATGGTTTCTTCACAGGGTATGGTTTTTTAACGTTACACCGGAAGGGGAAGTGAATACCTCCCGCCGGCGTTCGCCGTCACAATGACAGCCCGCCCCATTCAGTGCGCATGAGCGGGAGAGGCGCCCGCGCACGCGCATCAGAGGGGGCTGGGCGGCAGGGATCCGGAACGGCGCCAGCATGGGAATGCTCCCTCTAGTGGCCGAGGTCGCGAGAGTGGAGACAGAGAGACGGTCATAAGTGGCCGAATCTCTCACCATGCTAGGAGACATGTAATGCCGCAGTCCACGGTACAAGGTAAATGCGGGAAGACCCGGAGGAGGAGAAAGGACCCCCAACCTCCACAGGAATGTTGTGGATAACTAATATAACAATAAATCTGTAAATGGATTGAAGACCTAAGCGCTGACCATAAACAAGATGTAGAAACCAGGCAGAGTAAAATGTGATAAAAGACGCAATATTAGCAGCCAATTCTAAGTAGTGTCACCACATACATAAAGGCATAAGAATAGTCAAAATGAATCGGCGCTTAATTAATCACATAATAAACATGGACATAGTAAGAATACATAAATATTGATAAAGTCACGTTGTGCTGTGACGCAACGCGTCGGGAGAAGCCGTCTGACGTCACTTCACTTCCGGTCTTCGGTCTTGACCGGAAGCTACCGGTATCCACCGCCATACCGCTGCCACACTACTACGCTGTTATTCATATTCTGAAATGTGAGTTTATTATGCTTTTTTTCAATAAATGTTATTACAAACTTACTACACTATGAAGTCATTCCCTTTATCCATGGTCTGAGCCATAAACCCTGCTTAGGACAATATATCCATTGATGCTGTCTAGAAGGGATTAAGGAGCCTGTCATGGAAGTGACCCCCTTTGACTACTGGAAAGCGGATTGATCTATCCAGTGGAGACCTTGCTACCTATTGGTACAAACGCTCTTTATGAGTGATTTGGAGGTGAGCGGCCATTTCACTTATTTATGGATACATGCTCACCATCGCAGTGATTAAGTTTCCCGCACCTACCGAACTATTCCAGTTTCCCGTACATCTGACGACTTGCTTAGACACCAGCACTTTTTACTAAGAGAATCGCCTCTTTTATGAACTTTTTTATACTACCTCATTATTGTTTTACAAGGACTTTTAGCCTTTGTAGTACTTGCTGTTTTTACCCCCCCAGCTTTTTTGCTTTTTGGGGGTATTTATACTTTATATTTTTCTTCTTGCATTTATTTATTTATAGTGTGTCTTTTATCACTTTTATGCTTTCCTGATCAGATTTTATACTGAATCAGTTTTTACACAGTGCTCCTTGATTCACTGTCACTTTATTATCTGCTTCCTTTCAATGATTGAAGTTTTTTATTATTATCATTATTTATCGTGGTTCACTTATTTGCACCTTTAGTATAGTGCACTTTACCACATCACCTTATTATCAACCATCTTTGGTCACTGGTTCCCACTTTCTGCATCTTGAAAACTTCCGATGTGTAGCGCATTGTTGCTCTTTGTACCAGTTGGTCTCCGTAACTATTTTTTCAATAACCTCATCGGTCAGAAATAATTGGTGGTATGCCAAGGGGTTGTCATGGTCAGCGCCAACTTTCATATCAGGTGCTCCAGTAAATGGTAATCTTTGGGGGCGCTGCCTGATCCGTACCGCAGTCAATATAGCACCAAGTTCTCACATCGCTTTGCTCAGTCACAGAATCATCGCTGTCATCACTTTCCGTACCTGATGACGAATTTTCCCACTAATCCCTATCGCTCAGTTCTTCAAATAATTCAGATTCAATGTTGCTGTTTTCCAGTTCGTCTAAAAATGGTTTTGAGCTTAACCACTTAAGCCCCGGAGGATTTGGCTGCTAAACGACCAGGGGGTATTTTGCGCTTCGGCACTGCGTGACTTTAACGGACAATTGCGCGGTTGTGCGACGCCGTACCTAAACAAATTTTTTTTTTCCCACAAACAGAGCTTTCTTTTGGTGGTATTTGATCACCTGTGCGATTTTTTTATCACGCGCTATCAACAAAAAAAGAGCGTAAATTTTGCAAAAATAACAATATTTTTCAAATTTTTTTATATGAAATTCCCCCCAAAAAAAATGTAAAAATCAAAAATTTTTAACATTTTCAGCCAATTTGTTTTATGCTACATATGTTTGGTAAAAAAAATCGCAAAAAGCGTATTTTGATTGGTTTGCGCAAAAGTTATCGCGTTTACTAACAAAGGGAAAGATTTTTGTCATTTTTGTTGTTTTTTTTTTAACGCGTAATGGCGGCGATCTGCGATTTTTTTTGCGGTACTGCGACATTGCAGCGGACAGATCGGACCCTTGACTGACATTTTTGCCACTTTTGGGGGTACCAGTGACATTTCTACAGTAATCAGTGCTATACATATGCACTGTTACTGTAAATATACACTGGCAGTGAAGGGGTTAACTTTTTTTTTTAAAGGGAGGGGCTATGTGTGTCCCTAGGGGCGTGCTTTCTACTGTGATTGGCTGTGGCTTCAGATGTATGAAGAGTGATCAACGGTTCTACATAGTAGAACCGTATGATCATCCTTCATACACAGGGGAGAATGACAGGCAGCTTGTTTACACAAGCCGCCTGACTTTCTCCCTCTCCCCCGCCGATCGCAGAGTGACCAGCGGACATCGGGTCCGCCGGTCACACGCGCGGGGGGGTCCGTGACCACGCGGGAGCGGGAGCGCGCCTCCGGCGGCGCGCGCTCGCTCCCTAGACCCTCACAAGCTAGTGACGTAGCCCTACGTCACTTTGCCTGTGAGGGGCTGACCGCCGACGTAGATAGTCGTGCGGCGGTCGGCAAGTGGTTAAAGAACTCTTTTTTGGACGCCATGGACATTCTCAATTTTCCAGGCACAAAGAACAGCAAAAGTACAGGCAGAGCACTGGAAAAGTCACTAGGTGAAAACCTGTGGTGAAATGAGATGATACAAAGTTGTAATCCTAACAGATTACACTGTATCATGTCATTTGTTTTATTTATTTTTTTAATTTTACACCCCCCCCCCCCCCCCCCCGAGTCGCGGTGCCCGCGGGGAAGGGAACCGGAAGACAGGTGATGGCATCGGCCGGTGTAGCGTGAGAATTACCTACCCCGTGAGAATTACCTACCCCTCGTCACTTCCGGCCAGGAACAGCTGAGCAGCGCAGCAGTGCGCATGCTCACAGGGCCGGATACCTAAAGGGACGACAGAGGAGCAGACTAGTGCGCATGCGCACTAGTATGGAAATAGCACGGTGTACCGTGGAAAAAACCTACCCACGCGGCGGTTAAATAAAACAGCGGGGTTGCAATACGAATCATCTCCGCTCCTGTGGCTGTCACTTCCCTGCTCTCGGCAAGTAAATATAAAAGCGGCTGGCGTCTCCGTGATTTATCTTTTCATACAGCCGCCGCCGCTTTTATATTTACTTGCCGAGAGCAGGGAAGTGACAGGCACAGGAGCGGAGATGATTCGTATTGCAGCACAGTTGTTTTAATGTAACAGCTGCATTCCATACAGTGCCGTGAACCGGAAGTGACGAGGGGTAGGTTTTTCTCACGGGTAGGTAATTCTCACGGAACACCGGATCACACAGCGGGAGGATGGCTGGAGGACGGCGGGGGATCGTAGCAGAAGGTAAGTGTGAAGGTAAGTGTGATTGTGGAGTAATCCCCCGATTGTGACTCGGGGTTACCACTTTTGGCACTCTATATTAACCCCTGAGCCACACTCGGGAGTACCGCCAGGGAGGTTAAGCAAAGGGTTTGGGCAATAGGAGTTGCATTATGTGGGATCCTTGCCCCTTTTAGGGATTACTACTATTACCGCCTCACTTATAGATGCGGGGAGAGACTCCGATGCCAGAGACTTAGCCACCATTGAATATACAGTAGTCGTGGGGTCAAATCTTTGGCATAGGCCTTGTAGAATTCCACTGGAATTCCATCCAGGCAGGAGTTTTTCCCGACTGGAGCGAACCCAGAGCTCTCTGCACCTCTGTAGCAGTAATTGGAGCATCTAACTTATTCCGATATGTCTCAGTCAGCACAGGGAAGTCTATTCCGCTTAGATAGGACTCAATCTCGTTGGCTGTATAGGACGCTCGGGAGCTAAATAGGGTCTGATAATATCTAGCAAAACATTGATTAATACCCAGCGGGGTGGAGTAAAAGACCCGTGTATGATAAGCAATGTGCGATATACTGGGCCTGACCGTGTGGTCCCAAGACAGCCAAGCCAGCAGTCTCCCAGTCTTTTCACCCTGTTCAAAGATTCTCTGTGACTGGTGAAGCATCTTTTTTTTGGTCAGGGCAGTCCGCAACAGGAGTACATCAATAGTCAGGGCCTGCAGTCCGGTGTAATGGTGAGGGTCCTGAGTGCAGACATACAGCACCTCCTGATCCCTAGCCTCTGACTCCTTCATATCCAAATCCGCCCTTCTCTCTCTGCGAATCTCAGCAATAATGGTCTGGTACTGGCCACGGGAAAATGCCTTAAAGGCATCCCACACAACAGCATCAGGGGCTGAGTCGGGGCTGATGCCCCAATATGTGAGCAACTGAGATTTAAACCTAGATTCCACTGTGGCATTGGAAATCCAAAATCTGGGCCCTCCGTTTGAGTCGCCATGTCTCTGGGTGTTAGGCCAGAGGCCTGTGGCGTGGTAGTGGCACTCACAGACTCCGCTTCTCGGCGCGTCGGTCCAACACTACTACCTCTGGTCATCACCGGGGGTGTCTGCAGGGGGTCAGGATAGTAAGAAACCCGGATTAGCATAAGTCCTACACCAGGAGGAGTTACAGGATCAGGGCAAACAGTGAAAAAGTGCATCAGAAAAATTCTGTAATCAATAGAATGTATCAATATAAATAAATAAATCCAATATCAGTACTAAATTAAGTGCTAGTGCAGGTGACCACTCCACATTCAAAAATAGGAATCAGTAAAAAACCGTGAAAATGATCAAAGTCTATATAAAAGAGCATAAATCTTCAGTGCTGGATAAAGTGCTAGTGTCCACTCCACACTCTGGTGATCTCTGTGACAATGTGCTCACTAGCCGCTCACGTCGCTGTCTGACCCATCTGTCACAATGAGTCAAACAAGCTTGAGGCACGCTGGCCATTTAGTGATGCACCTCCTCCTCTTCCCAATTACAAGATGCGGGATCTCCAACAGGGATCTATACCAGGATTCCCTAATAATCTGGCTCCTCCACCCTTGTCTCACCGGGCTCCAGGTCACGTCCCAGAATAGTATATGGAAAAAAGCAAGGACACTTCTAGTGCTCTCTGTATGCTATTTTATTAAAGCGGTTGTATACTGCCAAAAAAAAAACAAAAAAAAAACAAACCCTGCAAGACAAAGGCATAATGAGCTAGTTTGCATCACATACTAGTTCATTATGAAATACTTACCTTAAAACGAAGCCCCGGACACTGCTGTGGGAGCTGTCATGCTCCCTCGGCGTCTCTTCCGGGTTCGGCGGCTCCGGCGCTGTGACGTCACTTCCGCGCATGGTTTAGGCAATATTAATTGTACCTACAGGTAAGCCTTATTATAGGCTGCATTATAGGCTTACCTGTAGGTAAAAGTGTTTTATTACATGTGTTATTTTTTTATTGTTTTGTACTAATACATTTTTTCTGTTTTAACACATGTATACACGGTGTCTTATTCTGGTACCAGTGAAGTCCGTATTCCTTTTTTTCCCCTTTCCCAATTTTTTCTTTGTATGGCTGAAGTCGCATTGCACAGACATCGCATCGACTATATAAGGATGTGTATGTTCCAGTGCAATTTTAGTGCATTCCATTGCATTTTATGGGCGTTTTACAGCATTCCAGTACAGTCCAGTGCGGGAAAAATGCAGAATGTTGTACTTTTTTTTCGGGAACTGGAACACACTGGAACTGCAAGCACTGGTGTGTACTATGCCATTGGAAACCATATAACCCACTATCCATGCGCTTTTGATGCAGAAAAAAAAAAAAACACACTGGACTGCATGTGGTGTGAACTGGCCTTTATAGATACATTGGGAGTGATTTATTAAAAGAATATAGGCTGTAAGGGAATTTCCCTTAGCTTAGTGAAGGGGGTGAAAATGTACTTTGCAAAGAATACTCAATTACATGCAAAAAACAAGTTAAAAAAAAAAACAGTATTTTTGCTTGCACATGATTGGAGGATGGAAGTCAGCAGAAGTTCCCCTCATTGACTGAGGTGGGGGAAGATTTCTCTACAAAGCGAACATTCTACTTGCCTTTAATAAATCAGCCGCTTAGATCCTTAGATGTTCAACAAGAAACAAATATGTACTGACTGCTCAGAGGCTAACCTTTCCACCACAAATGTATAAAATGACCGTGTCAATAGTCTTTGACATTTATTTATTTGGGTACATTCTGTTTCTATACTATAATTGAGCATGAAAAATGTTCCCTGGTCATCATATGCATAGCTTGTTGTAAGTCATATGAAAGAAACACAGGTCAATATACTATTTATTTATGATGTTAAAGTGGACCTTTCATCTGCTTTTCAAATCCGAGAAAATCAACGCATTAAACTATACAGCAATATTAGAATTTCAAAAAACCTTTGAAAGGTAAGCTCAGCGTAGAATGTCGGCGATGCTGGGATGACTGAATTACCGAGCATACGCGGGAATGATATCACCTCGGTTCAGTCAATGAAAATGGCTGGAGTTCCATATCTGGAAGCCACCGGGCTGAAGATGTCAGCTGCCAGCCAGATGCTCTGGGACAGATCTGGAGAGAAGATGGGCAGAGTTCTGCTTCAGCATGACATGCTAATGACATGTTAATTGTCTCCTATCTAAATTGGCCCTAGTATATAAAGTATATGTATGAATGTGAGTTAGGGACCTTAGATTGTAAGCTCATTGAGGACAGGGACTGGTGTGAGTATACAATATACACTATATTACCAAAATTATTGGGACACCTGCCTTTACACGCACATTAACTTTAACCGCATCCCAGTGTTAGTCTGTAGTAGAGATGGTCTTGATTTTCGAGTCGAACATAAGTTTGACTCAAACATCGGGTGTTTGTGTGTTCGCCGAACACACGAACACCTGGGGTGCTCGGCGGGAAGTTCGCCCGCTGATGAGCACCCCATTATGCACTGCACGATTGCAGTGCATTAAGTGCTTGTGATTGGCCAAAGCATGCACCTGACCTGTATGCTTTAGCCAATTACAGCACAATATCCTGTCAGAGCCATAATTGGCCAAAGGTAGGGTGCCTTTAGCCAATCATGGCTCAGGGGCTAACTCCACGCCCCACACCATAGTTTACATAGTTTACATAGTAGGTGAGGTTGAATAAAGACAATAGTCCATCCAGTTCAACCTGTGTAGGTGTGTGTGGCTGTACTCATCTCACATACCCCTGAATGTTCTGATCCTTGAGATGTAAGTCTAAGAGTCTTTTGAAAGCCACCATACTACCCGCAGAAACCACCTCTTGTGGTAGAGAATTCCACAATCTTGTAGCCCTAACAGTAAAGAACCCCCCACGTTGCCTGTGGTTAAAACGCTTCTCCTCTAATCGCATTGTATGCCCTCGAGTCCTCATGCAATCCCTTCGAATGAACAGCTTTTTTTCTAAGCTGGGATCCCCATTAAGATATTTATAAATTGCTATCATGTCCCCCCTCAGACGTCTCTTCTCCAGGGAGAATAAATCGAGCGATTGTAGACGCTCTTCATAGTCAAGGTCCTCCAATCCCCTAATTAGTTTAGTTGCCCTTCTCTGGACTCTCTCCGGCTCCAACACATCCCTCCTGAGGACTGGCGACCAGAACTGGACAGAATACTCCAGATGCGGTCGGACCAGAGTTTTATAAAGTGGAAGGATTATAGTCTTATCTCTGGAATATATCCCTTTCTTTATGCATGCTAATATTCTGCTGGCTTTGGCAGCTGCCGCTTGACATTGCATGCTGTTGCCTAATCTATCATCAACCAAGACTCCCAGATCCTTCTCCATTTTTGATTCCCCCAAGGGTTCCCCTCCTAACGTGTATTGTGTTTTTAGGTTTTTAGTCCCCAAGTGCAAAACCTTACACTTCTCCACGTTAAACCTCATTTGCCATGTCGTTGCCCACTCTGTTATTTTGTCCAGGTCATTCTGTAGGATATCTGCTTCATGCTGTGCAGTTATTGCCCTGGCCAATTTTGTGTCATCTGCAAAAACTGATAACGCACTACTGATCCCGTCCTCAATGCTGTTTATGAATAAATTGAACAAGGTTGGTCCCAGGACTGAGCCCTGGGGCACCCCGCTTACAACCTCAGACCAGTCTGAGTATGCGCTGTTTATTACCACCCTTTGGACACGCCCTTTAAGCCAATTCCGTATCCAAGAGCAAACTCTGCTGTCGATACCTGCAGACCTTATTTTATAAATTAAGCACTTGTGGGGAACTGTATCAAACGCCTTAGCGAAATCCAAGTACACCACATCCACTGGTCTCCCCCTATCTAGCTCACAGCTTACCTCCTCGTAGAATGTTAAGAGATTGGTTTGACAAGAACGCCCATTTGTAAACCCGTGCTGATTACTGCTGATGATGTTGTTGTCTTTAGCAAACTCTACGATATAGTCCCTTATCATCCCCTCCAGAAGTTTACATACTATTGATGTCAAACTGACAGGCCTATAATTTCCCGGGATATGCCTCTGGCCCTTTTTGAATATCGGAATCACGTTAGCTTTCTTCCAATCCCCTGGTACATCTCCTGTCCTAATACTGTCAGCAAAGATCAGGAACAGTGGTCTGGATATAACTTTACTGAGTTCCTTGAGTACTCCTGGATGTACGCCATCCGGGCCTGGTGATTTGTTTGTGTTAAGTTTATCCAGCCTTTCCCTGATTTCACCCTCTGTTAGCCATAGTGGCAAGTCCTGTGTATTACTACTAACCATACAGTCATGGTCAGTGTACCCCTCCGTTTCCTGTGTAAAGACTGACGAGAAAAAAGCATTCAGCACGGTTGCTTTTTCAGTGTCCTCTGTAACCATCCCCCCATCATCGCTAATTATGTGTGCAATATGCTCTGCCCTAGTTTTTTTGCTGTTGATATATTTAAAGAATTTCTTTGGGTTTTTTTTACTATCCTCCGCTATTTGTCTCTCAAAGTTGATTTTAGCCATTTTGATTTCTTGTTTACACTTCTTATTTGCCTCCTTGTATTGCTCGAAAGCCAATACTGTGCCCTCTGATTTATATTTCTTGAAGGCCAATTTTTTTCCCCTAATAAGTTTTTTAACGCTACGGTTTAGCCAGCCAGGTTTGGCTTTGTCTCTTCTAAATTTATTTCCCATAGGAATGCACTGCAAGATGCCTTTGCCTAATATGTTCCTAAAGCATTCCCATTTTTCCTCTGTGGTCAGGGATCCCAGGGTTTGGTCCCAGTTTACCCTTTCCATCAATGAGTACAATTTTGGAAAGTTTGCCCTTCTGAAGTTTAGGGTTCTTATGTTCCCCACTTGCCTTGTTATATTGTTATTTATACTAAATGTGATCATCCTGTGATCGCTAGAGCCCAGGTTGTCCTGAACTACTACCTCCGAGATTATGTCTGGGTCATTAGTGATCAATAGATCCAGGACTGCATTTTCTCTAGTCGGAGAATCCACCAACTGTGACATGTAATTATCCAGTAAGGTTTCTGTGAATAGGCGGGCCTTCTGTGAGTGTGCAGTCCCCTCATCCCAGTCAATGTCAGGATAATTGAAGTCCCCCAATATGATGACTGATCCCAATTTTGCCACTTTACTCATTAGTGCTAAGGATTCCAGCTCTACCTCCTCCCCTTGGTTAGGTGGCCTATAGCAAACCCCCACAATTACTTTCCCCTTTTCTCCTTCCCTATGGAGTTAAACCCACACAGATTCTAACTCCATACTCATCCCTTCCGTAATGTCACTCCTTTCTATCACCTTTATATTGTTCTTGACATAGAGACATACCCCTCCCCCTCTTTTTCCTACCCTGTCCTTCCGGTACACCGAATACCCTTGGATATTGGCCAGCCAGTCATGTGAGGGGTCGAACCAAGTCTCTGTTATTCCCACAAGGTCTATGTCCTCCTCATGTACTAATATTTCCAACTCATCCATTTTATTAGCTAGGCTCCTGGCATTAGCATATACCCCTCTTAGTTTTACGGAAGTTGAGCGCAATTGGTGGTTATGTTTATTCCTGTTTGGTCTGAGGTTTTCCCGCACAGACCTACCGATTGGCGTTGTGGACCTACTGTCGCTGCTGACCCTACAACTGCCTTCAGTCCTTTGCTCCCTCCTGACTGATTCTACTTCTGAGCCCTCCCCCCCGTCTCCTAGTTTAAAAGCCCCTCCAACTTGGTGGCCATCTTTCTCCCCAAAAGAGCTGTACCATCCCCATTAAGGTGCAGCCCATCCTTACTAAAGAGCCGGTAGCCGACTGGCTTACACGGCAGCCGTGAGTAGTGTGTGACAATAGACACTTTTAAAATGTATAGCTATGTTGTAGTCCTGGGTCCCCTCTCGGTGCTCTCCAAGTTTAGTGTCCCTGTCACTTATCGTTCGTGAGCAGTGCCATGCCAAGCTGACCAAGATTTCCCATAAATGCCAATGTTAAAGACAGGGAGCAGTGCCATGCCAAGCTGACCAATATTTCTCATAGATGTCAATGAGCGCTGAAAGCTGAAAATTGGTCTAGGCAGGAAGTAGGTACCCTAAGGGGAACCCTATGACAGAATTTAAAATAAAAATGCCCCCCCCCCCCAAATCCATACCAGGTCCTTTGGGTCCTTTAGGTCTGGTACCAATTTTAAGGGGAACTTCATGCCAAAATTAAAAAAAAAACCCGGAATGCGGTCCCCCCAAAATTCATACCAGACCCTTATCTGAGCATGCAGCCTGGCAGGTCAGGATAAAGGGGGGATGAGCGAGCGCCCCCCCTCCTGAACCATAGCATGGGGAGAGTGCTTTGGGTACCCCCCAAAGCACCTTGCTCCCATGTTGATGGGGACAAGGGCCTCTTCCTGACAACCCTGGGCTGTAGTTGTGGGGGTCTGTGAGTGAGGGGCTTATCGGAATCTGGAAGACCCCTTTAACAAGGGGGCCCCCAGATCCTGCCCCCCATGTAAATGGGTATCGGGTATATTGTACCCCTACCCATTCACCAAAAAATGTAAAAAAGGAAAAACCACATAAGGCTGTTCTTGACAAGTCCTTTATTAAATAGAAAAAAAAAAAAAATAGTGTCCCACAATGTAAATTCATCGTCAATCGCGAAGCTCGCTGACCCGAAAAATAGGGACAATTTCAAAAAGACTTCTGCCTCTTCTGAGGCGTCCCGCCGTATGTCGTTCTTCAGCTTTGACAGCTGTTTTATAGGCAAGGGGCAGGGCCACCCACTTACGTCACCTGGTGGCACCGCACCCTTCTGAATTCACATGACATCAGAAGGGGGCGTGTGCCACCGGGTGACATACCCATAAACCATTCACATGGGGGGGCCCCAGATCTGGGGGCCCCCTTGTTAAAGGGGGCTTCCAGAGTTCGATAAGCCCTCCACCCGCAGGCCCCCTACAAACAGCCCAGGGTTGTCGGGAAGAGGCCCTGGTCCCCATCAACATGAGGACAAGGTGCTTTGGGGGGCACCCGAAGGGCCTGGTATGGACTGGGGGGGGGGGACCCTACGCCATTTTTTTCATCTGTATTGCCAGGAGCCGACAATACATTACAGCCGCGAGCAAGTTTAAATAACATTTTTTCCTTTAGAAATGTGCAGCAAGATCCCTACATGGTACAAATGCGCCACTTTGCAGGCACATTAAGGGGACCCCCCCAGTCACAATATTTAAAGACATTTTTCATTTTTATTGTTTCACTTTAAGCATTATTAAAATCATTGCTCCTGTAAAAACGTTTGAGGGAAGTGCGTGATTGGGTGTCTTTGGCGGGAGCAGAGTCCCAGGAGGGAGAGAACGGCTGTCTCTCCTCCTGTTTGAGGAAGAGGATGTCTCGGGTGCTGCCTAAGAATCCAGAGAGTGTTGAGTTGAGCTGAGGGGGATCCGGTGTGTTGAGAACCAGCGGAGAGCGAGAGGGGTCCAGTCCCAGGAAAGCCTACAAAGGTTGTGAGTACTGAGGATTGCCCCTGGGGGTCTGCCTGAAGAGTTAGAGGGGACCACTCCGGAGAAGGTTCTAGGATCCAGATATCAGCTAGTGGACAAAGGGGGTACCTAGGTTGAGGACCCTGAAGTGACAGAGGGGGTACCTAGTCAGGGGGCCCTGAAGAGTTAAAGGGGGCACCTGCAGTTTGGGCCCTGAAGAGACAGTGTGCAGTGTCTTAGTTGAGAGTTGCAGCCATACAGGATCCCACAACAGTCTACCTCAATCCAGTGCAAGGCTGGAGGAAGAAGTCAGTGACTTTGCAGTACCGCAGTGTTTGTAGCCCATTGTTCTACAGTCCTGGATCTTCTAGACTCAAAGTCGAGGATCTAGCACTTCTTTCAAGTTACAGTGTGTTCTGAGTGTCAGTGAGCGTTAGCTAGCGTCGGCTGGCATCAAGACAGCGTTAACAGACATTTCCTGAGAAAGTCCCAAGTTGTACTTAGTTGAGCCTTAAGGAGTATCCCACTTATTCTCTCCTCCCATCCCCTTAATTACAATAAAACAACAAAACAAAGATGCCGGAGTTGTCAGTGTATCAGTTCTCACACCCAGGGTCGCAGCTCACATGTGCTGGAGAGGTAACCGGTAACAATGACAGACCCACATCAGGCCCAATGCCTGGAAAACCTGCTACATTTGGGGGCTCGTCCGGGATTTTGCCATTAGTTACTGGGCCAGTTGCCCTTGGCAACGGCAACAATAGACGTCCAAAAAATCTATTTTTGTGTCCGGAACTGTTGTTCAAACGCCAGGCCGGGTGTGAGACTGTAGTTACGGGAGGCAGGGAGAGTGTGAGGAAGTTGGAAGCCCATATGGAAGGATTCTTAGGGCAACGCAAATGCTTTAAGAGAAATTGTAATGTGACAAGGACTTTTCATGTGGACTATGAGATGTACTCTGCTATCAGAAGATGGAGAGCAGGGGGTAAAAGTGTTCGTGTGTATGAATGCTGCAACTGCTTAAAAGTGATAAATCCCAGGGTGGGCAGTGAAGATGGCGTCAGGGGTCCCAGGGAGGGCATTGAAGAGGACGCCGGAGGTCCTGGTGGGGGCCGTGAAGATGGAGGCCGGGGGCACGGTAAGAGAGGTGCCAGGGGCCTGGTGATTGTGCATGTTATGTGGAAGGATGTTGACCGTGCATTCGACAGCGGGACATTCATTCTTTATAGTCATTGCACGTATACTGTGGGGATCGTAGTCGGCCATGCCCAGAAGGGCAGTGGGGCTAATCCCGGAGCCAGTATGGAAGATGAGGATTGCACGTGTGTGGCAAGGAAGAGAAGTATCGGCCGTGTGACTGACAGCGTGATGCTACTCTTGCCGAGCAAGAAGGGACAGCTGGCTTCAGGAAAGGAAGGCACAGTTGTGGCCCTGGTGCAATTGAGGTGGGCAGATGTATGTCTAGCAAGTGACATAATCCGCTTTGCAGCTACTTCCCACAAGTTTGCAGTGAAGAAGCATGGCAGGGGAAGAGTTACAGAACTGTGCAGAAAAGTGCGCCACGTGCAGGTCTGCCCAGTGGGAGGAGTAACCGCCCAATACGGCGAAAGGGTGGAGACAGCAGGAACATCCGGCCATTCAGGAGTGATCCAGGGGACCCTATTAAAACCTCCTCCTTCAGGTGCGGCCATGCGGGAGACACGTGTAGGAGAGAGAGGCATGTTGTTCATGAGAGGAGCGAAAAATGTTCCCGCTATTACTGCCACCATAGGCGAAAACCCTGTGGAGCAGAGCCAAGAGCAGATCCACCAGCCTCATCCCCCCCTAGTTTGGGATACCGGTATCCGCATGGTGCCGGATGGGGGACTCGCGTTGTGTACCGGAGGAGGTCGGGAGTTCCTTGGAGTGGTATGTCCCCAGTGTACCACTATTACTCAGAAAATGCAGGCGGCTGCCTCAGAGTCAGAGGGATCTGACTCAATTTGATGTGGGGTGGGTGTAGCACCCTACAGGTAGGTGCTAGGCAAATGTATAGTGGGCCTTGTCTGCCTAACAGCAGGGCCATGATTTCTTTTTGTCAGGGTGTCATGGCTTCGAGGTGTGCCTGTTGAGAGGGGAGTCTCCCCACTGGTTCCTGTGAGAGGCTTCTCATAGGGCAGTGGAGGAAACTCAATCAGGGGACACATTAGGGCTTGTAACTACCCCAGAAGGCAGATTATGCTGCAAGGGATTCTGGGACTTGGTTTAATTTTGAGGGAAGTGCGTGATTGGGTGTCTTTGGCGGGAGCAGATTCCCAGGAGGGAGAGAATGGCTGTCTCTCCTCCTGTTTGAGGAAGAGGATGTCTCAGGTGCTGCATGAGAATCCAGAGAGTGCTGAGTTGAGCTGAGGGGGATCCGGTGTGCCGAGAACCAGCGGAAAGCGAGAGGAGTCCAGTCCCAGGAAAGCCTACACAGGTCGTGAGTACTGAGGATTGCCTGAAGAGTTAGAGGGGACCACTCCAGAGAAGGTTCTAGGATCCAGATATCAGCTAGCGGACAAAGGGGGTACCTGGGTTGAGGACCCTGAAGTGACAGAGGGGGTACCTAGTCAGGGGGCCCTGAAGAGTTAAAGGGGGCACCTGCAGTTTGTGCCCGGAAGAGACAGTGTGCAGTGTCTTAGTTGAGAGTTGCAGCCATACAGGATTCCACAGCAGTCTACCTCAAGCCAGTGCAAGGCTGGAGGAAGAAGTCAGTGACTTTGCAGTACCGCAGTGTTTGTAGCTCATTGTTCTACAGTCCTGGATCTTCTAGACTCAAAGTCGAGGATCTAGCACTTCTTTTAAGTTACAGTGTGTCAGTGAGCGTTGGCTAGCGTCGGCTGGCGTCAAGACAGCGTTAAACTCTTGCCGACCGCCGCACGACTATATACGGCGGCGGTCAGCCCCTCACAGGCAAAGTGACGTATGGGTACGTCACTAGCCTGTGAGCCAATAGGGGGCGAGCGCGCGCCGTCGGAGGCGCGCTCCCGCCCCCGCTCGTTCAATAAGCAGTCCGCGCGTGTGACCGACAGACCCGATGTCTGCCGGTCACTCGCGATCGTCGGTTACAGCGGGAGAAAGGCAGGCAGCTAATGTAAATAAAGCCTTCTGTCATTCTTCCCTGTGTAAGAAGAGAGATCATACGGTCCTGCTGTGTAGGATCGTATTTCTCTGTTGTTACACAAACAGCCACATCCCTACACAGTTAGAAGCACGTCCCTAGGGACACACTTAACCCCTCCTTCTCCAATAAAGTTAACCCCTTCCCTGCCAGTGTCATTTTTACAGTAACAGTGCATATTTATAGCACTGATTACTTTAGTAATATCACTGGTACTCCCAAAAGTGTCAAAAATGTCAGTCAAGGGTCCGATCTGTCTGCCGCAATGTCGCAGTCCCGCAAAAAAAATCGGAGATCGCCGCCATTACGCGTTAAAAAAATAAAAATAAAAATGACAAAAATCTTTCCCTTAGTTAGTAAACACAATAACTTTTGCGCAAACCAATCAAAATAGGCTTATTGCGATTTTTTTTACCAAACATATGTAGCAGAAAATAAATTGGCCTAAAATGTTAAAAAATTTTGATTTTTACATTTTTTTGGGGAATTTCATATAAAAAAATGTGAAAAATATTGTTATTTTTGCAAAATTGTCGCTCTTTTTTTGTTTATAGCGCATGATCAAAAAATCGCACAGGTGATCAAATACCACCAAAAGAAAGCTCTGTTTGTGGGGGGAAAAAAGGCGTCAATTTGGGTACAGCGTCGCACGACCGCGCAATTGTCCGTTAAAGTCACACAGTGCCGAATCGCAAAATAGGCCCTGGTCAGGAAGGGGGTAAAATCTTCCGGGGCTTAAGTGGTTAACAGACATTTCCTGAGAAAGTCCCAAGTTGTACTTAGTTGAGCCTAAAGGAGTATCCCACTTATTCCCTTCTCCCATCCCCTTAATTACAATAAAACAACAAAACAAAGATGTTGTCAGTGTCTCAGTTCTCACACCCAGGGTCGCAGCTCACATGGGCTGGAGAGGTAGCCGGTAACAATGGCAGACCCACATCAGGCTTAATGCCTGGAAAACCTGCTACATTTATGTTCGTGTTCCATAGACCTTAATAGAGTTCGCATGTTCGCTAGAACTTTTTACCTGTTCGAGATGTTCTGGTGCGAACCAGGGGTAGGTTCAATATTGAGTTAGACCACCCTTTGCAGCTATAACAGCTTCAACTCTTCTGGGAAGGCTGTCCACAAGGTTTAGGAGTGTGTCTATGGGAATGTTTGACCATTCTTCCAGAAGCGCATTTGTGAGGTCAAGCACTGATGTTGGACAAGAAGGCCTGGCTTGCAGTCTCTGCTCATCCGGTAGATATTTTATCGGGTTCGGGACTGGTATGGATTCTGAGATGAATCTCCACGCCAATTTTTTTTACAATGTTGACTGAGAAAATGCTTCCTCCTGTCTGCAGCAGACTGATGACATCATCTCAGTCGTAAGCAAAGTCTCCGGAGCTCAAAGACAGCTTTGTACTGATAAGTGACAAGTGTTTTTGAATAATGATAATGCTATATATTGTGAAATGCATGAAATGTGAATCTTGCACCCTTGTAAAATTACTAAAAGGTCCACTTTAATAAAGATTTAAAATGTTTATTAAATCAAATGTTACTGTATTATTTTTGCTTGCATCATAAAATTTTATGTGTAAACTTTTGCACAGAAATGTACTTTATAAAAAGAGAGATAGCATTAGTGTGCATCTCTGCAGGGCAGAGAGGAGGAGATATGTCACGGTGCATACAATGAACAGACAATTACCATGACAGGAAGAAGGAAAAGTATATAAATTACCCGGTACATGCAATGAGCAGACGGGACAGCAGTGAGGAGAGGGACAAGGACAAGTAATTAGACAGAGCATTGTATACAATGATCAGGCAGAGCAGGGAGATGGGAAGCAATGGCCATGTAGATGTCCCAGTGCATACACTGAATGGACACAATGGTAGGGAATGTTGGGAGAAAACAGATTTTCAGTCTGGAGACTTCACACTTAATGCCAGAAACGGGCACAGCAGCTACAGCCTGGGCACTGTGGTGTGTGTTATCACAGGGGCCTCCCGGGGGTTTGGCAGGAGCCTGGCATGGGAATTGTGCCCCAGAGTGACGCCAGGCTCTACCCTGTTGCTGGTGGCCCGCACAGAGCAGGAGCTGCGTGTCTTGGCTGAGGAGCTGACATTCCAGTACCCAGAAATTGGGGTGAGATGGGTGGCAGCAGATCTGAGCACAGTGGACGGGTTGAAGAAGACTGTGCAAGCTGCAAAGGAGCTGAATGGACAGAACACGGCACAAAGGATCCTCATTATCAATAACGCAGGTAAAGGATGCAATGTCACATAGAGCTGATAATAGTATAATAACGCAGGTAAAGGATGCAATGTCACATAGAGCTGATAATAGTATAATAACGCAGGTAAAGGATGCAATGTCACATAGAGCTGATAATAGTATAATAACGCAGGTAAAGGATGCAATGTCACATAGAGCTGATAATAGTATAATAACGCAGGTAAAGGATGCAATGTCACATAGAGCTGATAATAGTATGATAATGCAGGTAAAGGATGCAATGTCACATAGAGCTGATAATAGTATAATAACGCAGGTAAAGGATGCAATGTCACATAGAGCTGATAATAGTATAATAACGCAGGTAAAGGATGCAATGTCACATAGAGCTGATAATAGTATAATAACGCAGGTAAAGGATGCAATGTCACATAGAGCTGATAATAGTATAATAACGCAGGTAAAGGATGCAATGTCACATAGAGCTGATAATAGTATAATAACGTAGGTAAAGGATGCAATGTCACATAGAGCTGATAATAGTATAATAACGCAGGTAAAGGATGCAATGTCACATAGAGCTGATAATAGTATGATAACGCAGGTAAAGGATGCAATGTCACATAGAGCTGATAATAGTATAATAACGCAGGTAAAGGATGAAATGTCACATAGAGCTGATAATAGTATGATAACGCAGGTAAAGGATGCAATGTCACATAGAGCTGATAATAGTATAATAACGCAGGTAAAGGATGCAATGTCACATAGACCTGATAATAGTATAATAACGTAGGTAAAGGATGCAATGTCACATAGAGCTGATAATAGTATAATAACGCAGGTAAAGGATGCAATGTCACATAGAGCTGATAATAGTATGATAACGCAGGTAAAGGATGCAATGTCACATAGACCTGATAATAGTATAATAACGCAGGTAAAGGATGCAATGTCACATAGAGCTGATAATAGTATAATAACGCAGGTAAAGGATGCAATGTCACATAGAGCTGATAATAGTATAATAACGCAGGTAAAGGATGCAATGTCACATAGAGCTGATAATAGTATAATAACGCAGGTAAAGGATGCAATGTCACATAGAGCTGATAATAGTATAATAACGCAGGTAAAGGATGCAATGTCACATAGAGCTGATAATAGTATAAAGTTATTAAAAACATATTGCTACTTTAAGAACAAATATTGCTTAAAAATTGTATTCTTATAACTGTTTTTCACTAATTGAAAATTTTGGAACATGAAGTACCAATTAATCTTCCCAAAGGGACAGAGACAGCATAATACTTATACTTTACTTATACTTTAACACTATACTAAAAATACTTAAACTTTAGCTGCCTACGTATTAATACACTCTTTTAAAGTTTGTACTGTATGGCTACTCTGTAGCTGTCCATGGTTTTTAGTTGGACCATACAATCTGTTTAGACTTATAGAAATCTTGCCTCGTGCTGAATCACAATAGATCAGCCTTTCCCAACCTTCTTAACACAGAGGAACCCTTGAAATAACTTTCCAGTCTCAGGAAAGTCCTGTTAAAAATGACTAGATCTACAACTCATGATACATTAGTGTGGTGGTCAGTGGGATGAATGCTCCTTACACTTGTGGTCATTGGAAAGAATTACCTTCTTACAGATAGCTAAAAAGATCAATGGTGTCAGTGAGAACTTATCTGAGAGGCAGAATTTTTTGATTGCTCAAGGAACCCCTAGCAACCTCTGGAGGAACCTTAGGCGTTCCATGGAACTCTGGTTGAGAAACCCTAAATTAGAATCAGTCCAACCATAGACTGGATGGTCTTTCTGTAATTCAATATAACCTGTAGGTTCTCAAAGGCTACAGAACATAACAATAGCTACATCTGAAGCTTATCTGGTATTTTCTAACAGTAACCCATACTTTGTACCCAATGATATCCTGTTCAAAAAACTACCCAACTGTAATGTACAGGTATTAATGGGCTTTTGGTATGACAATCTAGGGTCTCTCATTTAGATAGTAACAACATTTTGAGTCTTACCCATGCTCCTCATGAGTCCCGACAGAGGCAGGCTGCTTCCAAAATTACTTATTGCTGAATAGTACAAGGTAACACAATTGTTACAGCAGCTCCAATATATCCTTGTTAACAATCTGTAGGAAAGAGTATTATTATTATTAATATACAGGATTTATATAGCGCCAACAGTTTTCACAGCATTTTAAAACCAAAAAAAACATTCAGTTACAATACAATTTAGGAAAAGCCCTGTACACACTACTAGTTTTGGGTTGAACGAAAAAAAAAATTACAGCTCTGGTCGGAGCTGCTGTACTTACAATGTGATGTTAGTACAGCGATCTCCCCCGCTGTGTTATTGTGTTCTGACAGGGGGACAGCCCTCCCGCCAGAACACTCTGGTCAGCGCTCTCAGCCAATGGCTGATCGGGAGACGGAAGGCAGACCATTTTTGTTCAAGACCTTTCGACAGAGGCTTACTTCTGTTCGACTGCCTGCCATACACATGGGCCGAATGTCACCCAACATTTGACACGTGTGTACTAGGCTTAAGAAGGGCCCTGCTCATAAGACGTTACAACCTAAAAGGGAAGGGCAAGTGATACAAAAGTTGATAACTGTGTGGGGATGAGCTATTGCGAAAGTAAAAGTTCAGGTGTTAGGTGGGATAGATTTCCCTGAAGAGATGAGTTTTCATTGTCCAAAGGCAGCCAGAGTAGGAGACAGCTAGACAGATTGAGGTAAAGAGTTCCAAAAGTTGCAAGAGGCTAACTAAAGCCCTGCAGCCAAGCCTGCGAGGAGGAGATGAGGTTTTGTGGTGGGTTGCATTAATATTTTGAAACAAGATTAGTGATGTAGCTTAAGGCAGAGTTGTGGATGGCTTTGTAAGTTGTTGTTAGGATTTTTAAATGTATTCTTGGGGTGAGCAGAAAACAGTGGAGGAAATGGCAGAGAGGGGTGGTGGAGGCTGAGCAATGGTAAGGTGGTTGAGTTTGGCAGCAGCATTTATGATACAATGAAGAGAGGATAGTTTGCGTAGAGGTTGGCCGATGAGAAGGAAGTTGCTATAATCATATTGATGCAGTGTCATGAAGGGGAGAAATGTTATGGAGATGAAGGTAGAAAGGTTTGTACAGTGATTATACTGTATGTGGTGCCAGAGTGGAGGTCAGAGTCCAGGATTACACGAGGGACTAACAAAACTGATAGTTATGTTATTGATCTTAATTAAAGAGTTGGGGGGCAGGGATTGGGTGGGGGGGATTTTGAGCTTATTTTTAGAATTTTTTAGGTTTTTGATTTAGATTTAGGAATTGGTGTGACAGCCATACAGCAATGTTGGGAAATTTTGTTGAGGAGTATAGGATAGATTTGGGTATCATCATCGTAGTAATCTTTTGGAAGCCTCAGAAACTGAAGAGGAAAAGTACAGGAGGAGGCAAAAATGATGGTCAAACTGGAGTTCTTAGATAGGTAAGAGATGAACCAGGAAGGATCAAAGTCTTTTTTGGAGGTGGAGTGGGTGGTCTACTGTATCAAAGGCACCAGAATGGTCTGAGAAGGGAGCTTTGGTCATTGCTTTTAGCAGATATTACCTCATTTTTGAGCTTTAGTAGGGCAGACTCTGTGGAGTGCTGTGAGTCTTGTGGGTCAATGCCAGACTGTAAAGCTGGCAACAGACAGTTTGAACCTCAGCCGGTTCAGCAGGGACCAGCTGAGATGCTAACCATGTATGGGCAGCAGGCTGATTGTACCCAAGTTGATTGATTGATTGATTAATTAACTTGGGTACAACCAACCTATAATCACTGTGTGTTCTCCCATCTGGGAAGGCCCACCCCCCCCCCCACCCCCCGCCAGGAGAACACAATAGCTTTGAGGGAGGAATTACCCCTTGAACAATGACTGTGTGGATGGGGAATCCAGTGATTTTCTTTTCTGCAGGAAAGAAAATTGCTCCATCTATGGCTGGCTTAGGAGGTTTAAAGGAATGGGAGCAAGAAGATGGGTCTTAATTTTTTCAGACTGGTTGGGTCCATTGAGGGCTTATTAGTTATGGGCATGATCAGTTTGTGTTTTATAATTTGTGAGTTAGAGAGTGTATAATAGATCAAGAGGTTGACTGGAGTACTTGTGAGGGAAGGGGGTCCAGTGGACAAATGGTTAGGTGAGCATCTTAGAAGAGTATTGCAACATCCTCTGTAGTAATAAAGTTAAAAGTGGAAAATACTAAATGTGTTGGTAGACATGGTTTGCTAAGTGAGGGAGATATCTGGACAGTGGAGAGCTCAAAACAAATTGCATCTATATTGTTTGTGAAATATTCAGCAATACCCTGGGCAATAACTGTATTAGAGGTGCTGGGGTAGTAAGTAGAGAGTTAAAGATAGAAAAGAGTTGAGGAGGACTGGATAAATGGATGTTAACCACTTGCCGACTGCTGCACGACTATCTACGTCGGCAGTCAGCCCCTCACAGGCAAAGCGACGTAGGGCTACGTCGCTAACCTGTGAGGGTCTAGGGAGCGAGCGCGCGCCGCCGGAGGCGCGCTCCCGCTCCCGCGTGGTCACGGACCCCCCCGCGCGTGTGACCGGTGGACCCGATGTCCGCCGGTCACTCTGCGATCGCCGCTGCAGAGGGAGAAAGTCAGGCAGCTTGTGTAAACAAGCCACCTGTCATTCTCCCCTGTGTAGAAACTGTGATCACACGGTTCTACTAGGTAGAACCGTTGATCACTGTTTCTACAGCTCAACAGACAGCCAATCACAGTTAGAATCACGCCCCTAGGGACACACACAGCCCCTCCCTCTCAAATAAAGTTAACCCCTTCACTACCAGTGTAATTTTGCAGTAACAGTGCATATGTATAGCACTGATTACTGCAGTAATGTCACTGGTAACCCCAAAAGTGTCAAAAATGTCAGTCAAGGGTCCGATCTGTCCGCCGCAATGTCGCAGTACCGCAAAAAAAAAAAACGCAGATCGCCGCCATTACGCGTTAAAAAAAAAAAACAACAAAAATGACAAAAATCTTTCCTTTTGTTAGTAAACGCGATAACTTTTGCGCAAACCAATCAAAATACGCTTTTTGCAATTTTTTTTACCAAACATATGTAGCATAAAACAAATTGGCCGAAAATGTTAAAAAAATTTAGATTTTTACTTTTTTTTTTGGGGAATTTCATATAAAAAAATGTGAAAAATATTGTTATTTTTGCAAAATTGACGCCCTTTTTTTGTTTATAGCGCATGATCAAAAAATCGCACAGGTGATCAAATACCACCAAAAGAAAGCTCTGTTTGTGGGAAAAAAAGGACGTCAAATTCGTTTAGGTACAGCGTTGCACGACCACACAATTGTCCGCTAAAGTCACGCAGTGCCGAATCGCAAAATACCCCCTGGTCAGGAAGGGGGTAAAATCTTCCGGGGCTTAAGTGGTTAATAAGAGTGATGAAATGGACCTGTTTAGCAAATCAGAGGGAGGAATTATATTTTAGGAGAGCAGAAGTCTTGCAGAAGTCTTTTAGGGATTTCGTTTTACACCACAATTGTTCAAAGTACTGTATACCTATGTATTTTGAGACTTCTGATGTCGTCAGTTTTCCAGGGATGTAGCAACATTATAAAGTGCTGGTGAGAGCAGCCCCTCTAGCTCTAGAACACGGTACACTGTCTCTTCCAGCAGAACAACTCGCCCATCTCACCTTTCTCATAGTCCAGCGGAATCATATCCTACTCTCAAACTTTAGGAGGAATGGGCTGTCCAAGGTTTGTAATATCACCCACCAAGGCAACTAAGAAATAAATGAAAAAAAAAACCTGGTCTTTATGCAATACATTTATTAAAGCGGAGTTCCGGCCGCAAAATCGTCACAATAGATTTTGTGCCATCCGCTTCCTTAGTGTCACCTGAAAAACAATTGGATATTCCCGTTTTTTTTTTTTTTTTTTTACTTACCTTGTTTCAGAAGAAAATATACTTACCTTCCTTCCACTTCCTCCCTCTGCGGCCGTGGCCCGCGCCGTCATTTCCTGTCCTGCAATGCGTCCTGGGAGCTCTTACTCATCACTCCCAGGAGGCAATGGGCAGTGACGTAGGCGGTCAGCCGCTCCTCTCATTGCGTTATTTGCAAACAGGAAATTACGCGATGATAGGCTTCCCTATGGAAACCCTTACTATGCCAATCGCATAGTACTGGGCATGCGCGAGATTTCGCGCTGCATTCATCTGCCCCATCCAGCTAGAACCAGGAAGCAGGGCATACATTTTCATACTGCGGCTTCGGGTGACCACAGCAAAGATGGCGGCGCTCAGCAAACGATTTCTAAAGTAAGATTTTATGATTGCAAATCATTTATTAAACTGTGTAAAACTGGATTAGCGGATGTATGAAGGGCGGTGGATCACTATTTGGGAAGTAATTAAAAAAAAAAAACGATTCTGTGGCCGGTACTCTGCTTTAAAAAGTAGCACATTAAAAGCATAAAATATAAAAGCAAGTTGTATGTGCACATGAAAATGTCTGTGGATGTATGTTTAATACTTTTCATCCTGTGTGACCCTTCAGTTTTGGTTCAGTTGGTTATATTACAAACGTGGAGAACACACATTCCTCTTAAAGTTTGGGAATGTGATCTACTTCATCAGGACTTTGAGAATGGCATGTCAGGCAGACTGTGCTGCAAGAAAAGACAGTGTCTTGTGTTCTGCTTTCACAAGTGCTTTGTAATCCTATACAGTGTTTGGAACAGCTTTTTTGTAATTTTGTTTTGCTTCTTTACATTAGAAGGGAATTGTTGCCACATCTACAATACAATTATGGTACCCCTAAGATAGACTACAACTCCCATGACTTTGGTGGTTTTACATACTGTACATTACACATACAATGCTGTATTCACCGTCTTAAAAACTGTAACAAAAATAGAATGAAGGATGAGTTATGGATGAATTAGAAAGCACAGTACAGTGCAATATAAAGTATGCAGTAACGTTCTGCAAATTTATCTCCATGGTAATTGATGAGTTTGCTAGTCTTTTGAGCATTTTTCCCTCAAGGGCTTCCTGTTCCCTCCTCCATAGGTACATTAGAAGGCAGCTGACCATACACAACCCAGAAGATCCATCTACTTAAAGATCTTTGTAGAGTAGAGTGACCAGATTTCTTTCCAGCTTTATTAATGGTGTCGCTGACGCAGGGGGCTGCAGGGTAATCCAATTAAGCAACATTTCTGTTATTGGCCTGGAGCAGGGGAAGGGTGAGTCTGCTCCTGGAGTTATTGATGATGTCAAATGATGATATTACATGTTCTTCGCAGTCATTCCCCACTTGGCTTGTGCAGACTTCATTGAGGCAGGCAATATGGATCATTTGTCACCTTGTTTGCCCTTGCTTGTGAAGGTGATTAGCAGCTAACACCTGGGTCTGAAGTCTTGACCCAGAGCAAAGTAGGCTCAGGTAAACCATACCCCTTTAAGCCCCTCCCACTTTTAAGCTGAATTTGGCCATACCCAGCACTTGGTGTGGAGCACTGCGCATGCTGCCATTATCTCCACCCCTTGCTCCGCCCTGCCCCACCCTCAATAAAAGTGTTCATAATCTGCAGGGTGTGCCTGGTTTTTATTTTGATAATCTGGTCACTTTATAGTACAGATTTGGAAGTTTGTGCTGAACACAGTTGGCTGCCATTTCTGGGAAATCAGTGAAAGGGTGACTTATGGATGAATTAGAAAGCACAGTACAGTGCAATATAAAGTATGCAGCAAAGTTCTGCAAATTGCTCTCCATGGTAATTGGTGGGTTTGCTAGTCTTTTTAGCCTTTTTCACTCAAGGGCTTCCTGTTCCCTCCTCCATAGGTACATTAGAAGGCAGCTGACCACACACAACCCAGAAGATCCATCTACTTAAAGATCTTTGTAGAGTAGAGTGACCAGATTTCTTTCCAGCTTTAAAGAATATTCTGAAACACAGGTCTTTGTCTTCTTCCTTTGCAGGGTGTCTGGGTGATATTACCAAATCTTTTGTAGACTTCACGGACCCTCTAGAAGTAGACAGATATTTCTCCTTCAACGTGTCATCAGCGCTGTGTCTGACCTCCTCCCTGCTGAAGGTTTTCCACAGACGTTCTGGGCTGCAGCGGCTGGTGGTCAATATCACATCTTTGGCTGCCCTGCAACCGTTCAAGTCCTGGACACTGTACTGTGCTGGGAAAGCGGCTCGGGATATGATGTTCAAGGTGCTGGCCGAGGAAGAGACGGATGTCTGCGTACTGAATTACGCACCAGGTAACCACTTACTTTCTGTAAAATTCAATGTGCTAAATGTTTAACGCAAAAAAAAAAAAAGATTAACAGAGATAGCACTGGGAAGACATGGACCACCTTCATCTACAAGGCTAATCCTTTATCCTCATTATAAAAGCTGAATCATTGCCACACAGGAATAGTGGAACAGTGAAGGTCCCTTACTGATACAGGAAAAAAGCACCATGCGGAGTGTATATCTTCCTATGAATTCATAGCTCTAAAGCAGGGGTCTCTAAGCTTTCTTAACAAAAGGCAAGTTTACTGTCCTTCAGGTTTTAGGGGGCCAGACTGTGACTGGTGGCAGTAGAAAATACTAAGCCATCAGTAGCAGTAAGCAATTCTCCATCACTGGTTTTAGTGGGAGGAATAGTGCCACATTGTTGGAATCAGTGGGAGGAATAGTGCCCCGTTGTTGCTATCATTGGGAGGAATGGTGCCCTATCATTGGTATCAGTGGGAGGAATAGTACCCAAAGGGTCAGATAAAGGCCAACAAAGGGCCGTATCCAGCCCCCGGGCCATAGTTTGGAGACCACTGCTCCAAAAGCACAGCTTAAAAAAATGAATAGTGAGATGGTTTTCGAGTTAATCGATGGCCAACTTCCTCTGGGTTTGGGCTGTCATGGTCATACCCCTTGTGGGTTTGTCAGCACATTTTCCTGAACCCAGAGTACGTCTGCACTCAAAAGTGCTCACACACATAATGCTAGTGGCAGAAAGGACCACACACCAGTGTCACAAGAAAAGAGGAAAGAAGTATAATGACATCTTTGGACTGGCCAGAAGACCTTTGAAAAAAACTTATGTGTGTATATTTTGGAGGGTTTCTGGGTATTTTTCTGTACTGGCCTAGTACATTGGGAAATGTGTATGTACTGAAGAGATATACCAAATATGTTTTATTTTTACACACTTTAGAAAGAATTTAGGTTTCTGCCCCAACTAATGTGCTTCCTTTTCACCATCATACAGGGCCCATGAATAACGCCATGCAGGACCAAGTTCAGAGTCACACAGCAGATTCCGAGGTCCGCCATCATTTCACTGAAATGAAGAAAAGCGGAGAACTTCTTGACTGTCATGTATCCGCAAAGAAAATGATGGACATTCTCAAGAAAGACACCTTCAAATCTGGCCAGCATGTGGATTTTTTTGATTAGTATCAGTCATTTGATAAATGCCAGTTATGTGGATTCTCGGTCTGCTTAAAAAAAAAATAAGAATCTTAGCTTATAATGTCACGTGTTTATGGGTTTTACATGCAGCACCCAGTGTGCCAATTGCACTGGTGACTGTGCATGCTGCTAGAGGACATATTCCTTTGTTTCCTGAATTGATAAGGCCTTTTAAGCACCCTATGTGAAATCCTACCTAAACAAAAATGTTGCCACTGGCCAAATAAAAGTTGTAGTAGGTCCAGAATAGCCACGTTAGATGTCACAGAAAAGTACCCCTCTCCAGGTACTAGTTCCAGTATACAAATAGGCTAATGCTTTAGCACTGGATAATGCTCAGCAATGCCAAGTACTCTTTCTGCCCACCCCCTTTTATGATTGTAATGAAACCTAGCCAGAACCAGAATCCGAACCAAATTGTTCCATCACAAAATGGTCCGCTTTGCTGATCTATTACTATATATGCAACAATCACACATCAGCCTTCCATCAATACTATGTAGCACTACCCCAGCTGTGAATTTTCAGGTTCTTTCCTCCAAAGTAGTGCAGAGGCAGCCAGTCACGCAACCGCAGTCCACTCACTCCAGCTCATTGATCAGTCTAGAGGTTGTATTATTAATTTTATTTGCTAGTAGAAATTTGTGAGGAAATTTGGGATGATGTGGGATAATCCAAAACATCAGGTATTGTTAGCAGAGGACACTTCTCTCTCTCAGTAACAAAAGCACAAGTACAGGTAAATTGGAATAGTCTTTGGGTTCATGGCTGAGGACCATAAAGCTGATTTGAGGTAAAGGCAGACTGGAACAGTCCACAGGTTCATGGCTGAGGACTATGAAGTAGCTTTGGCACAAGTATAGCTAAACTGGAATAGTCTGTAGGTTCATGGCTGAGGACAATGAAGTAGCTTTGAGAAGAGGTAAAGGCAGACTGGAACAGTCCACAGGTTCAGGGCTGGGGATCATGACGTAGCTTGAGCAATGATGTAGCTAGACTGGAACAGTCTATAGGTTCATGGGCTGGGGACTATGAAGTAGCTCTGAGGTGCAGTACAGAAAGGAGGCTCTACACGCAGAATCCTGAAACAAGATCAGTCCATAGGTGCAGGCCCTTGTAACGTAATCCAGCACACAGTCCAAAGGGCACCAGGTGCAGGGATTCCCCCCTACCCCCCATCTCACAGATCCATCCCCTCAGAGGGAAAAAAGATAATCTTGCCAGGGTTCCAGGCTATTTAGCAGTATCCTAGCCACCATTAGGGCACACCTTTCCAAGGATTGGCTAAGTCCTGATTAATATTTAGGCTGGTGATTCTACCTACCTAAGCTCTAGAAACTTCTTCTATAGGCAGGGGAAAGCAATTCAATTCCCAGAACAGACCAGACTAAACAACCACTGTTCCCCTGATATATAATAGTCAAGAACTAAATTTACCTAGCAGCCTAACTGGGAGGGTGCAACACAAAAAAAAAAAAGCCCTGTCCTCATGATCTGTAGCACGAAAAATGCTCTTACGCAGATGTACAGTCTGATTAGGTAGAGTCTAGTAGCTAAACACAAATGGTTGGTGTATTAGAAGTTTAACCAAAGTGTAGGTCTTTATTGTTGTTCTCCTGTAAAAGAACAGAGTTGGCAGAACATTTTGGTCATTACCATCGAGAGCTGGAGCATCATCTCCTCAAAGATAACCCTTCAGCAATAGCACTTATCAGCCTAAAATATATATTTTTTTAGAGTCCATAAACTGTACTCTTTGCCAGTATTGCCACCTAGTGGCCAGAATACCGAATTAGACCTAGCAGGCCTAATGAAAAAACACAGGACCTATTTGTAAAAGATTTTTTTTTTTTTCTTTGGCATGTGGTCTTCTTCCTGGACCGTTAATGTGTTGTGTTTGATTATACAGTATGTGTATATACAGTAGATGTGTGTTGTATAGTCTTGTAATTTCCGCAGATGTACATATAAATCAATCTGTTTGTTGTTTATGAATTCAACAAAAAGCCGGCAACTCAGTTAAACTCACTTAAACTATCCTTTTTTGATGCACAACAGCAAATACAATGTCCATAGATGCTAATAAATTTCAGCCTCAGCCTTCCTCATAGCTATGCTATGCTATAAGGAAGGCTGAGGATGAAACGCGTTAGCATCTATGGACATTGTATTTGCTGTTGTGCATCAATAAAAGATCTTTTAAGAAGAAGCACAGAGTTGCCGGCTTTTTGTTTAATTTATCTACAGTGGACTGGTTGGCCTGAGCACCCGCACTCTGTCTTCACATCATTTATATTGCAGAAGAGCTTGAGTGAGTCTTTTATATATATCCTGTTTGATGTCTGTTCATGTTTCCTTGAGTGAGCACTTTAACACACAAATGCCATTGAAAATGTTTGCACAAGCTATCCTTTAATACAATGTGAACATAGATACTATTGTATGTTGGTATGTTGCTCATTCGCTGGGAAGTTTAGGTTTCGTGTGCATGTGTTTTGATATATATCTTGTATTGCTATATTTGTAAATAGCTTGTAATATAACATGTTGTTTAGTAAAGCACATTAATACACTACAGAGGTTTTATTGCTTCCTTTATTGCTTTTACCGCAAAGAACCTTAATAGAGACAATCCGATTGGGGGCTCATCTGGTATTTGCGCTACATTTCAATTGAAGCAGACCTGTTTTCTGTATTGTTTTCTATTCTTTGTGATAAGAAAATGCTGCATAAGCTGTTTGTTTAGTAAAAACAAAACACTGAAAGGAAACAGTAAGATACATCCTACCTAGCCTAAACCCTAACTACAGTAACGATATAAACATTTTCTTCTTAACAGTACTAGCCCCCTAAGGCAGAAGCATACTCTGTAGTACTGTTTGGCTTGCTCATACATCAACACTGTGACCATTGGCTCTACAAGCTCAGAGTCCATTGGCCTATCATCCTTGTAAAAAAAATCATCAACCCCTGCAGGGTGAACTTGTTTTAGTTGAAGCATATAGACCTTGGAGCTCATTGCCTCTGGGTGAGACAACAGTTCTTGTCTCTAACTCAACATCCTCATGGTAAGCCGACTGTGACAACATCCCCTTTGGGATGCAACAACATAGCAGTAAAAGGAATTGAGGTGTATTTAAAAGGGGACTTACGATAGAACTTTGGATCAGGGACCTGTACCATCCTCCCATCAGGCCCCAAATGTGGACCGACCATTCCTGATCTTTATGGCTTGGTTTTTTATTCACAACTTTGTCTTAAATATAAACCTACCCAGTCTCTAGCCGGCCCTGACATTCAAAAAGTTCAGCCCGTGCAGTATATATCAGCAGTGTAGTATATATCAGCAGTGCAGTATATATCAGCCCGTGCAGTATATATCAGCAGTGCAGTAAATATCCGACAGTGCAGTATATATCAGCAGTGTAGTATATATCAGCCAGTGCATTATATATCAGCCGTGCAGTATAGATATATCAACCAGTGCAGTATAGATATATCAGCAGTGCAGTTTATATTTGCCTGTGCAGTATAAATCAGCCAGTGCAGAATAGATATATCAGCAGTGCAGTATACAGTATATCAGGCCGTGCAGTATATATCAGCCCGTGCAGTATATATCAGCTAGTGCAGTATATATCATCCCGTGCAGTATATATCAGCCCGTGCAGTATATACAGTATCAGCTAGTGGAGTATATATCAGCACGTGCAGTATATATCACCCCGTGCAGTATAGATATATCAGCAGTGCAGTATATATCAGCCCATGCAGTGTATGTCAGCCAGTGCAGTATATATCAACCCGTGCAGTATATACAGTATCAGCTAGTGGAGTATATATCAGCCCATGCAGTATATATCAGCCCGTGCAGTAAAGATATATCAACCAGTGCAGAATAGATATATCAGCAGTGCAGTATAAAAAAAAAAAAAAATTATTTATATATATATATATATATATATATATATATATAAATAAAACGGTTTATAGTGCACCAAGCACAAAAGTATTGCACCTAAGCACCATATTCCCTTCCCACACTTTCTACTTAAAAGTTATAAAAATCCCCCCCCCCCCCAAAAAAAATAAAACACAATAATAAAACAGTGAGGCAGATGCTCACAGGCCACTAAAAGAGGGCAAGCAATCTCTGTGTCCACAGTGAAAAGTGGCGATCATGGACATGGTGCATCCTCAGCAGGGGAGGCCATGCTTGTCCTTTTTTTCCTGTGCTGGTCGTGTTATTGAGCCACAACATGCAGAAGAGTTGGTGAAGTGGATAACTAAGCCGTCCTCATCCTCCTCATCCTCTGTCACCCAGGCGTATACTAGTTTGCCTTCCACCACAGCTGCCAAAGCGGCCCATTCCACAGGCTCCTTGTTCACAGCTACCCCTTCTGTAGCCTCACCATCATGCATGAAGGAGTCACCTGAATTATTTGATAATAGTGTCAGTTACATGATGCTGGCGGATGCGCAGCGATTTGAATGCTGTGATATTGGTTCCCATGTTGAGGAAGGGAATAATATGAGCCTAAAGAGAGGTAATGGACAAGAAACTAGCAGTCATGTTCCCACAGCTGCAGCATTATGCCAAGTTTGCTCCAGTGATGAGGAGGGAGGGGGTGATGAGGTCACTTACTGTACTTGGGTGCCTGAGAGAGTAGAGGAGGAAAGTGAGGAGGAGGTAGCACAACTCCAAGGAGGCAGGATGTGCTCCAGGGGCCGCCTTAAGGGCAGCCACCCTATTGCATCACACCACAGAGCTCCACAGGTACAGGGCACTGCTAACTTCCCGCTGACTTCCAAAAGTGGTGTGGGCTTTTTTCAACACATTTGCAGTAGACCGCAGCGTTGCTGTTTGCAATCTCTGTCTGAAGCGGATCAAGTGTGGCCAGAACACCAGCCGCTTGGGCACCACATGCTTGACAAGACATATGACGACCTGCCATTCAGTCCGTTGGCAACAGCACCTGAAAGACCAAAAAGCATACTTCACCTTGCTCCTCATCTGAGATATCTACCCCAACTATACCTCATGTCTTTTCAAAAACCTGTATTGAGAAGGACGATGGCATAGTCACAGATACTTGCACCCAATCTGCTAGCAGTATACCACCTATTGATTTCACCAGCAGGCAAATTTCGCTACCCCAGTTGCTGAACCAAAAAAAAAAAAATACAGGTCCCAGTCATCCACATGCTCAGCACCAAATGCTAGCTTGGCCAAATTGCTAGCACTACAACTGCTGCCTTTTCATCTGGTAGACTCTGCCACCTTTCGTGAATTTGCGGAATGTGCTGTACCACAGTGGCAGGTTCCAAAAAGACATTTCTTTTCGCGTAATGCCATTCCAGCTCTCTACCATCATATGGAGGAAAGTGTTTTAGCCTCGTTGGACAGAGCAGTCAGCAGGAAGGTTCACATTACTGCAGAATCTTGGTCCAGCAGGCATGGACAGGGAGGTTATATTTCTTTCACGGTGCACTGGGTAACTCTGCTGGCAGCTAGGAAGCATTCAGGACAGGGTTTAGTGCTAGAGCTTGTTCTGCCACTAGGCCTCCAAAAAGCTATTGCTAATTCTGCCTCATCTGTCTACTCCACTCCCTCCTCTTTTTCCTCTATGTCCTCTTCTGCTGAATTGTCCTCTGAACCAGCAGTGCTCCCTAAGCGGTCAAGGGGCTATGCAACCAGTCAGGCTAAAAGATGCCATGCAGTGCTTCAGCTGGTCTGTCTAGGGGACAGGAGCCACACCAGGCCAGAGATTCTGTCAGCTCTGCAGGGGCAGGCTGAGAGGTGGTTTGCGCCACAGCAACTTGAGCCAGGAATGGTTTTATGCGACAATGGCACCAACCTTCTCTCCGCCCTCCAACAGGGACACTTGACACATGTTCCATGCTTGGCACATGTCCTGAATCTGGTGGTGCAGCATTTCGTGAACAGGTACTCCGGCTTACAAGATCTCCTGAGGCAGGCCATAAAAGTCTGAGGCCATCTCCGGTGGTCATACAGTGCCAGTGCTCGGCTATCTGACATGTAACGGGAATTCAACCTGCCCACCAACCGCCTAATTTGTGACATGCCCACCAGGTGGAACTCAACACTGGCAATGCTGCAGCGGCTGCACATGCAGCAGAGGGCCATCAATGAGTACCTGTGTGAGTATGAAATAAGGACAGGCTCATGGGAGCTTGGCTGCTTTTCACCACAACAGTGGCTGCTGATGAAGGATACATGGGCTCCCTCATTCTGCAAAGCCTGCAAAAGGACCAGAGGGTTCATGGTATCAAGGAGAGGGATTATTACTGGTTGGCAATCCTTCTTGATCCACGTTACAAGGGTAAAGTTGCAGATCTCATCCTGCCTTCGTAGAGGGAGCAGAGGATGAAACATGTTGAGGACGGCTTAAAGAAAAATTGTGCAACACCTTTCCAGGCACTGGGAGGTTACCATTTTCTGGACATGTTTCTGAGGCTTCGTTCAGCCAACAGAGGAGTGGTGGAGGAGGTGGCCAGCTGACCGATGCCTTTAAACAATTCTTTAGTCCTCAGCACCCAGAGCTGTTAGGTTTAAGCAACCATTGGCAGCATCTCCATCTTATGGTGCAGGAGCAGACTTGGAGACCTTTCCAACTGAGCATCCATTGGGTTACTGGGTCTTGAGGATGGACCACTGTCCAGAGCTTGCTCAATATGCAATAGCGCTACTGGCCTGTCCTGCTTCCAATGTGCTTTCCGAACGGACATTCAGTGCTGCTGGAGGTTTTGTGACAGACAAAAGAGTGCGTCTGTCCACAGACTCCGTTGACCAGCTGACTTTTATCAAAATGAATCAGTCCTGGATCAGCAGCACCTATCAAGCCCCTGATGCTGATGTAATTGATGGAATTTGGTAGGGGTCTGCCATTCCTTGAAGACTGCATATGCTGCCTATTCCTAAACCTCAATCTTGAATTTTGCTAGCTTCCAACAATGTTTTTGGTTTAGGGCACCACCAACACCCAAGGCCCAATTTTTTCTGCACCTGTATGACAAGTACAGGTGATTTTCAATTCTGTATCGAATTTTTAAGAGCAGGGCCCCTTCCTGCGCCCAGCAAGAGTAACTGCGAGGGGTTGTGTTGTTCAGGCACCACCAACACCCAAGGCCCAATTTTTCTGCACCTGTATGACAAGTACATGCAATTTGAATTTTGTATCAAATTTTCAATAGCAGGGCTCATTCCTGCGCCCAGCATCTGCGTGTTTTTTTTTATAACTTTGGCGTACCAGATCCGAATCATACCAGACCCGAAAAGACTGGGGGGGGGGGGGACCCTACGACGTTGTTTTCATGTTTTTTTTATCTGTATTGCCGGGAGCCGACAATACATTACAGCCGCAAGCAAGTTTAAATTACATTTTTTCCTTGTAAATGTCAGTAGTGCTGCAGCAGGCTACATACATTGCACAAATGTGCAACTTTACAGGCACATTAAGGGGACCCCCAAAGCACAATATTTAAAGGTATTTTTCATTTTTATTGTTTCACTTTAAGCATCATTAAACTCACTGCTCCTTTAAACACGATCATTAAAAAAAAAAATGTTTGCATTGGTACAATTACCCCAGGTCTGTACCCGGAACCCCCATACACTTTTTTGGGCAATAACTTGCATTTAAGCCTGTAAAAACTGTGCCCAGAAAGGAGGGCAAGGTACATCCGATTCTGGACTTGAAAGCTCTGAACCGCTTTGTGCGGGTTCAAAAATTCTGCATGGAATCCCTCCGTTTGGTGGTAGCCTCCCTGAGCCCAGGAGATTTCCTGGCTTTCATCGACCTCAAGGATGCATATTTACACATCCCCACCATATTCGAGGGTCATCAGAGGTAACTCCGATTCGCAATCGCGGAGGAACACTATCAGTTTGTGGCTTTACCTTTTGGTCTCGCTTTGGCTCCAAGGGTGTTTACCAAAGTGCTGGCTCATGTTCTGGCCCTGTTACGGGCGCAGGGAGTTGCGATCTTGGGATATCTGGATGATCTCCTGTTAAGATCGAGTGCCAGCACGAGTCTGTTACGCGATCTGTCAACTACGGTTCAGACGCTCCAGGAGTTCGGGTGGACCATCAACGTTCAGAAGTCGACTTTGTCCCCTTCTGTTAGACTCCCTTACTTGGGGATGGTCCGGGATTCCGCCCAAGCAAAAGTCTTTCTGTCATAGGACAAGCTCCGGACTCTGCAGAACGAGGTCAGGTCCCTCAGGAACAGTGAATCCTCGTCGCTCAGGACCTGCATGCGGTCCCTGGGATTGATGGTGTCAGCCTTCGAGGCGATACCGTTTGCACAGTTCCACACATGATCTCTCCAAGCGGAGATTTTTGCCAGGTGGGACAGACTTCCTCAATCCTTGGAAAAGAGGATATCTTTGCGTCGCCAAGCCAGAGAGGCTCTTCTGTGGTGGCTCCAGTCTCCGGCTATGACGGAGGGGAAGTCCTTCCGGCCATTGTTGTGGACGGTGATCACCATGAACGCCAGCCTGTCGGGCTGGGGTGGCGTTCTGGGCACTCTGTCTGCCCAGGGCACTTGGTTGGAGGAGGAATCCTCCCTGCCGATAAACATCTTGGAACTGCGAGCGATCAGACTGTGCTTGCTCCGTTGGTCGGATCATCTTCGGGGCCACCCTGTGCGGGTGCAGACGGACAACGCCACTGCCGTGGCTTACATCAATCACCAAGGGGGCACCAGGAGTGCCTGGGCGGCCCAGAAAGTGACACACGTCCCGGCGATTTCGGCAGTTCACATTCCGGGTGTGGAGAATTGGCAGGCCGATTATCTGAGCCGCCAGACCCTGGACCAGGGGGAATGGTCCCTACACCCGCGTGTTTTTCAGATGCTGTGTGCACAATGGGGATCCCCGGATGTGGATCTGTTTGCATCCCGGCTAAACAACAAGGTGGGAAGGTTTGTGGCAAGAATGCGCGATCCTCTGGCAGACGCCTCAGATGCGCTGGTGGTGCCTTGGAATCAGTATCACCTGATTTATGCCTTCCCCCCGATTCAGTTGTTGGCTTCGCAGGTTGGTCTCGGAACCGAAGTTGGTGATTCTGCTGGCCCCGCCGGTCTTGGTACGCGGACATCATACAACTGGTCGTCGAGCCTCCATGGCGGCTCCCGTTACGGGACGATCTGCTGTCTCAGGGGCCGATCTTACATCCTGCTTTACGGTCACTGGCTTTAACGGCGTGGCTGTTGAAAGCCAGGTCCTGAGAGATCGGGGTCTCTCGTCGGCAGTCATTCCTACCCTGCTTAAGGCTAGGAAGGCCTCGTCCTGTAAGATCAATTACCGTACCTGGAAGGCTTATTTTGCCTGGTGTGAATCCAGGGGCGTCCATCTTTGCTCCTTTTTGGTGGCGAGGGTGTTGGCCTTTCTGCAAACTGGTGTGGACCAGCGTCTTGCGCTGACCACGATTAAGGGTCAGTTGTCTGCACTGACAATCCTTTTCCAGCGCCCCAACTCTTTGATACGCACCTTTATTCAAGGGGTGCGTCATTTGGCTCCTCCTAGGAGAGCGCCTTTACCTCCTTGGGACTTGAATGTGGTCCTGTCTGTTTTGCAACGTCCTCCCTTTGAGAGCATCCAGGAGATTTCTCTGCCTGTGCTGTCTCGGAAGGTTGCCTTCCTGGTGGCGATCACATCTGCCCGCAGAGTGTCGGAGTTGGCGGCCCTGTCGTGCCGCTCCCCTTACCTGGTTGTTCATAGGGATAAGGTGGTCTTGCGACCTAACCAATCTTTCCTTCCTAAGGTGGTTTCAGATTTTCACCTTAATGAGGATATTGTCTTGCCTTCGCTGTGTGCGAATCCTAAGCATCCTAAGGAGTTTGCCTTGCATTCCTTGGATGTAGTCCGGGCGATCATGGTGTACCTGTCGTCTACTGAATCCTTCAGAAAGTCGGATTCCCTTTTTGTCCTTCCCGGAAGGGTATGACTGCGGCTGAGGCAAACATTTTGAAATGGTTCAGGCAGACGATTGTACAGGCCTATTCTATTAGGGAACGGGTTCCGCCCTTCCCTGTCAAGGCGCACTCTACCAGAGCGGTGAGTGCGTCCTGGGCTTTCTGACATCAGGCTTCGGTGGCCCAGGTGTGCAAGGCAGCGACTTGGTCGTCCGTGCACACCTTTTCCAAGTTCTACAAACTTGATGTTTTGGCATCAGCAGATGCCTCCTTTGGCCTCAAAGTTCTGAGTGCGGCAGTGCCTTGAGCTGGCCATGGCGTTGGCCGGTCCCTGTCTGTTGGGGTTGTTTTCCCCCTTGTTTATTTGCTTTCCTGGGTTGTTTGCTCCAGTTGAGCTTTTCTGTTAGAATAAAGTGATACAGTGTCACCACAAGATGGCCCTTGTAGACACTCTAAATAAATGTGCCACGTCCTCTATATTTGACGTAGGAGGAGTAGTTAGCTATTGCTAAAGAAATTGACTTTTCCGGCACAGTAATCGACACTAATGTCATAAAAATAAATATTGTTTATTGATAATTCATTAAAAAGTTTATAATTGTATATACATCACAACATTACATATAATTACAGTAAAGCTAAAAACAGATCATAGCATCACAATTGTAATAACGTGGATATCCCTCAATCACCACTAAGTTAAGTTGATCCTATGAGAACCTTATACTTAGATATGGTCATCGTATACACGGGTATAGATCCGGTGTTGAGGGAGCCACTATGGAATATTTATCCTCTACATGTTTCGCGTTCAGATGTAACGCTTCTTCAGGAGAGTGTGATAATTTGAAAAAATATACATACAAGATCTGAAGAAGACAAAGGAAAAGTGCATGAGTACCATACAACATATCCTAAGTTTATACAATCTATCATCGGTCCTAGGCAGGCGACCATCTTATCATGTGTATTATAGCAGTACATGAGACAAACTGTTGGTTGCTTACCAATATCTGGTGTATGAATATAAACGACGACAGGTCACAATGTAGACCCAAATCGACCGATTTGTATGCATTCCTGAATAGGCGGGCACCCAAGGCTATAAGTAGATAGAGGTGGGAGGGTATTTAATGAGAAGAGTTTTTTATCTGTTTCAGTAAATAAGAAACAAAAACCATATAGCTATATGCCATCCCACAAGGGTGGACAAATATAACAATATTGTGCTGGTAATATTGTATCAATATAAGAGTTCATAGGGACACAAACAACCCTTCAAAACTGTCTTACCTCGTATATAATACTTGGTGAGGGATGTGTTCAGTTAGAAAGTAATCAACTTAGGCCAGCGGTTTTTTATTATTATTAGATTCCGATAACTTGAAAGCATTACATGGTGATAACTTGTCCCGGTCTATAGGAAAGATATATAATATACTATATAATATATATGCAACGTATATATGTCACACAGTCCTCAAATTAGGACAGTGTTAAGCAGCAATTCGAAAAATATATTCTTCTTATGCGTTTATATAAACATGCTTAACAAATGTGTAGTAAATTTATATACCTGTCCAGTGTCGAGTATAGTAATTCCCTTGACCCACAGACTATAGGACACGTGTTTGAATGATCAATAGTCATACAGATTTGTAGTTTAGTATCCCTATTATGGTTCCATGGGAATATCCACGGTATATAGAACACCGCACCTGTATCAAGTGAATAGTAATATTAGCAGCACTTAAATAAGGTGGGTAATTTCCCTAGTGAAGTAGAAATAGTAGTAAGGCATAGACAAGGGATAATCCTATCCCCTAAGTCTGGCCACTAGGTGGCAATCTTTCATTAGGCTGGTTTGTATTGAGCTTACCTTGTGTACAATGTGTATGTAATATAGCGAGATCCCGTAAGGCAGAGGGTTGGTGGTGTCCCTGTTGTCAGTCAGGCAAACTCAAAAGTCTGCCTGGCTGTTTAAATATCCTCCAACTATGTGACGTTTCGCGCTGGTGAGCGCAATGACGTCACATAGTCTGGCTGAACGGTGCCTCCCCTCTGGTGTCCACCACTGCGCATGCGTGAACATGCCGTTCGGGACCAGAAGGGTAGACACGTCTGGGAGGTGGGAGGAGATACTGACAGTATCCACCCCGTTGGTCATTCCAAGACTGGCGCCGCCTCTCCGCATCCCGGAAGAGACAATTGTGGTGGTGTCACCACGGCCATCTCGGGATCATACCTGGGAAGCAAGCGGGACGGAATATGGAAAAAAGGGAAGGGGAAAAGAAGAAGCGATAGGAGAAAAAGAGGAGTGAAAAGGGGAAAAGGAGGAAAGAAGAAAAGAGACAAAGAGCAAGGGAAGAAATAACCCCGAGCCGGTCATTCCCAGTGAATGGTCCCCAGGAGTCATGAAGTGACGGCGCTTTCAGCCGCACCCGCAGCTTTTCTGTTACCCAGAGTTTTTACCTTTCTGCTCAGATGAGGTTCCTTTCTCTGACCTGGGTGCTGCGTTGCCTTTGTGACGGTTGCGCTTCCCACCCCTCATGTCTACACTGCTTTGGGACAACCCATTGGTGAAGACTGTATGAGTGGGCGGCGACTGTCAGAGGACGTAAGAGAAAAACGGACGTTTTGTAAAATCTTACCATAAAATTCCTTTCTCTGAGTCCTCTGACAGTCGCCGCCCCCGTCCCTCTTGTGGGGTTCTTTTGGACTTAAACTGCTTGCTACCAAACTGAGTTGGCCCTGCTGATAGCAGGGGGGTATTGGACCAGAGGGACAGCCCCCTAAAGGTGTGTCTATGTAAATTGCTTTGTTTCTAACAATTCTTATGCCTAGCTTGCTCCTAGCACACCCCCTGATGTTAAGGGCTTGTGGCCTAGTATGGTTTAGGGGGAGAGGGTGCTCGCTCTTCCCCCACTTTTCCTGGCCTGCCAGGCTGCATGCTCACATAAGGGTCTGGTATAGATCTTGGTGGGGATCCCATACCGTTTTTTTATTTTGGCGTGGGGTTCCCCTTAAAATCCATACCAGACCCAAAGGCCCTGGTATGGATTGGGGGAGGCCCACCACACCGTTTTTTTTTTTTACTTTTTTATTGCTGGCAATGTTTTGTTTTTTTATTCAGCTGTCAGCAGGGAAGCCCATTGACAGCCGATGACTCATCAGTTGTTCATGCAGCCCATTCCTTAACAACCAACCAACCTGACGCTTTGCGGGCGAACACCCATCGAACGCCCTGCAAATTTGGATGTTCCCCAAATGTTCAGGCCTTATTTTTGCTCTGCCCGAGCAATTCACCCTACTCTAAAAATACAAAGTATCTTTTATGTGCTTTTAGGAGTTTTTCAACTGGAAAGGTTTACTGCCGGTTCACACTGATCCGACTTGTCAGGCGACTTGGTCGCCTGACAAGTAGCTTCCAATGCTGTGCAATGGAACCATTCTAATCAGAGCGACTTAAGTCGCTCCGACTTAGAAAAAGGTTCCTGCACTATTTTTTTGCAAAGTCGGAGAGACTTGCATTGACTTCTATTATGAGAAGTCGTTGCAAGCCGCGCTGAAGTCGCGCTGTACGGTCGACTTCATAGTTGCCCGAAGTCGGGGCGACTTCGAGTCGGATCAGTGTGAACCGACTCCTAACGGGAGGAAGGGCTACCTATTTATGTAACTTTCTTGGAAATTTTAAAAGATGATTTACTGCTATTATATAAAGAATATTTATTACTGATATGGATGGGGATTGTGTCTTTACTTTTTAAAAAGGGGGGAAAGAGCCCAATTGTACAATGTTTACACTTGTGGCTGGAAAGCTGTGAAAGCTTTCAACCGCATATCCCACCAATAATTTATTAGTGTTTAAAAACACATGGCACTCCCAGAACTTCTGTTAAGCTTTTATTTCTGTCCTGTAGTAGCTAGATCTCTGTTAAGGGTTTTTTAACCAACGTTTTAAGTCTCATGGACATTGTAACTGTGCTCTGTTCCACATCCTATTCTCTCAATCGAGCCCTGAGGGTCACTACTTTTTTAGCGAGGCATCTGTTGTTAAAGTTTTTTTTTTTTTAGTCTTGGTGTTGTGATATGTTAGATGTTTAGCTCTTGTGGTAGATGCAGGGCTTTTTTTCTCAGAGAATAGGTGCAGGAACTCCTCCCTTCTGAATCACCCCTTGACTCCGTCCCCTACCCACCCCCGAGCACCGTTCCTTGGTTTCCCCTCCTACCCACATCCCAGTACCACCCCTTTTAGAGAATTAACGATAACAAGAAAGGCAATATAATAGATCTAGAAACAATGGACACCCCAGCGACAATAGATCCACCCCTGCAACAATGGAGTTCCAACATCTAGCACCAATAGACTCTCCAGTAGCCAGCAGCATTAGACCCCTCCCTCAACAGTAGATCCCCCCAGCAATGATTGATTCCCTGCAACATGATACCCCCACCAGCAACAACAGACTTCCCCAGCAACAATAGACCCTCTGCGCAAATAGATCCACTCCAACAGCAAATAGATCCCCTCCAGCAACAAATAGATCCCCTCCAGCAACACTAGATTCCCCAGTAGCCAGCATCAATAGACCCTCCAGCAGCCAGTGACAAAGACCCCTCCCTCAACAATAAATCCCTTCCAGCAACAACTGACCAACCAGCAACAAAAGACCCACCCCAGCAACCATAAATCCCTATGAGCAACAGAAGACCTCCCCAGCAACAATAGACCCCCATCCTCTGCAAAAATAGATCCCCTCCAGCAGCAATAGATTCCCTATTAGCCAGCATCAATAGACCCTCCAGCACACCCCAGCACCCCTTGCCATTGCATACATTCAGCTCTGGAGGTGCCGCAACTGCGTTCCCCATGCGTTCCCGCTGAAAAAAAGCCCTGGGTAGATGCGTTTGTAAAGTGAGTCCACGTCAGTCCGAACTTTGTTTAAGTGCCCACTTTTAGTGAAACCAACACGTAAAGTCTAGATAACATAGGGATTCCCAGGCAGGGAGTTTCACCATCACAAAAAAACTGTGCTAAACGAAAACATAGAGCCACCTGGCTCTCCTGTCTGCAGCCCTGCCACTCACTCCGGTCTCCCAGACCATGAACTCCTTAGGCTCACTCAGGCTATGCTTGCAGCCACTCACTGCATGGGTCACACTTCTGGGCCCTGGATAGGATTCTTCCAGCATCCCAGGCACTCCCACTTCTCTGGAGCACAGGACTTCCTCCATCCCCCTCTGTGGACTCGCTAGTCAATGTTAATGCCCCCCAATTCCCCATCCAAACATTGATACATCTCCCCCTCCTGGTGGGTGAGGACTTCAACTCTGTACTCAACCATCAGGAGGACAAATCCCATGCCTACCACCCCACCAGCCCCCCCCCCCCCCCCTTCATCTCTATTGCGCTTTGTGGAGGGCCTTAGCTTAGTCGATCTCTGGAGATTGGCACACCCAGATGGGAGGGAATACACCTTCTTCTCCCACCCTCACAACACTTTGTCAAGAATTGACTACATTTTCACCTACCCAACACTTCTTGGACACATCACCGAGCCTCACATTCACAAGAGAGCCATCTCGGACCATGCTCCAATCTCAGTAGACCTGTCTGGATTCTTCTCTCAGAAGGCGATAGCTTCGAGCTTCTGAACATCTTCCCAGAGCTCTGGCAGGAAATTAAAGTCTTAGGCATCAAATTTGGTCCCAGCAATTACGGCCTTGCAAGTTGGGAAAGCAGGCTACAAGATGCCGATGCCAAGGTTGCCGGCTGGAAGGAATGGAAACTCTCTTACAGGGAAAGGATTGACCTAATTAAAACTTGAACCCAGGATTTCTGTATGTCAGCTTTGTCTGTGTTTTGTCAGTGTCTATTAATGCGAAGATTTACAGGTGTTTCTTCCAGCTGTTATAGGGGGAACAAACTGAACATCATTAAGAGGTCTGTAACCTACCTTCCCAGGCAGATGGGTGGCCTAGTTATGGTCAACTTGGTGGTATTTTTTTCTCTAATATTTTTGAAACATCATTTTGGTATTTTTCAGTCCTGGTTTAGGCCTTTTTTATGAAGCTGGGAGAATGGTGGGCGAGTGAAAAGCCTGAGGGTCCGACGTGATATGCTCCCGGCTTATGTTGCCCTGTGCCTGAAAATGCTTCGGCAGTGGTGAGTGACAGCAGAATTAAGTCTCTTCTTAGGAAGGCCCTGGTTGTGGAATTTGCCTTTAGCGAGTCACTGGCCTTCAGGGATTCACCATGCCCTGTTATGAGGGTGGGTCTGCGTTTGATTAATCTGGAGAGAATCCCTTGGAAGTTTCAGGATTTGGCCTGGCTCTCTTTCCATGGCAGACTCTATGTGAAGGGCAACTTGAAGCATCTCTCTGCAGAGAACCGTGATGGTCCAAGAGTGGAGTGTGGCAGTGTGGAGGAGACGATGGACCATTTCTTGCTTCAGTGCCCCTTCAATATAGAAGTCTATAAGCTGGTGGGTGGGGCTCTGGGTATCCCTTTCTTTTCCCACTTGAGTTATGCAGGGTGGTCGTACGGGTCATTTGAGACACATTGAGATTTTGATTTTGAGACATTTCTTCTAGTTAGCTTAGTAGTCTGTTACTTCGCATTGAATGCACAGTGTCAGCTTTCCACTCTGAAAAACAGTCCTTCCTGTCAATGTGGTGGTGTACAACATTCTGGGTGAGGTTGGGAAGATTCAGGGTCTTAAGGAGGACGGGTGGTGGCTGGAAGTCTGGACAAAGGCATGTAGTAATGTCAAGTCCCAGTAGCTGCTGTCTGTCAGTCTCTGGGTGTGGAGCTTTTCTTTCTGTCCTTTCACATGTAGCACTGCCCCTTGAGGACTGCTGGATAACACACTCTCGGGTCCCCCTGGGTTACCGTTAGCAACTGCAGCATGCACAATTTAATTCTTTACTCTTTGGCTCAGTCAATGATCACTCCAGGGGTATGTAGTTGTTTTTTTTGTTGTATTTTAAATAGAGATGGGAGAAGGGAATAGTGAATACTCCAAACTTAACTATTTTCAATGTATGAGGACTCCTATCTGGAGATGCAGCCAGGCTACAGATTCACCTTGCCACTAGATGAATTTTGGTCAAGACTCTGTTCAGATGACTTAGTTGGATAGATTATCTTCAGGATACCTGCCTATTATTCCCTTTCACTTCACAGACTGATACCCGTCCTCTGACTATCCTACACGGGGTTGCCCCCCTCAGGTCAGGCCCCTAGACATGATCCCCAATAATCACGATACTGTTTTTCGAGGGTCTTCAGTGTCTCCACCCCTCCAGTCAGTTCTTCTGGACCTCTAGGTTCAGTTCCTTTCCTCTGGCCCCCTGACCAACTGCCTGTGACCACGTGCCACTGCTACAGAGGAGGAGGCAACCGCTACCCTCCCTCCGGGACTCTGCTCACCAGCCAAAGACCCCACAGCACATGTGCTCCTGGCTTTTATACAGTATCCCATAATGCACTAAGAAATTCAGTCTCTACCAAACCTACCAAACACTGGGACTGTATCAAGGCCTGTGTACTCATTGGTCAGGTTTTCTCCCACTGTCCAACATGCCTCCCTATTGGACCAGTGTGAAACACTCTCTAGACTCAATGAATCGCACACTGAGCAGACCTCACTAACAGATCCTGCTCTCTGGTAGGCAGAAAGCAATATAGATTTCCCTGCTGCTCCGCAGACAGAGCCAAAGCCTATACTCTCTCACTAGCACCTACCTAGGAGGGTGCTACACACATCCCCGAAATTTTTATAAGATTCGATTTTTGTTAAAAGGCTGCAGGCATGTATTAAATGTGTAATCGTTTCTAAGCCTAAGGTTGTGTTTAGGTGGAGGTTAGGGCTTTGTTGAGTTTAATCATGATAATAATAATAATATGAAAATGTGTCTTGGTTGGTATATTTAGTTTTCTTTATGTTTTTTTTCTGCCAAAAAGTAATTTCTGTTTTTATGCTGATGTAAGCTATTTTTGTTCATATATATATTATTTATTTTGTATATATGTAAATATGTTTTTATTACGTTTGTAAGATTTATAATAAATAAAAATGTACCTAATGTTAAGTGTGTGGTCATAATGTTATGGCTGAACAGTGTAAACTCACTTTAATCATTAAATGCATTGCATTCATAATTACTGCAGTCCTGTCATCAGTCTTGCTATATCACAAAACATCCTGCTATATTAATAATAATGCAGCTATTATTTCATAATATACTCTTCTGCCTTGATCTTTGCTGTTTCGTGTGCTCTCCTGCCATCTTGTGGCTATAATTCAGAATGCAATAGAAGCAGTTCAGCCATAACTCTGACCTCACTAATTACTACACAAACAATCTGTTTATTATGTGGGGACACCACCCTCTTTTTTATACTATTGTAGCCACCCTGTATTTTAGTGGGTGCCTAAATCTACTTTTCCTAGATAGTAGTTTACCTCGGGCAAATACTATTTTCTGATTTGGCTTCCCCCTATTTTTCAGAATTGCTGCAGTACTCTACTGTTGTCATTAGGTGTCACTGGCACCTAGAGTTATAGTTATGGGACAAAAGCAAATTCTGTGCTATTAAGCCTTTACGTCCCTACTGGCTCCCACCAGTAGTGTCCTGCAATGGTGCATGCTGGGGGATAAAAGCTTGGGGAGCAGCCTGGTGAGCTCTCTCCCCCAGTTTGCAGGGTTTTGCTGTGTACACCGCAGCCCTATGGGCCTAGCACAAGTTTGATCGAGCTGCCCTGCCTGGTCGAGAAGCGAAGCCTTTCCAAGGAGGGGGAGCCCAAATAATGTAGATAAAGAAAAGCTCAATCTTTTGCAATGAATACATTTATTTATCCAGGTGTGGTACAAAATAATACAGGGCTTATGCATTTCAGCATTTAGCCTTAGTCATAGCCAATGACTAAGGCTACACGCTGAAATGCGTAAGCCCTGTATTATTTTGTACCACATCTGGATTATTAAATGCATTCATTGCAGAAGATCAAATTGCTGGATTTCCCTTATCTACATGTTTGTTTGAGTGCTGGGAGGACACTATAGGCCAGTCCACTGCCCGCTCACCACCAGTGTTAATTTTGGCAGCAAATTTCAATTTCGTTTTAGTTATAGTCTTATGACTAAAATACCATTTTAGTTTTAGTTGTATTTTAGTCTTTTAACCACTTGCCGACCGCTCACATTGAGCGTACTGCGGCAAAGTGGTTCGTTATCGTCCAGCGACGTAGGTCTACGTCGCTGGACTCCTCCCCTTGTGGGCGGCACACGCGCCGCGGGAGGCTCGCTCCCGCTGTATTCAGTCACAGCGGGAGTCGGGCCAGGGGAGGAGCGGCGGTGATCACCGCCACTCTTCCCCGATCGTCGGGGATCGAGTGTGGAGATCCGCCCGCTTGTGTAAACAAAGCGGGCGGATCTCCTAAGTGACAGACAGTGACAGATTGCAGGGTTCAGCATAGCTGAACCTACGATCTGTCCCTGTGTCACTCAGTCACCTCCCCCCCCACACGTCAGTAAGCACCAGGCATACATTAACCCCTCCCTGTCCAATAAAAGTTAACCCCTTCCCTGCCAGTGTCATTATTACAGTAACAGTGCATATGTATAGTAATGTCACTGGTACCCCCAAAAGTGTCAAAAATGTCAGTCAAGGGTCCGATCTGCCCGCCGCAATGTCGCAGTCCCGCAAAAAAAATCGCAGATCGCCGCCATTACTAGTTAAAAAAAAAACAATAAAAGTGACATAAATTTCCCGTAGTTAGTAGCTGCGATAACTTTTGCGCAAACCAATCAAAATACGCTTATTGCAATTTTTTTTACCAAAAATATGTAGCAGAAAACAAATTGGCCTAAAATGTTAAAAAATTTAGATTTTTACATGTATTTTTTGGGGAATTTCATATAAAAAAATGTGAAAAATATTGTTATTTTTTCAAAATTGTCGCTCTTTTTTTGTTTATAGTGCAAAAATTAAAAATCGCACAGGTGATCAAATACCACCAAAAGAAAGCTCTGTTTGTGGGAAAAAAAGGACATCAATTTAATTTGGGTACAGCATCGCACGACCGCGCAATTGTCCGTTAAAGTAACGCAGTGCCGAATCGCAAAATATGGCCTGGTCAGGAATGGGGTAAAATCTTCCGGTCTTAAAGCGGTTAAAAATACACTCATTGAGAATTTTTTTGTCAAGGACATGTAGCTAAATACATTTTGGCCTAAATATATGACAAAAATTGAATATATTGGATATTTTTTAACTGTCAAAGTAGAAAAATATTGTTATTTTTTCAAAATTGTCGCATTTTTTTATTAATATCGCAAAAAATGAAAAGCGCAGAGGTGATCAAATACCACCAAACAGGGCCGGACTGGCCTAGCGGGATACCGGGAGGTTTCCCGGTGGGCTGCCGGCCCTGGGGCCGCTTTAAGGGCCGGCGCAGCCGCAGCGCCGCTTTAAGGGCCGGCGCAGCCGCATCGCCGCTTTAAGGGCCGGCGCAGCCGCATCGCCGCTTTAAGGGCCGCCGCAGCGCCGCTTTAATCACTGGGGTCCACTCGTGTGACGTCAGCCACTGTGAGCCGTCAGGACGCCGACGGTCACGGGGGCGGGGCGGCTCAGCGGCGGGCGCGGCGGGAAAATTGACTAGCTGAGTCAGTGGAGGGAGGGAGGCTGGCTGAGCGTGCGAGCGAGGCTGCGAGTGCGACCCGACTGGTAACTGTCACGGGCATGCCAACTCCGATTATGATCCCTCCCTGTGCACTCATCCCCACAGTCCCTCCTCCCCGATCCTAAGGGTTTTTGGGTGATGCCAGGTGGGAAGGCAACACAGGACCTTCTTTACCCCAACCCCACTCTGCAGTAAAAGACATCTGTGCCCTTCTAACACCCCAGCCCTCCTGAACCCCAGTGCCATCACCTCCAGACCCCCGGCGCCATGCCCACCTGAACACCCAGTGCCATACCCATGCCCTCCTGAACCCCAGTGCCATCCCCTCCAGACCCCCGGCGCTATGCCCCACCTGAACCCCCAGTGCCATACCCATGCCCTCCTGAACCCCAGTGCCATCCCCTCCAGACCCCCGGCGCCATGCCCCACCTGAACCCCCAGTGCCATACCCATGCCCTCCTGAACCCCAGTGCCATCCCCTCCAGACCCCACGGCGCCATGCCCCACCTGAACACCCAGTGCCATGCCCATGCCCTCCTGAACCCCAGTGCCATCCCCTCCAGACCCCCGGCACCATGCCCCACCTGAACCCCCAGTGCCATGCTACTGACCCCCAGCACCATGCCCTCCCTACCCCCAGCGCCATGTTCTCCTGAACCCCCAGCGCCATGCCCTCCTGAACCCCCAGCGCCATGCCCTCCTGACCCCCAGCGCCATGCCCTCCTGACCCCCAACGCCATGCCCTCCTGACCCCCAGCGCCTTGCTCTCCTGAACCCCAGGGCCATGCTCTCCTGAGCTCCCCCTGCCATGCCCTCCTGACCCCCAGCGCCATACCTTCCTGACCCCCAGCCTCATGCCCTCCTGAACCCCAGTGCCATGCCCTCCTGAACCCCAGTGCCATGCCCTCCTGAACTTCCAGCGCCATGCCCTCCTGAACTCCCAGCGCCATGCCCTCCTGAACTCCCAGCGCCATGCCCTCCTGAACTCTCAGTGCCATGCCCTCCTGACCCCCCCCAACGCCATGCCCTCCTGAACACCCAGCACCATGCCCTCCTGAACCCCAGTGCCATGCTCTCCTGACCCCCAGCCCCATGGCCTTCTGACACCATAGCACCATGCCCTTTTGACACCCCAGTTTTCTTGACACCCCAGCCCTCCTGATCCCCCCAATACCATATCCTCCTGTCCCCCCGGTGCCATGCCCTCTTGACACTCCAGCCATCCTGACCCCCCAATACCCTGCCCTCCTGACCCCCCCCTTGCACTGTGCCCTTCTGATCCCCTAGTACTGTGCCCCCTTACCCCAGCCCTACATACTGATGACCTCTGTACACTGCCCTATATGCTACCTCTGTACACTCCCCTACATACTACTGGCCCCTGTACACTGCCCTACATACTACTGACCTCTGTGCCCTGCCCTACATACTACTGACCTCTGTACGCTGCCCTACATACTACTGACCTCTGTACACTGCCCTACATACTACTGACCTCTGTACACTGCCCTACATACTACTGACCTCTGTACACTGCTCTACATACTACTGACCTCTATACACTGCCCTACATACTACTGACCTCTGTACACTGCCCTACATACTACTGACCTCTGTACACTGCTCTACATACTACTGACCTCTGTACACTGCTCTACATACTACTGACCTCTATACACTGCCCTACATACTACTGACCTCTGTACACTGCCCTACATACTACTGATCTCTGTACACTGTCCTACATACTACTGACCTCTGTACACTGCCCTACATACTACTGACACTGGCCAGAAATCAGAGCACATAGCCAGGCTTGAAACTAATCAAGAAAATCAGCTTGCAGTACCAGATGTTCTGCCTTCCTGATGGACTCCGGCATCTGACTTGTGGGGGCAACCAATTACCTCCCCAGACAAGACAAAAAAAATGTGAATGAAAGTGAATGACGAGATTCTCACTGAAGCTAACTTTTAAGGTAGGCTAAGTTTATATTTTTACAGTGACATTAGTTTTAGTAGTTTTTTCAGGGTTTTCTTTATGCCATCTTTAATTTTTATTATGGATTTGCTAGTTAATTTGAAAAAAAATAAATGATAAAAAGGGGATGCTAAAAAAGGTAGCTCTGCACCCCGGTGATCTTTGATCTCTTCAATGTTGTTCAGGTAGATCTCCATCTTTTATAGGTTGCCTACCCCTGCTTTAGAGACTCAGTGCTACGTTAGACACGATTATCAGCAAAGATATGCACTTTCCCCAATATATCGGAGGTGGCCAATATTGCCGATATTTCGGGAAAGTGCGTTTACCGGAGTGATGCCTGCAGCTTGAGGCGTCACCCCGGTACCGGCGTCCATAGCCGACGGTCAGCTGTTTATAATGACAACCGATGCTGAGAAGCCATTCGGCTGTCGTTACAAGGAGCGGGAGGGGAGCCTTCCGCGGCTCGTCCGGGTCTCCTGTCCCACGAATACCCGATCAAAGCCACATTCGGCTCTGATTGGGTCTCCACGCAAAACCCCGGAAGTGATGTCATTAGTAATATCACTTCCGGGTACTGTCTGGCGCCAGATTAAAAAAAATGACGGCATTCAAAACAGCCAAACTTGGTGTTTTGAATGCATTTAAGTGCAGAGGAGGGGTTCCTCCTCTCCCAGATCCCTCCACAAAAGTACTTTAAAAAAAAAAAAAATAATAAAACATTTTAAATGTACAAAAATATCATCCGATACCGATATGCATTGGCTAAAAGATCGGTATCGGCAACGAAAAACCGATATGGGTCGATCACTAGTATGAACGTTTACTGGAAGGGGATACAGAGGGTATATTGGGAATCTTAGTGACGAGCGGTATGCGCTCCATATCTCTTTTATAGATGGGGATGTAATACAATCTGATCACCTGAAAACAGGGTGAGGTGACGTTATGCTGTTGGGCTGGTATAATAATGTTATGGGGCTGGTATGAAATTATTTCCAGGGCTGGTTTTTATCCCCAGTCCGGCCCTGCCACCAAAAGAAAGCTCTGTTTATGGGAAAAAAGGATGTCAATTTCGTTTGGATACGGCGTTGCATGACCGCGCAATTGTCAGTTAAAGTCGCACAGTGCCAAATCGCAAAAAGTGGCCTGGACGTAAAGCAGGAAAATCCTCCGGTCCTAAAGTGGTTAACTAAGATGCTATTTTAGTTTTAGTCATATTTTAGTCATATGAATTGTTTTAGTTTTAGGCTCCATGTACACGGGACGTTGGAAATGGCCGTTTAGGAGCAGTTGGGCGTTTTTTTTCAGAAGCCCCTGAACGCAGCTCCATGTTATCTTATCTGTCCATGTACACCAGGTCGTTTACAGTCATTTGCAGGCAGTTGCGTTCAGGGACTTTTTTTAGAACGCAATTATTTGCGTTCGAACGTGTTTCCCAGCGTTTCAAGCGCACAAACGCGACCGAACGCGTCCGAACGTGATGACACGCGTTTAGCGTTCGCGTTTTTCCATTTTAAAGGGGAATCATTTTTTTTTACCTCTAGGAACGGTTCTAAACGCAAACGCCCGCTAAACACGGGTGCAAACGCGACCTAACGGACGTTTCAAACGTCCTAAAAATTCCAGCATTCAAAGGGACTTTTAACAACGTCCCGTGTAAATGGAGCCTTAGTCATATTTTAGTCGACTAAAAATCTAATGCATTTTAGTCCACTACATATTGAATAGGTTTAGGTTAATTGTAATGCATTATTTAAACATTTCTCTAGAATTTTAAAACAAATGATATACTCCTGGAGTAAAAATCTAATAATAATAATTATTTACGGTATTAATGTTTGAACACGCACTACAGACACAGATTTAGAGCCCATTCAGACAGGGGCGACACGACTTGGTGGGGCGATCTGTGAAGTCGCGGTGCACGGCTTGCACCGCGACCTCGGCGCGACTTGCACGGACTTCATATAATTGAATTCAATGCAAGTCGCTCCGAGGTCGCCCCAAAGTAGTGCAGGACCCTTTTTCTAAGTCGGAGCGACTTGTGTCGCTCCTATTAGAACGGGTCCTGTACTATTCAATGGCGACCGACCGACCGACCGCGACTTGTCAGGCGACCAAGTCGCCTGACAAGTCGCGCTAGTGTGAATGGACCCTTAGCCATTGTAGTATACAACATCTTTATAAATAAAACCGAGTTTCATAAACAAAGAAAAATGTAGCTTTTTGACAAACAGAAGTGCAACTTTAACCGCTTGCCGACCGCCGCAAGTACATATACTGCGGCGGTCAGCCCCGGCCAGGCACAGTGACGTATATATATACGTCACTAGCCTGTCACCGGCTTGTGAGCCAATAGCGGGCGTACGCGCGCCCGCTGAGGCACGCGCCCACCCCGGCTCGTTCACTGAGGAGTCAGTGCGCGTGACCTTCGGTCACACTGCATTCGTCGGTAGAGAGGGAGAAAGGCAGGCGGCTGATGTAAACAAGCCGCCTGTCATTCTCCCCTGTGTAAAAAATGGAGATCAGACAGTTCTACTATGTAGGACCGTTGATCTCTGTTTTTACAATAGTAGCCATGTCCCATCACAGTTAGAAGCACGCCCCTAGGACACACTTAACCCCTCCCTCTCCAATACAGTTAACCCCTTCCCTGCCAGTGTAATTTTACAGTAACAGTGCATATGTATAGCACTGATTACTGCAGTAATGTCACTGGTAACCCCAAAAGTGTCATAAATGTTAGTCAAGGGTCCGATCTGTCCGCCGCAATGTCGCAGTCCCGCAAAAAAAATCGCAGATCGCCGCCATTAAAAACCACCAAAAATGACAAAAATCTTTCCCTTTGTTAGTAAACGCGATAACTTTTGCGCAAACCAATCAAAATACGCTTTTTGTGATTTTTTTTTACCAAACATATGTAGCATAAAACAAATTGGCCGAAAATGTTAAAAAAAAAATATTTTTAAATTTTTTTTGGGGAATTTCATATAAAAAATATGAAAAATATTGTTATTTTTGCAAAATTTACGCTCTTTTTTTGTTTATAGCGCATGATCAAAAAATTGCACAGGTGATCAAATACCACCAAAAGAAAGCTCTGTTTGTGGGAAAAAAAGGACGTCAAATTCGTTTAGGTACAGCGTCGCACGACCGCGCAATTGTCCGTTAAAGTCACACAGTAAAAAATCGCAAAAAAAACCCTGGTCAGGAAGGGGGTAAAATCTTCCGGGGCTTAAGTGATTAAAATACAAAAAAAAAAAAAACAACATGTAAACTCTGTTGGCTGTAATGTCATTGCACATATTACCTGAATATATTACCAGCAATAAATATTAAAGAGGTTGTAAACCCACTTTAAATGCTTTTGCCTATAGGTAAGCCTATATTAAGGCTTACCTATAGGTGATATAAATATCTCCTAAAAATGCACCGTTTAGGAGATATTTACAGTGCACGCAGCCGATTACGTCATCGGCGCATGCGCTCTAAAGGAATGGCCACCCGTGTCGTTCCTTCAGAGCCCTATGCCGTGAACGGCGGCTCCCGCGCGCATGCACGGGAGTGACGTAATCGCGCCCCCGGCCAATCAGATGGCCGGAGGACGCGAACAAGGAAGCAGGACGGCCAGACATGTCGGCCGCCCTGTTGCTGAGCGGGCCGCACTGCCAGGGCTTCGTTTTAAGGCAGTGCTTTAAGTGGGCCGGTATGCACTGGTACTCAGTACCGCCACTTCCAAATATGGCTCTTGAGCATACCGCCACCTCTCCGTGCGCCTTAGCGTACCAGTACGCTCATTTTGGACATCTGCGCCCTCAATTGCCCCCCCAAGGATATTTCCCACTCCATAGCCAGACCAGTCACCACCAGTGAGTCCCCCTGCTCCGGAGTCCCAGGCCAGGCCAGGGAGGGTGCTCTGTGGGGACCCTGATGTGGGGTGGGGGGGGCGACAAAATTTATAGGCTATAATAGAGTATCGGCACCTCTTTTGGGCCACTTAAAGCACTGTTTTAAGTTAAGTATTTCATAATGAGCTAGTATGCGATGCAAACTAGCTCATTATGCCTTTGTCTTTACAGGTTTTTTTTTTCTCATTTTTTTTATGTGGGTTTATTTCCTCTTTAAGAAAAACTATAAGAAAAGGTTTTTTCTTAATTTTTTTCTCTTTCAGCAGCTTAGTAGATGCCCCTTACTTATGCTTAAGCGGTGGTGCAATACATGTTTAAACTTTAATGTGCTATTATTACAGGCTCTGGATGGAATTGTGTTGCCGATTTAGAAAATGGCCAGCAGAGTAGTGTTAATTTTGATTGTCAATTTTCAATTTAGTTTTAGTTATAGTCTTATGACTAAAATGCCATTTTAGTTTTAGTCGTATTTTAGTCTTATGGGCTTTTTTACCACTACTATTCCTTTATATTGGCTTTTGACATGTACAAATGCAGCAGTTGGGAGCTATGGACTGCAAGGTGGAGGACCCCATTGTATTTGCGGCTTCTTAGGGGGCGCGCTACATGTATAAGTACATTGCATTTCTGAGTGTGCTGTAGTGCTGATGAGGTCTGCAGTTGTAATATAATTGTGACGGTGTTCACCTTCACTGGAATTTAAGGACAGATGGGTGATGGTTTGGATTGCTTCATATTTGTCAGCAATGTCTCCATGTAGAAATATTGAGATTTGTTCCCATTTGCCATGAGGTCTGTGATTTCTGAGTGCTGTGTGTGTTACATATCTTTCAGTGTCAGAGAGGCTTTCCTTTTGTTTGTGTATTGGGAAGGAATGTGGATTGCCCTATCTCATGCTGAGTGCTGATGACCTCCCATTGTTCTGTGTCTGGCTATTGTGTACATTGATTGTCCCCTGGGGGCTTCTGTCTCATTACACATAACAGTCCTTCTAATCAAGCTATCTGACCAATCCCTGCTGACTCATTTTCAAGTCTTCATTTGCATGGCTAAGGAGGACCTGAAGGAGAACGGCATGTACTGTGCAATTGCAATGGGAAAGCGGTTGTTGGGGGCAGGATGTTCCAAATTCTGTATAAAAGTGTGCTGTGTACTTTCAATAAATTGTCTTCCTGTTTGAACTTACATACAGCCAGACTTGTATAAAGTACTCGAAATTTCTACTTGAGTAAAAGTACAAGTGCTCGATCAAAAAATTACTTGAGTAGAAGTGGAAGTGCTCGCAGAAAAAGTTACTTAAGTAGAAGTACTAAAGTATTCAACATTTTTTTTACTTAAGTATTGCAAGTAGTTTTTTCAAAAAATTTGCTACTTAAGTACTAAAAGTAAAAAGTACCAGTAGTTTTGAAAAAAAAATTCTACTCAAGTACTGAAAGTAGAAGTACAAGTACTGTGTTATGTAGTTATTAAAGAAATAAGTCAAAAGTTTGAACATCATATTGTTTTTATTATTTCAAATGATTTATTTAAATGATTAACCTGTGTTTGTTAGTAGTTTCTTGATGCACTTTAAGTGCTGTAGCACCATTTATTTGTTTGTTTCATATTTTCTTTTTATTGGAAAGATTTGGTATAGCAGCTTTTATTATACACAGCCTTTATTTTCATATGCGCTGATTTACAAATGACATTATACACATTTTTTTGAGCTTTATGCAACCTACCATCTACTGTTCTGGCAGTGGTAATTTTTTTAAAAGTAACGAGTAACTATGCAGCACAAAAAAAAAAAAATACTTGAGTAGAAGTATCGAAATCATCGAAAAAATGTAGTGAAGTAAAAGTAGAAGTAGGAGAAAAAAATTCTACTCTAGGAAAGTACAGATACCGCATTTCGGTACTTAAGTACAGTACTTAAGTAGTTCTACTTCGTTACTATACATCTCTGCATACAGCCTGCTTGGTGTTTGTTCTAATGGATTCCGAACGGCACATAGCTGTAGTTCGGATCCCGGAGCCTTGGTTGACCGAACCATCAGACTGATCTGCACGCTGACTCACTAGAAACAGAGGAGTGTCGGGAGAGCGGAAGCGAGCGAGCGAGCAAGGGTCTCGTCACAATAATAATCTAATGAATATAATGGGACAAAGGTAAATTGTTGTTCTTGTACACAATACAAACACCCAGATATCTTGTCCAGAATGACAGCTGCAATCTGATTCGTTCATATGGGCAATACAGATGTTCTCCTATTGGTTTGTTTCTTTAAGTAGATTGAACCGGGTCTGGTGCAAAACGATATATTACAGGACTCAGGCTACGTAAGAAGTTGCACAAAAAGAAATACGTTTCAGCAGCAGTAGAGCTTTTTTTGTACAATGCAATTTTTGCTAAAAAATAAACAAAACCCTATGTACAGACTTTACAAATGCCATTGAAAAGTCTTCTTTGCTGTGGTTTGTACTGGAAATGACACGGGGTTGCTTTACTAAATGTAAAAGAGCTTCTCGCTTTGCAAGGGCATTTTCCTTTAGCTTAAGGGATAAGGAGAAGCTGTGCTGACTTCCATCATCTAACCATGTACAAGCAAAAATACATGTAGCGCTACCCCCGTAGGGGCCACTGGTAAATGTGGTCATCTTCCACCCTGCACAGACAGACACACAAATTTTCAGTCATTCAGAGACAAAAAGAAGTCCTTGCGGCTTTGTTTTTTTTTTTCTTTTTTTTTATTTAGGAGAATTGAACTTGGAAGGGAAAGGGTGCATATGGGATGCCCATTTGATTGATGAAGCTCTGTAGGGACTTGGACTATATACAATTCAGTATATACATTCTCTCCTCTTCTACCTCCATCACACACTTTCTTGCAGATTATCACTCACAGGATCAGCTTGCACAGGTGTCAGACTCAGCACAATCTCAGCTGAGTCTGGACTAATGCCCTTTGCAGGCAGGGACCGAGGACCCCTATGGGGTAGCAAAAATGTAAGTCTTTGGTGCTAGCTGTCCTATCTGTGGCTACTGCTCCCAGTACCACTTCTTCAGGCACTGCCAGCCCTGCTGGCTGCAGCTGCCCCTTTCCACTGCCCATGCCACCACAGCCCTCCTAACTTGCTCTGCACCCATCCCAGACTGCTCCATCCCAGTCCTCTCAGGCATGCCTCCCACTCCTCCTGGCCGTGTGTCACTAACCAGCCTTCCTGGCTGTTTCTTGTTCCTCCTGAAGACTTGCCTGGCAGTGTTCTCCCGCTGTCCTCTCCTTGCTCCCATGCCTCCTGGCCAGGACACCTCTGTGTGTCTTTAGAGGGTCCCATCTGCATCTGAGCCCAGGCCCAAGGTCACGCCCTGCCAGAGACTAGGGAGCTCCCTCAAAGGTCACTGACAGCCTAACACCCCATCTCCAACTTCCACCCGAAAAACTCCTACCCAGCTGGACTGACCCAGAATATTTGAGGTGGGCCTTCCCCCTGCCAATCCAAGTTGGGGATTTTCAAGGGCCCTCAGAATACTCCAGGCAGCTCCACCTTATCTCCCCTCCCATCCTTCTGGAAGTTTCCAGTAAGTTCAAGAAGTAGGGGGGAGGTCTCAGTGATGCTGCCTATGAGTCATCCAGCTCTCCCTGGATCTCTGCCCAACCTAGGAAACAAGCACAGATAGGCTTTACCTACACTACAACAAAACCTATACTTACACTTCTAGCACACTAGAGGGTTCTACATACAGTTTTTTTTTATTTTTCCTGCACAGGATTGGGCATCTTTTGCAACTGAACTTTCACTACTTTCACTAAGCTAAGCATTAAAGGTATTGTAAAGGTTTTTTTTTTTTTTTTTTTTAAATAACAAACGTGTTATACTTACCTGTTATTGTGACCCCCGATCCTCCTCTTCTGGGGTGCCCCGGTGTCGCTTCTGGCTCCTCCTCTTCATAGGGTGCCCCCACGGAGAGCTGCTTTCCATGGGGGCACCTGTGCGGGCACGCTCCCGAGTTCTGCTGCTGCGTCCCTTGACACAGACAGCAGGACTCGGCTCCACCCCTGCTCTCATGTCACTGGATTTGATTGACAGCAGCGAGAGCCAATGGCTCCTGCTGCTATCAATCTATCCAAAGAGGACCCGATACAGCGGCTGGAGCTGCTAGGCTCATGCTCATTGCTGGAACATTCGGGTTCAGGTAAGAATAACAGGGGAGTCTGGGGGGCAGCTGCAACCAAGAAGGTTTTTCACCTTAATACATTCTAAAAACCTTGAGACTTTACAACTCTTTTAATTTACTTGCAAAGTACAACTTTGCTTTCAAAGTTAAGCGCCTATTTGCCTTTAGTAAATCAACCCCAATTTCTTAAGACCAATAGATGCACTGGGGTTGATTTACTAAAAGCATATAGACTGTTGACTTTGCATGGGAATTGTCCCTTAGCTTAGTGAATGCGGTGAAAATGTACTTTGCAAACAATATACAATTACATGCAAGAAAAAAAACTGTTTTTGCTTGCCCATGACCGGATGACTGAAGTCAGCAGAGTTTCCCCTCATTCACTGAGCTGGGGGGAAATTTCTCTACAAAGCGAACATCCTTTTTGCCTTTAGTAAATCAGCCGCTTAAATCCTTAGATGTTCAGCAAGAAACAAATATGTACTGACTGCTCAGAGACTAACCTTTCCACCACAAATGTATGAAATGACCGTGTCAGTAGTCTTTGACATTTAGATGTTTGGTTGTGTTCTATTCCTATACTATAATTGGGCATGGAAAATTTCCCCGGTCATCATATGCATCATATGCATAGCTTATTGTAAGTCACATGAAAGAAACACAGGTCAATATACTATTTATTTTCTTTTTCTTGATGGGAAGTGAATTAGTCATGTTAACCACTTTACCACCGGAGGATTTTGCTGTCTTCCGTCCAGGCCACTTTTTGCGATTCGGCGCTGTGCGACTTTAACTGACAATTGCGCGGTCGTGCGACGCCGTACCCAAACGAAATTTACGTCCTTTTTTTCCCACAAACAGAGCTTTCTTTTGGTGGTATTTGATCACCTATGCGATTTTTACTTTTTGCGCTATAAACAAAAAAAGAGCGTTTATTTTGAAAAAATAACAATATTTTTCACATTTTTTTATATGAAATTCCCCCCCAAAAAAATGTAAAAATCAAATTTTTTTAAAATTTTTGGCCAATTTGTTTTCTGCTACCTATTTTTGGTAAAAAAAATCACGATAAGCGTATTTTGATTGGTTTGCGCAAAAGTTATTGCGTTTACTAACTACGGGAAAGATTTCTGTCATTTTTTTTTTTTAACGTGTAATGGCGGCAATCTGCGATTTTTTTGCGGGACTGCGACATTGCGGCGGACAGATCGGACCCTTGACTGACATTTTTGACACTTTTGGGGGTACCAGTGACATTACTGCAGTAATCAGTGCTATATTACTGTAAAAATGACACTGGCAGTGAAGGGGTTAATTTTATTGGAGAGGGAGGGGTTAATGTATGCCTGGTGCTTACTGACGTGTGGGGGGGGAGGTGACTTTGTGAGACAGGGACAGATCGGATGTCCAGCTATGCTGAACACTCCGATCTGTCACTTCCTGTCACTATGGAGATCCGCCCGCTGTGTTTACACACAGCGGGCGGATCTCCAGACTCGATCCCCGACGATCGGGTAAGAGCAGCGGCGATCGCCGCTGCTCCTCCCCTGGCCCGACTCCCGCTGTGAATGAAAACAGCGGGAGCGCGTCTCCGGCGGCGCGCGAGCGCCGCCTACAGGGGAAGGAGTCCAGCGACGTAGGTCTACGTCGCTGGACGGGATCGTGGCAAAGTGCCGCAGTAGCCTCCATGTGAGCGGAGGTAAAGTGGTTAAAGTGGACCTTTCATCTGCTTTTCAAGTCTGCATTGGAAAATCAACACATCAAATTATACAGCAATACTATTATTTTAAAAAAGCATCACTTTTTATCATTAAAAAGCAGTTCAAGTAAGATGATGTTGCCTAGGCTGAGATGATGTCATCGGTCTTCTGCTGGTAGGAGGAAGCATTTCCACCCTTCCCGTGATCAGACTGAAACATTGTAACTTTGCAGCAAGTCACAAGCCAAAAGGAAGAAGTTGAATCCAACCAGGAAAACAATGACCACCAGAATCCTTTACAGTACAGAGGCGTAACTAGAACCTTCAGGACCCCGGTGCAAGAAACCATGAAGGGCCCCCCTGACTCCCCCCCTTCCATCCGAGCTCCGGACTTCCAGTTCTGGGAGGGCGTCTATGGACATCCCCCCCCCCCCCAGAATCCTGCCTCTTACGTGCCCCCTGGGGTGCGCATCCAGCATGCTCTGTGACTGCTGTGTTCTTCAGACCATCACAGTGGCCCTTTACCATGTGATCAGCTGATCAAATGTAAACAGACTTGTCGGTTATCGGCACTCCTTTCTTCCCATGCTGTGTCTGTGTGAGCAAAGGAGAGCGGTAACCAGCAAGACTGTCAGTACATTGTTTACATTGATAATCAGGGCTCTGATCATCAGTGTCCTGATTATCAGTGCAGCCCCATCAGTGCTGCCTATCGGTGCTCAAGAATGCCGCCTTTCAGTGCCCAATAGTGCTGCCTAACAGTGCTCATGAATGCCTCCTATCAGTGCCGTCTTTTAGAGTTGCCTATCAGTGCCACCAATCAGTGCTCCTCAATACCGCCTATCAGTGCTCATCAATGCTGCCTATTAGTGCCACCTATAAGTGCTCATCAATGCTGCCTCTCAGTGCTCATCAATGCCTGTCAGTGCCCATCGCTGCCTATCAGTGCCACCTATCAGTGCTCATCAATGCTACCTATCAGTGCCAATCAGTGCTGCCTATCAGTGCCACCTATCAGTGCTCGTCAATGCCGCCTATCAGTGCTCATCAATGCTACCTATCAGTGCCACCTATCAGTGCTCATCAATGCTGCCTATCAGTGTTCATCAATGCCACAAATCAGTGCTCATCAATGCTGCCCATCAGTGCTCAACATTGCCGGCTATCAGTGCTCATCAATGCTGCCCATCAGTGCCACCTATCAGTGCTCATCAATGCTACCTATCAGTGCCCATCAGTGCTGCCTATCAGTGCCACCTATCCGTGCTCGTCAATGCCGCCTATCAGTGCTCATTAATGCTACCTATCAGTGCCCATCAATGCTGCCTATCAGTGCTCATCAATTCCACAAATCAGTGATCATCAATGCTGCCTATCAGTGCTCAACATTGCCGCCTATCAGTGCTCATCAATGCTGCCCATCAGTGCCACCTATCAGTGCTCATCAGTATTGCCTATCAGTGCTGCCCATCAGTGCAACTTATCAGTGCTCATCAATGCCGCCTATCAGTGCCCATCAGTGCTGCCAATCAATGCCCATCAGTAGTACTCTGAGCTGAGAGTGTCTCTCTCATACAGCTCAGACTCAGAGCCTGCACTGACAGTCCCTCCTACCTCGCACAAATAGGAGACAGACGATCTTCTCCCCTCCCCCCCCCCCCTCTCCTGTGTGCACAGTGGGAAGGGTGGAGCTCAGGAGCTGAATATGATCATTCACACTTCCCGTGGTGCACACAGGAGAGGGGCAGGAGGAGAAGATCGGCTGTCTACTATCTGTGCTAGGTAGGACGAACTGTCAGTATAGACTTTAAGCCACTGACAAAACAGGTGGGCAGGGGCGGCCCCCTCATCTCGCAGTGACTCCCCCTCCCCTCGCAGTGGCAGAACAGGCGGACAGAGGCCCCCTGTTCTCGCAGTGACCGCCCCCTCCCCTCACAGTGACAGAATGGGCAGGCGGAGGTGGGTCCCCTCCTCTCGCAGTGACCGCCCCCTCCCCTCGCAGTGACAGAATGGCGGGCCCACCCACAGTGGCGGGAACTCCAGGGTCCAGTCGCAAGTGCGACTGCTGCTACCCTGGTAGTTCAGCCACTGTTACAGTATGTAAGAGAGTGTTGTCACCCTAGTACAGAAATTGGCACCAATGTAAGTGGGATTTCACCACTAATTACCAAGGTAAGGGAGTGTAACACTCATGACTAATGGAGAACTTCTCCCAAGACCAGTGAGGTAGGAGGGAGTTGTCAATGCAACACTAAAATAGGGGGGCACTTCTGCCCTTACCACCAATATAACTTGAAATGAAAAAGGCACCTTACCAGTGATGACCATGTAAGTAAGTGCTTCATCACAGACTACCAATGCAGGGGGGACTTTATCACTGACCATCAATGAAAGACAACACTTTACCACCGACCACCAATAAAAAACAACACTTCTCTCTAAATTGTCTAACCTCAGATATATAGATGTAGCACCCTCCTAGGTAGGTGCTGGAAGAGAGAGTATAGTTTTGGGGTCTTTCTGCTTACCAGAGAGATGGCCAGGTACATTTATATTGCTCTCTGCCTACCAGAGAGGAGGATCTGCTAGTGAGGTCTTCACATGGTGTTCAGGTGCAGCTCAGTTTGTCTGAAGTGTTTCACACTGGTCCAATAGGGAGACATATTGGACAGTGGGAGGAAACCTGACAAATGAGCGCACGGGCATTTAGTACAGCCCTGGTGATTGACAGAGGAAAGTGCCTCGGTGCATGCTGGGTTACTGTATAAATGCCAAGGGCACATGTGCTCAGGGTCTTTTCGCTGGAGATTGGGGTTCCAGAAAGAGAGGGTGGCTGCCCCTCCTCTGTAGAAGCTGCCATGTGGCCTCAGGTGGTCAACCTGAGGGCCTGAGAGTCAGAGAGGAGCCGAACCCAGATGTCCTGCAGCGCTGACTGGAAGGAAGACACTGGGGAGGATCTGATTCGGCCTACATTGAGTACAGAGCTATGTAGTGGGGTCTGTTCTGTGAGTGCTAGAAAAAGTCCTGAAGATAATATAGTTGCATCAAGTCTGCTGCGGAGAGCAAGAGGACCTAATTCTTCCATACAAGTGGCAGTATGGTTAAAGCAGTGTGTCTGCTTCCACAAGTACCCCGGTGAGGCCAAGTGAGAATTGTCCTTATCTACTGTGAATAGTTCAAATTGGAGTATCCCACTATTCCCTTCTCCCATCCAAGTTCCACAATAAATACCAAAAACCAAATCCCCTGGACTGTTTATTGAGTAACGAGCAACTGGGTGTAAGGATGAAAGAGTGAACTGTCCCTTAGTGACTGTCTGCAGGTAATCAGAGGAGATCCAAGAAGTCATCACACAGCAAGCCCTACGGGGACAGTGCTGCTACATATAAAATATTAAATTTGTACAACATGGACAGTCAGGGCAAACATAGCTATATGACCAAATGGGAGCGAGTTCTTGGGAAAGAACTTTCCATTTACCATTGGCAAACTATATGGTCTCAGACAGCCAAAAGCTTTATCTGCACTCTCTACAAAGAAAATACATAAAAAGTGCTATTTGTTTGGTACATGACCCCACCCGTCTGCATGCCATATATCCATCATCCCCAGATTGCTGCTGGAGGTGTTGTAAGGACGGGGTACCTTAGACCATATCTACTGGCAGTGCCCGTATTTGCAGTCCTATTAGCGCTCGGTCCAGGGGCTCCTCCACCGTCTCTTCGAGGTAGAAATCCCTCTCCTCCCAAAAACGTACCTTTTTAGAGCTACTCCCCCTAAATTAACTGGTTTAGATAAAAAAAACTGGCCAGTCATGTCTTGGTGGCAGCCAGATGCTTGATTGCCCTTCAATGGAAGAGACGTTCTCCGCCAACACCAACAGAGCTTTACGCTAGGATCAAGGATGTAGAGATTATGGAGTCCCTGAGGGCATGCCTGGCTGATAAGACATATCGTCATCGCCCAGTCTGGGAGTCCTGGCATCTCATAGAGGACTCCCCCAGGCTTTGAGCCCCCTCTCAGCTTGGGAACCCAACTCTTTGTGGACCCAGGGGTGATGAGCCTTTTCTTCCCATCTTTCTTATTCTTCCTTCTTTCATTTCTTCTTCTATTTCTCTCTCATTTTATGTTGGATTATTTCATCTTTGTGAATCCAGTGAGCATCTGGTTTACTCTATTGGGCCTGAAGTTGCTGGAACAGTTTCCTTGGGAACCTACCATAATGTTTCTATACGTATGATATGCCTGTTCTCCAGTAGTCCATGTCCTATGTGTTAGCTGAACATGGCGGAAGAATTGGAGCCTCACTACAATACTTGAGAGAGTACTAGTGTATGTATGATGTGACAGATTGCTCTTGGAAATTTTGTAACATATTCAGTGTTTACTCTTATTTTGTTTTTATTTTTGTATTTTAAAAATATAAAAACCTAATAAGAATTGTCAATTTTTAAAAAATAGAAAGACAACACTTCAACACTGACCACCAATGAAATAGGGCACTTCACTACTGACAATTAATGTAAGAAAGTGCTTCATAAGTGACCACAAATACATGGGAGCACTTCACCACAGATGACTAGTGTAAGGATGCACTTCATTACTAACCCCCACTGGAAAAGAAAACTTCTCCCCTGACCATCAGTATAAAGAGGCACATCATCATTGACCACCATTGGCAGAGGGCATTTCACCACTGATCACCAATGTAATGAAGCACCTTGTCACAGACCACAATTGCAAGGCAGAAACTTACCACTGACCACCAAAGTAAGGATGCACTACATCACTAACCACCACTAACCACCACTGGAATAAAGAACTTTGCCACTGGCCATTAATGTAAGGAGGAACTTCACCACTGACAACCAAAGTAAGTGTCAGGACCCGGACTTGAACCTGGGACCTCCATGGTGTCTGGCAATGACTCTACTCGCTGAGCTACCTGGTTGATCCTGCCAGTAGCATATGCTTGTCTCAAAGATTAAGCCATGTCTTTGCACTTCCTGGTTGCCAGAATATTGTGCCTTCAACAGCCGATATCTCGCTTGTCTCTCCTGCTGCCGTCCGTATCTTTGCTATCATCCGTTATCGACACTTGGCTTGTTCCTCGACTACTCTTCTGCTTGATCCCAACCTGCAACTACTGGTTACCGACCTTTGGCTACTCCTTGACTACGCTTCAGCTTAATCCCTATCTGCTACTGGACTCTGACTTGATCACCTCCTGGTGGGGCGATCTTGAGGACTGCGACCTGGTGCTAACACGCAGCAAAATCCATCTCCACCTTCAGGAGCGCTGGTGAACACCGGTTAGTACTTAGACCTCATGTGAGCCTGCGTCATCTGCCTGGGTGACCTGCCAGTGTTCCTATCCTGCTGGTTCCTGTGTGACCTGCGACTGCTATAGCTACTGGTCTTCGAGCCTGACCACCAGGTAGCTTAGCGAGTAGAGTCATTGCCAGACACCATGGAGGTCCCAGGTTCAAGTCCGGGTCCTGACAGTAAGGAAGTACTTTTTCACTGACCACTAATGCAAGGGGGCACTTTACCACTTACCACTAAAGCAAGGAAGAGCTTCATCAGTGATGACCAATAAACGGGGGCACAGCACCACTGATGATCAATATAAGGATGCACTTCATTACTAACCCATACCGAAAGAGAAAAATTCTCCACTGACCATCAGTATAAGTAAAGCCCCGTACACACGTACCGATGGTCGGCTTACAAATGTTCCTCTTTTCTCCCCGGGATGTCGGTGTCTGCTGAAAAGTGCAAAGACAGCACAAGGACAGCACAAGAATTTTGTCCGCCGACTGCAGAAGTGATGTCATGTAATGGTTAACTTTCCCTGTGTTTTCTATTTTCTGAGCATGCCCAGTCTTGCAAATCTGCGGTCTGTCGGCCGAATTGTGTACTGACAGGCGAACAATCGTCCGTTCTGGTGTCGGCATACAAATATTTTCATGTTTGCACGAAAGACTTTTGTCCGCGGATTGTGCGCAGACATCTGTCGGAGGCACCATACTAACACGCGTACAATCGGCAGATCCTTCGTCCACCGACGTTTGTATGCCGACGATCGGTACGTGTGTACGGGCCTTAAGGCTTTCATCGCTGACAACAAATGCAACGCAGGAACTCACCACTGACCACAGAATGTAAGGATGCACTACATCACCAACCACCACTGGAATAGAGCACTTCTCTACTGACATCAATGTAAAGAGGCATTTATTCAATGACTGCCAATGGAAGAGGGCACTTCACCCCTGACCAACATTGTAAGGATGCACTTCGGGCGTGTCCAAGATGGCGACTTGAGAGGACGTGTTGGAAAGAGCTCCGCTGACTAGCCCGGTTTTTATCCTGCTTTTTATCGTGATTTTAATATGGCCCCTGAGCCGGCTCTGGACAGGTTGGGTAGTGACCCGGCGGCTGACTCGGCACTGGCCCGTTGGGCGGAGGTCCTGGGGCTGGGGCTGGGGGATGCATGGCGCTGGAAGCATCCCACTCTACGACAATACACTTGCCATTCGGCCACACATGCCTCGTTTTCGCGTATAGATGTGGTCTATGTTGGCTCGTCCCTATTGCCGCGGGTGGAGGAGGCTACCATTTTGCCCCGGGGCATTTCTGATCACGCCCCTGTACTAGTGAGTTTCCTGACTGATACGGCTGCGGGCCAGGGCCTGTGGAGACTGTCTAGATTCTGGGTCACAGATGAGCGGGTAGTGCCACCAATGTCCTCTGAGCTGCTGGAATACTGGGGTCACAATGATGGTACGGCCCCTCCGGCCATGGTATGGGATACGTTTAAGGCGTATGCCAGGGGACGATATCAGTACACGATTGCTAGGGTTAGGAGGGAGTCACGGGCCCGTCTTTCCCTGGCGGAGTCCACAGCGGCATCCCTTGAGGCGGGTTATCTGGCCTCGCGGGATGGCGGTGCTTATGCTGACATGCAGGCGGCCTATAGGGAGGTGGCACTGAGCCGTGCGGAGTCCTGTCGCAGGTTTCTCCTCTCCCAGTCCCAAAGAGTATTTGAGCAGGGGGAGAGAGCGGGTAGGTTGTTGGCATGGTTGGCGTCGGAGCGTTCAGGGACCGTGGGCATTGCCAATATCAGGGCGGGGGACGGGACCCTACTGTCTGATCCGGGTTTAATGAATTCTCGGTTTGCGGAATATTATGCTCAGCTATATGAGTCCAAAGTCACTTATTACCCCTCTGAGTTGTCGGATTACTTGGAGAGCATAGACTTCCCCTCACTCTCTCCCGCCAAGGCCCAGCTTCTTGACGCCCCCATCTCTTTGAAGAAGGTTTGCAAGGCTATTAAGTCTCTCCCAGTTGGCAAGATGCCTGGGCCTGACGGGCTCCCTACAGAATTTTATAAAACTAATCTGGAGATGGTTGCCTCTCACCTTCACGAGACGTTTCGCAGTACGCTGGAGGCGGGCGCCCTGCCACCCTCTATGTCGGAGGCTGTTGTGGTTGTCCTGCCTAAACCCGGGAAGGATCCCGAATTGTGTGCCTCTTACCGGCCTATTTCACTTTTGAATGTAGACGCAAAAATCCTTACTAAAATATTGGCCAACCGCCTTAACTCAGTGATACTGTCTCTGGTGCCTGGCGACCAAACTGGCTTTATGCCGGGTAAGGGCACGGACATAAACATTCGCCGCCTACATGCCAACTTAGCACACGGGGTGGCCAGTGGGTCCCGGGGGGCAGTGGCCTCTCTTGATGCCGAGAAGGCTTTTGACTCAGTGGAGTGGGAGTACCTGTGGCAGGTGTTGTCCCGCTTTGGCATCGGACTGCGCTTCATTGCCTGGGTTCGCCTTCTCTATGAGGCCCCTGTCGCCCGGGTCCGCACTAATGGCCTCCTCTCCCCATCTTTTCGGCTATTCAGGGGTACTAGGCAGGTATGCCCGCTCTCCCCAGGCCTTTTTGCCTTGGCTATTGAGCCTCTTGCAATTTTGCTGCGGACGTCGGACGTGGTGGTTGGATTGGTGGTCGGCCCTGTAGTAGAGAGGATCTCCCTATATGCTGATGACACTCTGTTATACTTGAACGACACCACTGATTCTTTGGTGGCGACCTTGAGCATAATTGATCGTCATGGCGGTTCTCTGGGGTACGGATCAACTGGTCCAAATCTAGCCTGCTCCCTATTGATGCTGCGACGCTCCCTCCCTCCCCTCCGGTGGCCCCACTAGAGTGGGTCTCTCAGTTCCGTTACTTGGGGGTCATCGTGAAACTTGATCTCTCCTGCTACCTGGAGGACAATCTGGAGCCGGTGTTTCGGCAGCTGGTCGCTAAGTGTCAGGTGTGGCGAACGCTCCCCCTGACTCCTGTAGGACGTATCAATCTATTGAAAATGACCTTTCTCCCCAAGTTTTTATACGTTTTTAGGAATACCCCCGTACCCATACCGGCGTCTTTTTTCCGTCGCCTGGATAGTGTTGTCTCTTCCTTCGTTTGGGCGGGGTCGGTTCCGCGTATCTCTCAGCGGAAATTGCAGCTGCCCCTATCCTCAGGGGGACTGGCCCTGCCGTGCTTTCGGAAGTACTACTGGGCTGCGGTGCTGGTCTCTGTTTGCTGGTGGTTTGCTCAATCTAGGTCCAATCCGGCGGTCAATCTTGAGGCGGCGATTCTGGGCTCCTATGCAGCGTTGACTAACCTAGTGTACAGGGGGGCCGGGGGTTGCCCCTCAGGTGACACTTCCTATGCGGATGGCAGTGTGGGTGTGGGAGCAGATGTTAGGGGCCACTGGAGAGGCTGGCACGATCTCGCCTTATAATCCATTGTGAGGTAATCCCAGGTTGTCTCATTTTCGCTCCATTCCTGATCCGGCCGTGTGGGCGCAATATGGAGTGACTATGCTACAACACATAATGCCCTCGGGTTCTCTGCTGACCTTTCAGGCCCTGCGGGATAGGTTTCACCTCCCGTCCCGTATGCTGTTTCGGTTTCTACAACTTAGACATGCTGCCCAGGCCCAGTTTCCAACGTCTCCTACGCTTGCTCCCCATGTGGTGGAGAGATTCTTGACTACGCGCAATGCTGATAAACTGCTCTCCTCTATTTACCTCAGACTTACGTGTAGTCGGCTGGCACAAGATCCTCATCTGCCCCAGCAGTGGCGGCAGGATATCCCTGGGTTGCTGGAGCAGGATTGGGATCAGTGTATTCCTCATTATATCCCTACAGTAATTTCGGCCAGAGATAGATTTATTCAATTGAAGTTTTTGCATAGGGCGTACTACACCCCGCAACGGTTGGCTAGGATATACAGCACCCACTCTGACTTGTGCACTAAATGCCAGCAGGCGGTGGGCACCTTTCTCCATGTTACGTGGGAATGCCAGCACCTTCAGGATTATTGGAGGGGCGTTGCTCGGGAGATCAGCGCGGTGCTACAGGTGCCGGTGCCCTTGGACCCTAGAGTCCTTCTTTTGGGGATGGGGGAGTTGGTGACACAGGCGAAATACTCTAAGCTGCTATTGTTTTTCCTCTGTTTTTATGCCCGGAAGGCGTTATTGCTGAAATGGAGGGGTGCTGACCCCCCCACGGTTACACAATGGAAGGCGTTGGTGGATGCGGCCCTGCCCCTCTACAAGCTGACCTATATGGGGCGTCAATGTCCTCAAAAATTTGGGAATATATGGGATGTTTGGATTGCGGCTAGACCACTGCAGATCTAATCAAGATATGTTGTTCGTTGCTCCCGGGGCCCTGGTGGCGAGGTTGCTGCTGTGTGGCTATGGGCTGTGGGGTGCTGTGGGGGCGCTTTTGTGTCTCTGCTCACCCGCGGCTCGGCCTCCTGGGACTCCCCCCGATGCCTCCCCCTCCCGGGGGACCTGGGGTCTAGGGGGGCTGTGGACTGTTGAGGCCCTGTAGTTAATACTATATCTATGGATGAAGGCCAGTATCTATGTCTGTTTAATTACCTTGTCTATCATTAATGTGCATTTGTTCTCTTTGGATCATTTGTTTTTTTACTCTTGCATCTTGCGTATCCATACCTTGTTGGCACTGTTAATTTATTATTTGTTTTATATCAATAAAACGTTTCTGTTAAAAAAAAAAAAAAGGATGCACTTCATCACTATCCACCAGGGCCAGGACAATGGGTGGGCCGAAGGGGCGGCTGCCCTGGGCACTGTGGTATCATGTGAGGTCCGGGGGGAGCACCATGAGGAGATGGGAGGGGGAAGTTGGAGGGTGGCAGAGGATGAGAATAGGATGGGAAATTAGGAGCGGTGCTAGGAATGATGATTTGAGGGGATTTGTGTTGATGGGGAATGGGAGATGAGGATTTGTAATGTTTGTTCTAGAAGAGGTGATATGGTAGAGGGGGAAGGAAAATTGTGCTAGGAGGTGAATTTTATGCTGGTAGGTAGGGATGATTTGTCCTAGAAGGGGACATTTGGGGGAGAGAATTTGTGCTAGGAGGGGGAATGGGAGTGGGGGGAGAGGATTTGTGCTCGGAGGGGAAATTTGAGGAGTGAGGATTTGTGCTAGGAGGGGAGGGAATTTATGCTTAGGAGGTAAGCATTCTGATTAGTGCTCAATTTTTTTGGGGAGGAGGAGGAGGAGATTTTTGCTGACACATGATGCTCATATGTGGGCTGGGGTGTAGCGGCGCGCAGTTTGGTATGTTTGCCCTGGACTCTAGATGACGTTGTCCTGGCACTGCTAACCACCACTAGAAAAAGGGCACTTTATCACTGACCATGATTGTAAGTTGGACTTCACCACTGGCAACCAATGTAAGGAAGCCTTTCAACACTGAAAACAAATGCAAGGCAGAAACTCACCACTGACCACAGAAGGTAAGGATGCACTACATTACCAACCACCACTGGAACAGAGCACTTCTCTACTGACCATCAATGTAAGGGGAAACTTCATCATTGACCACCAGTGGAAGAGGGCACTTTACCACTGACGACTAATGTAAGGAAGCGCTTCATCACTGACCACTAATGCAAGGCGGCACTTCACTACAGACCTCCAATATAAGAATGCACTTCATGAATAACCACCACTGGAATAGAGCACTTCTCCACTGACCAGTAATGTAAGGAGGCTCAGGCCAGGGGTCGGCAAGGTGTCCGCTCACGGGTCCTTGCTGGGTCCGCCGCACCGCCGCTGACTTTTTTCACTCAAGTCTCACTGTCTCTGAGACTCAAAGTCACGACCAATCCCAGACCCGATGGCTCAGGGGCAAGGCTTCACCGCCTCTGGCCTCCCTCGGCTCGGCCCAAGTTCCGCCTCCCGCTCGGCTCTCAAGTGAAGTGGTGGTGGCGAGAGAGGAGAGACACCTGCCTGCAAAGCGATCTCTCTGGGCCCTGGCTGGGGGAGGGACTGTGAGTCTCTAGAGTCTAGACTACTAGACTGTCTCTGTGCACTGTGCAGCGCGGCCGCCTAGCGCGGGAGAACTGGATGGAGGGGGGAATATATTCTTCTTTCAGCAGGGGGGACTGGACTGGGGACTGGAGAGAGAGGCTGGAGGATTCAAGACAGCCTAAGGTAGGAGAACTTGTAAGAACTGTCTTGAAGTCAAGTTACTCACTAAAGGGATTGGATCTATTCAAAGGGGGGAGGGACCTGCCCTGGCTTGCCCTACTTTAAGGTGATCTATAATGGGAGGGGCACCCTGGCCTGCTCTAAGGGGGATCTATAATGGGAGGGGGACCCCGGTCTGCTCTAAGGGGAATCTATAATGGGAGGGGGACCCTGACCTGCTCTAAGGTGATCTATAATGGGAGGGGGACCCTGACCTGCTCTAAGGGGGATCTATAATGGGAGGGGGACCCCGGCCTGCTCTAAGGGGAATCTATAATGGGAGGGGGACCCTGACCTGCTCTAAGGGGGATCTATAATGGGAGGAAGACCCTGGCCTGCTCTAAGGGGGATCTATAATGGGAGGGGGCCCTGGCCTGCTCTAAGGGGGATCTATAATGGGAGGGGGGCCCTGGCCTGCTCTAAGGGGGATCTATAATGGGAGGGGGGCCCTGGCCTGCTCTAAGGGGGATTTATAATGGGAGGAGGACCCTGGCCTGCTCTAAGGGGGATCTACAGTGTATAAAAGGGGGACCCTGCCTGGCCAGCTCTAAGGGGGATCTATATGGGGACCGTCACCCTTGCCTGCTCTAAGGGGCACCTATGGGGGACCTGCCTGTCCTTGCCTGTGCTAAAGGGGGATCTATGGGAGATGGTGGACCTGCCTGCCCTTGCCTGCTCTAAAGGGGATGTATAAATATGGGGGACCCTCACCCTGGCCTGGCCTGCTCTAAAGGGGGATCTATGGGGGACCTGCTTGCGCTAAAGGGGGATCTATTGGGGACCTGCCTGCCCTTGCCTGCTCTAAAGGGGGATCTATATGGGGGACCCTCACTCTGGCCTGGCCTGCCCTAAAGAGGGATCTATGGGGGATCTGCCTGCGCTAAAGGAGGATCTATGGGGGACCTGCCTGCCTTTGCCTGCTCTAAAGGGGGATCTATATGGGGAACCCTAACCCTGGCCTGGCCTGCGCTAAAGTGGGATCTATGGGGGACCTGCCCTGGGCAAAAAATGTAAAGTAAGAATTTTGAAAATCTTTTAAACCGTTTATAACAGTATACCATAAGCAGTCTTTATATATATGTTATTTTGAATGTATTTGTACTTGTAGAACTAGGCCAGAGAGTAGACAGTGTTTTTTGATGGTTTTAATTTGAAATGTACCTCGGTGTACTTCACTAAGGTCTGTACTTTGGAAAATGTCTGCCACAGCCTTGGTCCGTGCCTATTCCTGGCTCAGTCTCTTCATTAATGACCACCAATAGAAGAGGGCACTTCACCACTGACGACTAATGTAAGGAAGGGCTTCATCATTTTCTGTTTAACCATTTGCATAAATGTCACAGTTCAGCAGGTGGCTCTAAAGCCTCTGAAACTCGTTGGGGTCAAAATACTGGATAGCGCACTTGGTATTCAGGGGTTCATGGACTTTCTGTCCTTGATCTGCAGTATCTGGAGGTAATGAAGGCATTAGACTCCATAAAGAGCACTTTTAGATGCCTAAGTACTATCCCAAAGGGAAGTGAGGTAGCAAAGTTCAAAAAGGAAAAAAAAAAAAAAAGTGTAATAAAAAAAAATTAATATACCACCCTCCCCTAACCAGTGTTGGGGTAGTTACTCAAAAAATGTAACTAGTTACTAGTTACTTCTGTAAATTGTAACGAGATTACTTTACTAGTTACTGCATTTGAAAAGTAACTTCACTACTTATTACTTTACTTTCCTCTTTCTTAACTGACCGTGTAGAACAGGGGTGTCAAACTCCATTTCATCGCGGGCCACATCAGCATTATGGTTGCTCTCAAAGGGTCGGTTATAACTGTAGGATTAGATGTCCAGAGCACCCCATGTCCTGGGGGGGCAAAGAGGAGCCTTTCTACAGCTGCACAGAGGAGTGCAGGATCTGGCAAAGGAGTTCTGTCCTCTCTGCTGTCGACTACTGAGACAAGGTGGGGGCAGAGACAAGGGGGGTGTCACTGCTGCAGGAGAGGTGCGAGGGCCACATGAAATGGCCTGGGGGGCCGCATTCGGCCCGCGGGCCTTGTGTTTGACACTTGTGGTGTAGAAGAAGATACATGACACTCTTTCTGCATAGAGTTTATTGTATAAACACAGGCTTTGGGAAACATGAGAACAAAACCTGAAAAAACAGAATAAAACATAAAGTGCAACAAAAATTCATAAACTTCATCCCTCTCTATTCTTCTAAATAACGTTTGTATCGCACGGCTTGGGTAACACAGGAAAGCGCGTTCCTATAGCCTAGTAAAGTAGTGTAGTTACCTCCTATAGTCTAGTAAAGTAGTGTAGTTACCTCCTATAGCCTAGTAAAGTAGTGTAGTTACCTCCTATAGTCTAGTAAAGTAGTGTAGTTACCTCCTATAGCCTAGTAAAGTAGTGTAGTTACCTCCTATAGCCTAGTAAAGTAGTGTAGTTACCTCCTATAGCCTAGTAAAGTAGTGTAGTTACCTCCTATAGCCTAGTAAAGTAGTGTAGTTACCTCCTATAGCCTAGTAAAGTAGTGTAGTTACCTCCTATAGCCTAGTAAAGTAGTGTAGTTACCTCCTATAGTCTAGTAAAGTAGTGTAGTTACCTCCTATAGCCTAGTAAAGTAGTGTAGTTACCTCCTATAGCCTAGTAAAGTAGTGTAGTTACTTCCTATAGCCTAGTAAAGTAGTGTAGTTACCTCCTATAGCCTAGTAAAGTAGTGTAGTTACTTCCTATAGCCTAGTAAAGTAGTGTAGTTACCTCCTATAGCCTAGTAAAGTAGTGTAGTTACTTCCTATAGCCTAGTAAAGTAGTGTAGTTACCTCCTATAGCCTAGTAAAGTAGTGTAGTTACCTCCTATAGCCTAGTAAAGTAGTGTAGTTACTTCCTATAGCCTAGTAAAGTAGTGTAGTTACCTCCTATAGCCTAGTAAAGTAGTGTAGTTACCTCCTATAGTCTAGTAAAGTAGTGTAGTTACCTCCTATAGCCTAGTAAAGTAGTGTAGTTACTTCCTATAGCCTAGTAAAGTAGTGTAGTTACCTCCTATAGTCTAGTAAAGTAGTGTAGTTACCTCCTATAGCCTAGTAAAGTAGTGTAGTTACTTCCTATAGTCTATTAAAGTAGTGTAGTTACCTCCTATAGCCTAGTAAAGTAGTGTAGTTACCTCCTATAGCCTAGTAAAGTAGTGTAGTTACCTCCTATAGCCTAGTAAAGTAGTGTAGTTATCTCCTATAGTCTAGTAAAGTAGTGTAGTTACCTCCTATAGCCTAGTAAAGTAGTGTAGTTACCTCCTATAGCCTAGTAAAGTAGTGTAGTTACTTCCTATAGTCTAGTAAAGTAGTGTAGTTCCCTCCTATAGCCTAGTAAAGTAGTGTAGTTACCTCCTATAGCCTAGTAAAGTAGTGTAGTTCCCTCCTATAGCCTAGTAAAGTAGTGTAGTTACTTCCTATAGCCTAGTAAAGTAGTGTAGTTACCTCCTATAGCCTAGTAAAGTAGTGTAGTTACCTCCTATAGCCTAGTAAAGTAGTGTAGTTATCTCCTATAGCCTAGTAAAGTAGTGTAGTTATCTCCTATAGCCTAGTAAAGTAGTGTAGTTACTTCCTATAGCCTAGTAAAGTAGTGTAGTTACCTCCTATAGTCTAGTAAAGTAGTGTAGTTACCTCCTATAGTCTAGTAAAGTAGTGTAGTTACTTCCTATAGTCTATTAAAGTAGTGTAGTTACCTCCTATAGCCTAGTAAAGTAGTGTAGTTACCTCCTATAGTCTAGTAAAGTAGTGTAGTTATAAAAAATTAGTATTGTAACTAGTTACTTTACTTAGTTACTAAAAAAAGTAATGTAGTTACTGTAATCAGTTACTTTGTAACTAGTTACCCCCAACACTGCCCCTACCCCACCAACATAAACATCTATTACACTTTAGATTTCACCAAAAATGCCATAGAATCAGTTTAGGGACAGGGTCCACGTTAATAAAGGCTGAAACTCTTTCTGATGAATCCAATGTTACTATAATATTTTTGCTTGCAGTTTTATGTGTGACCTTTTGCACAGAAATTCATTACATAAAAAGAGAGATAGAGCCACTGTGGGTCTTTGTAAGGCAGGGAGGGGAGATATGTCATGGTTCATACAATAAACAGACAATTACCATGTTAGGAAGGAGGATGAGTATAAATTGCCTGGTACATGCAATGAACAGACAGCAGTAAGGAGAGGAAGAAGGACGTGTATATAGACAGAGTATTGTATACAATGATCAGGCAGAGCAGGGAGATGGGGAGCAATGGCCATGTAGATGTCCCAGTGCATACACTGAATGGACACAATGGTAGGGAATGTTGGGAGAAAACAGATTTTCAGTCTGGAGACTTCACACTAAATGCCACAAACGGGCACAGCAGCCACAGCCTGGGCACTGTGCTGTGTGTTATCACAGGGGCCTCCCGGGGGTTTGGCAGGGGCCTGGCATGGGAACTGTGCCACAGAGTGATGCCAGGCTCTTCCCTTCTGCTGGTGGCCCGCACAGAGCAGGCGCTGCGTGTCTTGGCAGAAGAGCTGACACTTGAATACCCGGAGATCGGGGTGAAATGGGTGGCAGCAGATCTGGGCACAGTGGACGGGGTGAAGAAAACGGTACAAGCTGCACAGGAGCTGAATGGACGGGACGCGGCACAAAGGATCCTCATTGTCAATAACGCAGGTAAGGACGCAATGTCACATGGGGCTGCCAATAATATAAAATTATTAACAACACATTGCTGCTTAAAGGACAAATATTGCCAAAATATGGTATTCTGATAAATGTTTCTCATGTCACTGCTTACAGAAATGTTACAGTTCTTCCAAGGATAGAGGAAGTGCATTTGTTTTTTTCTATGGAAGGGTTTAAAGGTATCTAAAGTCAAAAATTTCTTGAGTTGTGGAACAAGAAGCTTCATTTTATCATCCCAAAGAGATACAGACAGCAAAAAAAAAAAAAAATACTTTAACCGCCTACATATTAATATATTCTACAAGCTTGTAAGTGTATGGCTACTCTATAACTGTCTACGGTTTATAGTTGTATCATACAATCTGTTCAGATGTATTGATTTATGCTGGGCCACATTAGATCCAGTTCACCCATAAACACTGGATGGTCTTTCTGTAATCCAATATAACCTGTAGGCCAGGGGTGTCCAAACTTTTTTCAAAGAGGGCCAGATTTGATGAAGTGAACATGAGTGAGGGCCGACCATTTTACCTGACCATTCAAATTAAATACAAACGAACTAATTTATGCAAAGTTTATTGCAAACGGCATACTTTTCCTTTCATCACATGGATGACAAATCTAAACGGATGTTAAATCGCTCCGCCTTTCATATCTGAAGGCCAGATGAAAAAAAATCCAGGAAGCTGAAATATATGTCAGGAACATTGTAAAGTAAATTACATATTATTGGTAATAAAGGTTGTCTGTCAACTTTTAAGTAAAAAAAAAAAAAAAAATATGAACAGGAACATAACACCAAGTATACATGTTGTGTTCAAATATATTGATAACTGATTTACAGCAACTGACGTTAACTGAGATTTTACAATGTATTCATCTCAATCCGGAGCATGCGTGCTCCCTAATCAGTCACAAGGGTTAACCACATATAAGCGCTATATGAACCCACCGATGATGATTAATGAGGGCAGCAAAAAAAGTCATGAATGATGCCAATGTATTTTTCCAAATGACCTGTGGGGGCCGTATTAAAGCAGCCCGGGGGCCGCATTTGGCCCGCGGGCCGGACTTTGGACATGCCTGCTGTAGGCCCTCAAAGGCTATAGAAGCTACCAATAGCTACATATGAAGCTTATCTGATATTGTCTAACCCAGGGTTTCTCAACCAGGGTTCCATGGAACAATAGGGTTCCTCTAGATATTGCTAGGGGTTCCTTGAGCAGAAATTAGCAATTTCTACCTCTCAGATAAGTTCCCACTATCACCAGTTATAGTTATCTGTGAGCAGGTAATTCTTCCGAATGATCACAAGTGTAAGGAGCATTCTTCCCACTGACCATCACACTAATGTATCATGAGTTGTAGATAAAGTACATTTTAGCAGGGTCTCTCTGAGAACACTGCTCTAACCCATACTTCATACCCAATGATATCAGTGTCTAAAAAACTACCCAACTTTAACCACTTGCCGACTGCCTAACGCCGATCTACGTCGGCAGTCAGCCCCTCACAGGCAAAGTGACGTAGGGCTACGTCACTAGCTTGTGAGGGTCTAGGGAGCGAGCGCGCGCCCCCGGAGGCGCGCTCCCGCGTGGTCACGGACCCCCCCCCCCGCGCGTGTGACCAGCGGACCCGATGTCCGCCGGTCACTCGGCGATCGGCGGGGGAGAGGGAGAATGTCAGGCAGCTTGTGTAAACAAGCCACCTGTCATTCTCCTCGCTGTAAAGACACTGATAAAACGGATCTAGTATGTAGATCCGTTGATCAGTGTCCTTACAGCTCAAGCCACAGCCAATCACAGTAGAAAGCACGCCCCTAGGGACACACAGCCCCTCCCTTCCAAATAAAGTTAACCCCTTCACAACCAGTGTATTTTTACAGTAACAGTGCATATGTATAGCACTGATTACTGTAGAAATGTCACTGGTAACCCCAAAAGTGTCACAAATGTCAGTCAAGGGTCCGATCTGTCCGCCCCAATGTCGCAGTACCGCAAAAAAAATCGCAGATCGCCGCCATTACGCGTTAAAAAAAAACAACAAAAATGACAAAAATCTTTCCCTTTGTTAGTAAACGCGATAACTTTTGCGCAAACCAATCAAAATACGCTTTTTGCGATTTTTTTTACCAAACATATGTAGCATAAAACAAATTGGCCGAAAATTTTAAAAAATTTTGATTTTTACTTTTTTTTTGGGGGGAATTTCATATAAAAAAATGTGAAAAATATTGTTATTTTTGCAAAATTGACGCTCTTTTTTTATTTATAGCGCATGATCAAAAAATCGCACAGGTGATCAAATACCACCAAAAGAAAGCTCTGTTTGTGGGAAAAAAAGGACGTCAAATTCGTTTAGGTACAGCTTCGCACGACCGCGCAATTGTCTGTTAAAGTCACGCAGTGCCGAATCGCAAAATACCCCCTGGTCAGGAAGGGGGTAAAATCTTCCGGGGCTTAAGTGGTTAATGTAGTAATGGGTTTTTGGTATGACAATTTAGCTTAACTCTTTTAAATAGTAACAAAACTATGAGTCTTACCCATGCTTCTCAACAGTCCCAACACAGGCCAGCAGCTTCCAAGCTTACTTAGTGCTGAATGGCAGAGGTGGGGGATTCGAGTCACATGACTTGACTTAAGATCTGCGGCTCTCCTGACAGGAGGGGGTCTGCACTGGTAATCAGAGCATTGATTACCAGTGCAGACCCTTGGGGGGGGGGGGTGCCACTAGAATCACCAGGGATGCCCACCCAAGACCCCAGGGATGCCCACCCATGACCCCAGGGATGCCCACCCATGACCCTAGGGATGCCCACCATGGCCATCAGGGATGGCAATCAGGGCTCAGGGAGCCCGCCAGTGCCCTCCCCATCAGTGCTGCCCACCAGTGCCCATCATTGCCATCTATCAGTGCCGCCCACCAGTGCCCATTATTGCCCACCAGTTCCGCCTATCAGTGACCATTAGTGCCCATCAGTGCCACATATCAGTGCCCATCAGTGCGGCCTATCAGTGCCCATCAATCCTGCCTATCAGTGCCCAGCAGTGCCGCCTATCAGTGCCCACCAATGCTGCATATCAGTGCTACCTATCAGTCCCACATATTAATGCCCATCAGTGCCGAATATTAGTGCCACCCCATCAGTGCCTCCTCATCAGTGCCTGTCAGTGCGGCCTCATCAGTGCAGGAAAAACTTATCTATTTACAAAATTGTATAACATAAACAAAAAACAAACTTTCAAACTTTTCGGTCTTTTTTTATTTGTTTACCAAAAAAGAAAAAGCCTTGCGGTGATCAAATACCACCAAAAGAAAGCTCTATTTGTGGGGGAAAAAATGACAGAAATTTGGTGTAGGTACAGTGTTGCATGACCGCGCAATTGTCATTCAAAATGCAACAGCGCTAAAAGCTATAAATTGGCCTGGGCAGGAAGGGGGAAAAGTGCCTGGTATTGAAGTGGTTAATATGACAAGAAAAAAGCACTAAGCAGTTTTGTTAATTTTGAAAAAAAAAAAAAAACCTTTCCTGACCACTGACTTTTAACTGATTTAAACGTGAAAATCGGGGTAGATCAGTATTTTGACTTGATTTGTGACTTGACCAAAATAAATGACTTGACTTGCTTGACTTCCAGCAGGGACTCAACTTGACTTGCTTGCTTTTCGCCACAGTAACTTGGGACTTGCTTGAGACTTGAAGGTTAAGACTTGAGACTTGCTTGTGACTTGCACATGTGTGACTTACAGTACTCCCATGTCTGCTGAATGGTACCAGTTAACACGATTGTTAACCACTTGCCGACTGCTCACAGTATATTTACTGCGGCAGTCAGCCCCTCACAGGCAGAGTGACGTAGGGCTACGTCGCTCGCCTGTGAGGCTCTGGGGAGCGAGCGCGCGCCCTCGGAGGCGCGCTCCCGCGCGGTCACGGACCCCCCCCCCGCGCGTGTGACCAGCGGACCCGATGTCCGCCGGTCACTCGGCGATTGGCGGGGGAGAGGGAGAATGTCAGGCAGCTTGTGTAAACAAGCCACCTGTCATTCTCCTCGGTGTAAAGACACTGATCACATGGATCTACTACGTAGATCCGTTGATCAGGGTCCTTACAGCTCAAGCCACAGCCAATCACAGTAGAAAGCACGCCCCTAGGGACACACACAGCCCCTCCCTCCCAAATAAAGTTAACCCCTTCACTACCAGTGTATTTTTACAGTAACAGTGCATATATATAGCACTGATTACTGTAGAAATGTCACTGGTAACCCCAAAAGTGTCAAAAATGTCAGTCAAGGGTCCGATCTGTCCGCCCCAATGTCGCAGTACCGCAAAAAAAATCGCAGATTGCCGCCATTACACGTTAAAAAAAAAACACCAAAAATGACAGAAATCTTTCCCTTTGTTAGTAAACGCGATAACTTTTGCGCAAACCAATCAAAATACGCTTTTTGCGATTTTTTTTACCAAACATAGGTAGCATAAAACAAATTGGCTGAAAATTTTAAAAAATTTTGATTTTTACATTTTTTTTGGGGAATTTCATATAAAAAAATGTGAAAAATATTGTTATTTTTGCAAAATGTACGCTCTTTTTTTGTTTATAGCGCAAAAAGTAAAAATCGCACGGGTGATCAAATACCACCAAAAGAAAGCTCTGTTTGTGGGAAAAAAAGGACGCCAAATTCGTTTAGATACAGCATCGCACGACCGCGCAATTGTCTGTTAAAGTCACGCAGTGCCGAATCGCAAAATACCCCCTGGTCGTTTAGCAGGAAAATCCTCCGGGGCTTAAGTGGTTAAATCAACACCAATAACTCCTAACTCCTTGTAACGCTCCGTAGGAAAGTCTGCTGTTATTAATATACAGGATTTATATAGCGCCAACAGTTTACACAGCACTTTATAAACAATAAGCACTAAGAGCCCATTCAGACTAGCGCAACACGACTTCGGGGGGCGACCTGTGAAGTCGCGTGCACCGCGACTTCGGCGCGACTTGCAGAGACTTCACATAATGGAAGTCTATGCAAGTTGCTCCGAGGTCGCCCCAAAGTAGTACAGGACCCTTTTTCTAAGTCGGAGCCACCTGTGTCGCTGCTATTAGAACGGGTCCTGTACTACTCAATGGACCGCGACCAAGCGCGACTTGTCAGGCTGACAAATCGCCTGACAAGTCGCGCTAGTCTGAATGGGCTCTAAACGTTCAGTTATAATCAGGTTTTTTTTTCTCTGAGAATAGGTGCAGGAACTCCCTGCCCCCTACCCACCTCCCAGTACCGTCCCTTTTAGAGAATACAGAACCAAGTTTAATTTTGTGCTACTAAGTAATTTGTATGGAATTTTATAGACCCCATCCCAGCAACAATAGACCCCCTAGCAACAACAGACCCCACCACAGCAACAATAGATCCCCCACGCAGCAACATACCCCCCCCCAGCAACCATGGACCCCCGCAAACAAAATACCACCCCAACAACAATAGACCCCCAGCAGCAACAACAGATCTCCCAGCAGCCAGCAACAATAGACTTCTCCTTCAATAGTAGATCCCTCCCAGCAACAATTGACCCCCCAGCAACATAGGACTTCCCCTCAGCCAACAGCAATAGACCTACACAGCAACAATAGACCCCTACAAAAAAATAGATCCCAACCAGTGACAATAGACCAATCCCCCAGCAGCCAGCACCAATAGACCCTCTAGCACACCTAGTTATAAAATACATTCAGTATTGGAGGTGCTGGAGCTGCGTTCCCCCGCGTTCCCGCTGAAGAAAAGCCCTGGTTATAATACAATTCAAGGCAAGAGGGTTTCAAGGGAGCCTTTTAATTGTGTACCCAACAAAACCTTGTAATGTTTAGCTTGCATTTCACATTTGGATATACCATCATTATAATTTTTTATTTTTCTTTCTTTTTCTTCTGTTTGTTTATTTGGAATCGTATAATCCCACAAACTCTCCCCTAGTATGTCCCATTTGCGGGTCCATATATGTTATTATGGGATAGATACCCACTCACATTCAGGTTTTCGGAACACAGCATTATAGGGTTAGGAGACCTTACAATCTGAAAGGGAAAGGGCAAGTAATACTAAATATATAACTGTGTGGGGATGAGTTTATTGGGAAAGTAAAAGTTCAATTGTTAGGTAGAGGTGGGATAAGTCTTCCCTGTAGGGATGAGTTTTCAGGCATCGCCCAAAGGTGGACAAAGTAGGAGGCAACTAGACAGACTTTTCTTGGCGTGGTTTCCTTTAGGGCAGGCATTTCCAACATGCGGCCCGAGGGCCGCATGCGGCCCAGAACCACAGGCAATGTGGCCCACTGCCCCCTAACCATTTTTTTTTGCTGGGGGGGGGGGGGAGGAAGTCGGGTCAGGGGCACGGCCACAGCAGCTTCTAACTAACGGTAGGCAGAGGCTGCCTTGGGGGGGGGGGGGGGGGGCGGAGGCGAGCATGTGCAGTGTTTCTGAATCCTACCACCATGACCACTTCAAATCACTCAAGTGGTCATGGTGGTTAGAGTGTTCCTTTATTATCTCTCAGAAGTAAACCTCTGTATACTGATTCCATTTCATTTGATCATCCTCTAGTTGTCTAAAATTAGTTTGGGGGCGCAGCGGCGTGGGGGGGGGGGGGGGCGCAGCGGTGTGGGAAGGGCGCAGCGGCATTTTATTACTTATTTACCTTAACTATACTATATATTGTATATGCAGCCCGAGAAAATTTCTCTACACTCAATGCGGCCCAGAGAAGCCAAAAGGTTGGACAGCCATGCTTTAGGGCTTCTGTTCCCTTCTCCATAGGTACATTATGGCTCGTTTCCACTGAGCTTTCTGGTACGGTTCAGTTCGGTACGGTACGCTATTTATGCCGTTTCCATTATGAATGATACCCTCATTCCGAACCGTACCGTACCACTTTTTTGGTACCCTTTCGTTGGGGTACCAAGCACATTAGTATCGTACCAACAGGGTGGAGCTACACTCTGCAGAACTTTGATTGGTTGACAGAGAATCGTCTATCACAGCTTTCCTGCTACACCACGCCTATCATGAAAGGGTACTATTGGCAGTGGAAACGCAATGTGTACCATTCTGAACCGTACCGTATTGAACCGAACCGTACCGTACCACTCAGTGGAAACGAGGCATTAGATGGCAGGTGGTCACACACACAGCACAAGCACGGAAGACCTATGTACTAAAAGATCTTTGTACAGTGGGGTGATCAGACGTCCCCAGTTTCCAGGGACTGTCCCTGATTTAGAGGGCTGTCCCCAGGAAAAAAATATCTCAGATTTATCCATAGTTAAAAGAATTTGTCCCCGGTTTCTTTCCAGCTTTAGTAATGGTGTCCCCAGCCAAGGCAGCTACAGGGTAATCCATCTTAACTAGGTTTCTGTGATTGGCCTGGAGCAAGAGGGGGGGGGGAGGGGTGTGTCTGCTCATGGCTGTGTCTGGGGTTATGGATGATGTCACATGCAGAAATTACATGGTCTTCCCAGTCCCTCCCCTCTCGGCTTGTGCAGACTTTGTTGCGGCAGGTATGGATATGGATCATTTACGGCATGCTTGTGATGGTTACCTGCAGTACATAACTGGGCTTGCACTTTTAACTCAGAGCAAAATAGACTCAGGTAAACTATACCCCTTTAATCCCCTCCCACTGATAGCACCCAGGCCACACCCAGCATTTGATGTGGCACATTTCGCATGTGGCTATTATTTCCATCCCCTTCTCTGCAGGGGCGGTGCTAGACTGTTTTACGCCCTAGGCAAGATCAGCTATTTGCGCCCCCCCCCCAAAAAAAAATAAAATAAAAAAGGAAGGGGTTAAAAACTGTCATATCCAGTGACCCTGATCTGATGGTTCCCCCCATGACACCTGGGGACCCTGATGTCCCCCTATGTCACACCCAGGGACCCTGATGTTTTTCCATGTCACATCCTGGGACCCCAATATTCCTCCATATACTGCTGTCATACCCACTGGCCCTGATGTTCCTCCATGTCATACCCAGGGACCCCTGTGTTCCTCCATGTCATGCTGTCATACCCAGTGACCCCAATGTTCCTATATGTCACATCAGGGTCCCTGATGTTCCTCCATGTCATACCCGGAGACCCTGATGTTTTTCCATGTCACACCTGGGGACCCTGATGTTCCTCCATGTCGCACCTGCAGACCCTAATATTCCTCCATGTCACACCTGGGGACCTCAATCCCCCATGGCACACCCAGGGATCCCAATTCCTCATGGCACACCATGTGACCCCGAACCCCTGTTACACTTGTGACCCCTCTCCACCATTTTACACCTGGTGACTCCGATTCCCCATGGCACACCTGGTGACCCCAATTCTCTTTCACACCAGGGAACCTCCATGTCACACCCAGGGACCCTGATCCCCTGTTCTGGGGACACTCACTGGGCAGTATGAAGAGAGTGGCCCGCACTCTGCCCTCCTTCACTGTCATCCTGCTTATTCCTTCTCCCAGGACGCTCCTCTCCTGGACCACAGTGCTCACCACAGCTCCAACCGGCTCCTGGTGGAGGGAGAAGCAGCAGTCAGAGAGCTCCGCACCTCCTTCATCACCAACATCCTCAGACCATTCCGGTGTCTCGTCGCTTCTGCTCCAGTAAAGGTGCCGCCCTCCAGTGCCGAGCTCCGGTTCAGCTCTCCTCCATTCCCTGCTTAATACTGACCCAGGGAAATGAACGGCTGCCCACCAGCTCAGTGTAGAGAGTCACTTCCCGCCCAGGGATTAGGCCGCTCAGCTCCACACGAAGAGGATCATTATGCAGCTAGCACTCTGGTGGGCTCCTTTCCTGCCCCTTGGGGTTCCCCTAACAATGGTGGAAAGTCAGGGCCTGGTAGTTCTGCCACTGCCCCAGACACCTGGCATCTTCCTCTGTCCCTTCTTCCTCCCCCACTGCCGCCCCTCCCCTCAGCTCACAAGGATCATTCATGACGGAGAGTGAGTGCTGACTTGTGGCTGTGCCCCTAGGTGGCAATGCGCCCTAGGTGGCTGCCTAGTTTGCCTAGTGGAAGCACCGGCCCTGCTTCTCTGCCCCTCTTCTTCCCCCAGTAAAAGTTGGTTTGCAGAGTGTCCCTGCAGTTTATTTTGAACATTTGGTCTAGTGATGGAAAGTTCGGATATTTTATGTGAATCGGTTCATTTTGAACTACTCATTGAAATCAACCGAATCGATTCTTCAGGTTAACTTGCTGAGTCTGCTGCCAAGCAAGACAACTGAAACTCTGGATCTGACTCTATTAAATGATGTGAATCAGAAGACTGTGATTCACAGAAGGTTGGGAGATCCTTGCTTAGTAAAAAAAAATAAAAAAGTGATAAAAAAATAAAAAGAAAATAAAAACCAAAACCATCCCCACTGACCCCGATATCTGCATCTAAATGAATGTGCGTAGGGCATGCACGTGTACATAAACAATGATTGCTTCACACGTTAGGTGTCGCCACAAATGTCAGAGTGAGAGCAATAATTCTAGAAACATATTTCATGGGTAATTCTAAATTGATGTCCTGTACAGGCTTTGAAATTGTCACCTATGGAGTATTTAACCCTTTCCTTTTTTGATCAGTATAATCAGTGTTGTAATTAATGGGATTATAGGGTTCTTTGTTATAACTATTACAAAGTGTATCATAGGGATTTCTTTAGGCTACGTCGCTCCGACTTAGGGAACGACCTGTGAAGTCGCGTGCAGCGCGACTTCGGCGTGACTTGCACGGACTTCATCAAATGAATGTCTATGCAAGTCGCTCCAGGTCGCCCTGAAGTAGTACAGGATCCTTTTTCTAAGTCAGAGCGACTTGTGTCGCTCCTATTAGAACCGGTCCTGTACTACTCAATGGACCACGATGGTGCGGGACTTGCCAGGCTGACCAAGTCGCCTGACAAGTCGAAATAGTGTGAATCGGCACTTAGGCTCCGTTCACATGTCAGCGTATGGATCGCGGGCAGAGCCGCCGCGGTTCCGCCCGCAATCCGGAGATTATGGCAAATCGCGGGACGCCTGTGCGTTGCCCGTTGATTTGCAATAGCCCCCCAAACGCTGAGCGATGTTGCCGCGATTTCCGCCTGCCGAATCGCGGTAACATCGCGCAAAAAAAAAATCACGGAACGCATTACGCCCAAAAAAGTACAAGAGCTTCTTTGGAGCGTATTGCGTCCCGCGATTTTTTTTGTGCGATGTTACCGCGATTCGGCAGGCAGAAATCACGGCAACATCGCTCAGCGTTTGGGGGGCTATTGCAAATCAACGGTCAACGCACAAGCGTCCCACGATTTGCAATAATCTCCGGATCGCGGGCGGAACCGCGGCGGTTCTGCCCGCGATCCATACGCTGACATGTGAACGGAGCCTTACTGTTTCATTTAAAAAAAAATAAATAAATAAAAAAACTCACTTTTTAAGGCAAAGGGTGAAAGAAATATTCTGAATGAGGATCTCCTTTCATCCAGACTCTGCGTCCCCGCTGTCTTTAAGGCTTCGTACACACCATGGCGTTCCAGATCGTGGGCGGAATCGGCGCGATTCTGCCTGCGGATCTGAATCGGCGTAAAACACTGGAGGGGCTTGCCATCCCCATTACTTTCAATGGCACCCCAATCGCGGCGCGATATTGCCGCATTCGTCACCTGTTGAATATTCTTGATAACAAGTCTGTGTCTTCTTCTTCCTCCACAGGGTCTCTGGGTGATATTAGCAGATCTTTTGTGGACTTTACAGACCCTCTAGAGGTGGACAGATATTTCTCCTTCAATGTGTCATCAGCACTGTGTCTGACCTCCTCCCTGCTGAAGGTTTTCCAGGGACGTCTGGGGCTACAGCGGCTGGTGGTCAATCTCACGTCTTTGGCAGCTCAGCAGCCATTTAAGTCCTGTATGCTTTACTGTGCTGGGAAAGCGGCTCGGGAGATGATGTTCAAGGTGCTGGCCGAAGAGGAGAAGGACGTCCGCGTACTCAACTACTCACCAGGTAACTACTCATTTTCAGTAAAATTCAATGTGCTAAACATTTAGAGCAAAGTAGCAAAAAGAAACAAAACATAAAATGTGTGCTAATGTGTGCCAAGTAGTGAAGTTGGCAACCCTGCTAAACACCTGCTGAAAAAACTTTAAAGCGGAGTTCCGGCCACAAAATCGACATAATCGATTTTGGGCCATACGCTTGCTTTTGGTCACATGAAAAACAAATGGATAATTACAATTTTTTTTTTTGTTTACTTACCTTGTTATTGAAGAAAAATATACTCACCTTTCTTCCACTTCCTCCCTCTGCGGCCGCGGCCGCGCCTCACTTCCTCTTTGCATTGATTCCTGGGAGCTGAACGTCATCGCTCCCAGGAATCAATGCGCCTGCACCGGCCCCGCTCGTCACTTCCGGTGCGGGCGCCTCATTCCCTGCTAAACAGCTTCTGGGCATGCCCAGAAGCTGTGGAGGAATGCGGCCCGGCACCGGAAGTGACGAGCGGGGCCGGTGCAGGCGCATTCTGGGAGAAGAGGACACGGAAGAGGACGCAGAAGAGGATCGCGCTGGCTTCAGCTGCCCACATCCGAGATGGCAGAGCTGGAGAAGAAATTTTCAAGGTAAGTATTTCTTCTAAAAGGTAAGTGCGACCCGGGACAGATGGGACAGATCAGAGGCTATCCATTGTGGAATGTACTAGCCCTGACTGTCCCAGGGGTATTTTTATTGAAAATACATTTTCGTGGCCCGGAACTCCGCTTTAAGTGGTAATTCATTTGGAGAGTGCAATGTTTTCTGAGCTCATAGATGAGGACCATTAATGGACAGTTGCACCACTAAGCAGGAAGCAGAATCATCATAAAATCAGGACCAACTATGGCTGATTTAAAGTACAATAATAATTACAAACTCGACATGGGAGCAAGAGTTTTGAAACAAAAGTCCTGTTGATGAAATGATTAATTTTTACCTAAAATTTAAATGCCAACGTCATCTTTGGTTAATAAACTCCCCCCACCCCCCGCCCCCCTGAGTGCAGGCAGACTGGTCTTATACTTATATTAAGCCCTGATTGAGTGGTCTTACCCAGGGCTTTTTTCCTCAGAAAAAAGGTGCAGGAACTCAACCACGACCCCTGTGATTACAAGTGATAGTGATGGTCAGGGAGCAGAGGGCTTGAGCCAAAGGTGGTGGAACTGAGTTCCACCAAGTTCCAGCTGAAAAAAAGCCCTGGTCTTACCACTGACACGGACCTGGCTGAAACTTCCTAATTTTGTGCATGTAAATGCTGGAGAGTTTGTTCACCTGTAGGGTGGCGCCAGGACTCATTTATACATGGGCCTCACGTGCAGCCAAGCGCCAGCCTCAAGTGCACAAGTTGTTCTACCCATACCAATCAGTGCATAGTACATAGATTTTTGCCAATTCTTAGCATCCTCCTGGTCATCTCACAGTTTTTTATAGATAACCCATTCCTGCCTTGAGTACTCACTTACATGAGTCTATGCTTGACACGTGGTACAGAAGATGGCCCCAGAGTCCAGCTGACCACCCAAGGCCCATGAAAATAAGGGCCCTGGCCTCCCTGATGCATATCACTCTTACTTCCAGGTGGGAAACTTCTCCACCATCACCACCAACACCGACCAGGCTTGCACTAGTAGAACACAGAATTCACTTCACCTCCAAGGTATTGACTGAGCTGAGCACTTCACCAATTTCACCAAAGGTTATCACATAGCTCCTTGTTGTTGGAGTAAACTCTTTTACCTAAATGCTCCTTCAACTGAACAGTCCAAATAATGGCATCAATATATTCCCAATGCTGGTTTTAGATCAATGAATGGTGGTTTGTGGCTTTCATCTAAAATTGGATACTCGTCCTCTCAGTTCCTAACTGAATCTCCTCCCATAGGCCATCCTGTTCCTCGGGAGGGAAAAACCAGGGGACACACAAACGCCTCACTCTTCCTTGGGCACCTTCCCCAGATATTAAGATCTTAAGACCTTGTGCCAATTCTCCTTTTTTGCGAGCTTCTTAGATGGGAAGCTGACCCCAGCCCCTTCCCTGAAGGGGAGAGCAGGAAACCTGGAACGGGATTCCTTCTCTCTCTCAAACTCCCACCCAGAAGACCTGAGCCCAAAACTCCACCGACCATAAAAAGGGACTCTCACGATGCTCTGCAAATAGGAATAGCAACATTGGAACTCCACCTGTCTACACACCAATTAGCATGAATGGGCCCACGATGCACATGTGCAAAAAAAGAGAAGATTGACAGGTCCATGTCGGTGATATGATTGTTGGAGTTAGGCTACGTTCACACGTGGGCACAGCGGATCACGGGCAGAATCACAGCGGGAAATCATTGCAAATCGCGGGACGCCTGTGCGATGCCCGTGATTTGCAATGGCACCCCAAACGCTGTGCGATGTTGCCGCGATTTCCGCCTGCCGAATCGCGGTAACATCGCGCAAACAGAATCGCGGGACGCCCAAAAAAGGTACAAGAGCTTCTTTTGTGCGTCATGCGTCCCGCGATTCTGTTTGCGCGATGTTACTGCGATTCGGCAGGCGGAAATCGCGGCAACATCGCACAGCGTTTGGGGTGCCATTGCAAATCATGGGCATCACACAGGCGTCCCGTGATTTGCAATGATTTCCGGATCGCGGGCGGAATCACAGTGATTCTGCCCGGGATCCGCTATGCCCACTTGTGAACGTAGCCTTAAGGTAAGTATAAGCCCAGGCTGCCTACAATCAGGCATGCATTATTATTAATCACTTCAATACCGAAAACTTTCACCCTTTTCCTGCAAAGGCCAATTTTCAGCTTTTAGCGCTGTCAATTGCGCGGTCATGCAACACTGTACCCATATGACGTTTTTATAATTCTTTTACACAAATAGAGCTTTCTTTTGGTAGTATTTATTCATCACAATGTTTTTCTAGTTTCTGCTAAATAAACAAGAAAAGGCCAAAAATTTTCTTAGTTTCTGTTATAAAATTTTGCAAATAAATAATCTTTCTTCATGAATTTAGGCCAAACTGTATTCTGCTGCAATTCTTTGGTGAAAATAACCCAAACCCGTGTATATTATTTAGTCTGTAGGAAAGTTATAGAGTCCACAAACGATGGTATATACAGTATGTGAAAATCGATCAATCCTGTTGTACTGATGGCCTATCTCATTTCTTGAGACCCAAAAATGCCAGGACAGTACAAATATCCCCCAAATGACCTTTTTACAAAGTAGGCAGTCTAAGGTATTTAGTAAAAGGCATGGCGCGTATTTTGAAGTTGTAATTTTTTGGAGAAATTAAGAAAAAAATGTTTTTTTTCACCTTTTTGTTATTTTTTACATACTGTCACCAGTGCAGTACAGTGCCATCATATAACTGGTGTGGCGGTGACCAGGGACTGGTGACAGTATGTAAAAAATAATAATAACAATATTAAGAATAATATTTTTTTTTTCGATTTTTTTAAAATATTTTGTCTTTTATTTTTTTTCTATTTTGTTTTACATTTTTTTTACATACTGTGACCAGAGCAATACAGTATTACCATAGTAACACTGCACCACTCTGGGGAGATGATCATGATTTTTTTTTTCTTTACATGCTATGTTTGCTTATAGCATTGATATTCATCACTATAAGCAAATATGTTTACGGAATGACAGTGTATAGTGATTAGTCTATTGTTGTGATTAGCAGTAATTGGTCACAGCTAATCAAATGGTTCAAATGAGCTGTGATTGGCCATGTCTGTACCATGTGATCACTGTGACCAATCACAGCCAGCAACACAATTGTATACAATGAATGGCATGAAAGGAAGCCATTCTTTGTTTACAACTGTCATGTGATCTGCTGTGATTGGTCACAGAGATCACATGGTACTTGCAGTGAGTTAGTACACTGATCAGTCATGTGACAGATTGCACTCATATGACGCCCTCCGAAACCAATATGGTTCCCACCCAAATGCCATTTTGCAATGATGTGGGCAGGAAGCAGCCAAAGGACAGGAAGTGAAGGAAAGTCTCCCCTATGGGCACAGTTGGCAAAAAAAAGGTGTTTACATCCCCAGCCATACTGTAAGTGACTGAGCACACTGTCACTACATACAGCCCTAACCTACCACAATAATACCCTATACAGCCCTAGCCTACCACAATAATACCCTATACAGCCCTTACCTAGCATTATAATACCCTATAAAGCCCTAACCTACTACTATAATACCCTATACTGCCCTAACCTACCACAATAATACCCTATACAGCCCTAACCTATTACTATAATACCCTATACAGCCCTAACCTATTACTCTAATACCCCATACAGCCCTAACCTACTACTATAATACCTTATACAGCCCTAACCTACCACTATAATACCATACACTGCCCTAACCTGCCACTATAATACCCTATACAGCCCTCGCCTGCCACTATAATACCCTATACTGCTCTAACCTACCACTATAATACTGTAAAAAGCCCTAACCTACTACTATAATATCCTATACAGCCCTAACCTACCAATATAATACCCTATAGAGCCCTAGCCTACTACTATAATACCCTATACAGCCCTAACCTACAAAGATAAAAAGCTTTACAGCTGTCAGAGACTCAATACCCTGCACAGGCGCTGTTAGGAATGCTTCCTGAGCACACTGATGTGCTGTCATGAGTCTCCAAAAGGGTTAACCTAGAGCAGACTAATTGCTGTAATTGGCAAACAGGCTGCCTTATTTAAACAGCCCAGCAGCACTGCACTTTGCTGTGTTGTCTTCAGCTCTCCTGTATCCTGTGTCTGTTATATCTGCTGTTCCTGTTTACCTGACCCGGCTTGTCTTTGGATTCTGATTACCTGCTGCCCGCCCTGATCTTGGCTTGTCCTGACTATCCTCCTGTCTCGTCCTGATCTGTTTACCTGCTACCGGCTATTGGTCCTGGATCTGTTCCTGGCTCTCCCAGGGAATCCGGGGGGCCGCGACCTGGTGTTAGCAAGCAGCCAAATCCATCCCCACCTTCTGGGGCCCTGGTGAAGACCGGCTTACACTTAGACTCCGCGCCTCTGGTGAACCTGTGCCACGCCAGTTACCCGGTAAGCCACTCCTCTTACGTCAGGCTCTGCCACGTTACCCCGTGACAGTACATCACAGCCAAGACTGAGCCTGCTAGAGGAGCCTCTCCTATGGATGACATCTGCCAGCACCTTGCGGCCCTTACCCAAGCCGTTAAGTCCCTGCAAGAGGGCTATACCCAGCTGGAGGGGCGTGTTCAGTCCCTGACCCCCTCCACGGACCCTACAGTTTCTGCTGCTTCCATGGCTCCCTCCGGTCCGACCGTGGTGATGCTGCCTCCTGAGCCAAGGGTCCCTACGCCGGAAAGGTTTTCTGGGGATCGGAGCAAGTTTAGAGCCTTCCGCAATGCCTGCGAGCTGTACTTCTCCCTGCAACCCCGAACCTTCTCCTTGGAAGCAACCAAAGTGGGGTTCATCATATCCCTGCTTCAAGGTGAACCTCAGTCCTGGGCTCACCGCCTGCTTGAAGAGCGCAATGACCAGCTGGACTCCATGACGACTTTCTTTAACGCAATGGCGCAGTTATACGAAGACCCGCAGCGCACTGCTACCGCAGAAACCGCGCTTACTTCACTTCAACAGGGCCGTAGAGCCGTAGAGGATTACGTCACTGACTTCAGGCATTGGAGTACGGACACTCACTGGAACGACGCAGCCTTGCGACATCAGTTCCGCCTGGGTCTTTCAGAAAACTTGAAAGATGAACTGGCCCGAGTGGGTATACCCGAGACCTTGGAGGCATTAATCACCCTGGCCATACAGATAGACCGCCGGCTCCGTGAACGTAGAGCAGAGAGGTCCACGCAGCAGACCCGCCCAGTCTGGATGTTGCCACAGGTTCCTAATCCCGTCCACACCTTCTCCTCTGGTGCCCGTTCCAGCAACACTGCTCCGCTTATTTCTGAATCGGATACGTCGGAGCCGATGCAACTTGGGCTTATGCGTCCTTCCTTATCAACAGAAGAACGCTCACGACGATGTCAGAACAACCTGTGCCTGTACTGCGGAGAGGCCGGACACTTTGTACGCTCATGCCCAGCAAAGATGCGTAAGCGTCTTTCTATATCCCCCTCAAGTTATCCAGTCTCTGTCAACAATACCAGTCACCTGGCTCTCTCTATCTCATTTCAGCTCCCAGAAGGCCCGATCCCGGTCACCGCTATTATTGATTCCGGGGCATGCAGCTGCTTCATTGATCTTACCTTTGCTGCCCATCAACGCATCCCACTTCGACCCAAGTCGCAGGGACTCTCCATCTTCCTAGCAGATGGGTCCCACATCAAGTCTGGGCCAGTTACCCAAGAAACCCCTCCATTGCCTGTGGCAACTCTCGAAGGGCACAAGGAGTTGTTATGCCTGGATGCCATCTCTTCTCCCTTGTTTCCCGTTATTCTGGGGTTACCCTGGTTGCAGGCGCACAACCCGCAGATTAATTGGACTTCTGGAGACGTCAAGTTCCAGTCCCCTTACTGCCAGAATCATTGCCTGCCAGTACGCCATAGTGCTCCTAGCACCCTACTCTGTATGGACGCTGATAAGGAGATACGTTCCTCTGTCCCAGTATCTTATCACGAATACTTGGATGTCTTCAGTAAACAGGGGGCTGAGACCTTACCCCCCCACCGCCCCTATGATTGTCCAATTGAATTGCTTCCGGGGGCCGAGATCCCTTTCGGACGTATCTATCCTTTATCGGAACGAGAATTGGGTACCCTTAAAGACTATGTGACGGAGAATCTAGAGAAGGGATTCATCCGACCCTCTACTTCTCCGGCAGGAGCTGGGATCTTTTTTGTGGAGAAAAAAGACCATTCACTTCGGCCATGTGTGGACTACCGTGAGTTAAATAAAATTACGGTCAAAAACCGGTACCCCCTACCCTTGATTCCTGAACTTTTCCAGAGACTAAGAACCGCCTCTGTATTCACCAAACTGGACCTACGGGGAGCCTACAATTTGGTCCGTATTAGGGAGGGGGATGAATGGAAGACAGCATTCAGCACCCGATTCGGGCATTATGAATATTTGGTGATGCCTTTCGGGCTCTGCAATGCCCCGGCCACCTTCCAGCACTTCGTCAACGACATCTTCAGAGACTATCTGGACATCTTTGTTATTGTCTACCTGGACGATATCTTGGTCTTCTCTTCCTCCCTGGCCCAGCACCGAGAACACGTTAAAAAGGTACTCCACCGACTCCGGCTACACAGGCTCTACGCAAAACCAGAGAAATGCGAATTTGAACAGCAGAGTATCCAATTCCTCGGGTTAATAATCTCCTCTGAAGGGGTCAAAATGGACCCTCAGAAGGTCTCCGCCATCCTGGATTGGCCCGCACCGGTGGATAAAAAGGGGATTCAGCGTTTCATAGGATTCGCAAATTTCTACAGGAAATTTATCAAGGGGTTCTCTTCCATCATCGCCCCTATTACCCTGCTCACCAAACAAGGTACCCGCTTCCACTGGTCTCCCGAGGCGCAAGTCGCATTTACAGCCCTGAAGGAGCTGTTTACTTCTGCTCCTATCCTCAGCCACCCGGATCCCGCCCTGCCTTACATCCTTGAAGTTGACGCCTCGGAAATCGCAGTAGGAGCAGTCATCTCCCAGCGTCAAGGTCTCAAGGACCTGATTCATCCGGTAGCTTTCTTCTCCCGTAAGCTTTCTCCTGCGGAGAGGAACTGTGATGTAGGGGATCGGGAGCTCCTTGCCATCAAGACCGCCCTGGAGGAGTGGAGGTATCTATTGGAAGGGGCGGCACATCCCATACTCATCTACACGGATCATAAGAACCTGGAGTATTTGAGGACGGCCAAACGCCTGAGACCTCGCCAAGCAAGGTGGGCACTTTTTTTTTCCAGATTTACGTTCCATATAACGTACCGACCGGGTTCCAAGAATACGAAACCCGATGCTCTCTCTCGAATGTACGACAGTTCTAAAGAAACCATTGTACCTGACACCATCTTAACCCAAGGTAACTTTCTGCTATTACAGTCTGACCTTCTTACCGCTCTGAGACAAGCCACAGTAAATGCTCCCCATCCTGCTGGAACTATACTGGTACCCAGAAATGGACTGCTATGGAGAGGGGATCAAATTTTCGTTCCAGAAAGTGCTCGTGTGTCCATCCTAGGACTGTGTCATGACCACCCGATGGCTGGTCACTTCGGGATCCATAAGACCCTGGATCTTGTGCAGCGCACGTTCTGGTGGCCCGACTTGGAGAAGTGTTGTAAACAATATGTTTCCTCCTGTACTGTTTGCACATGAAGCAAGGCAACCCGAAATAAGGCATGGGGCCTGCTCAGACCACTACCAGTCCCTGACAGACCATGGAAGATGATTGCCATGGATTTCATTGTGGAACTTCCTCCATCAGACGGTTATTCTGCAATCTTCGTGGTAGTAGACCGTCTGTCGAAAATGGCTCACTTCATACCACTAAGAGGTACACCCTCCGCGCTTGAGACGGCACAGGTCTTCATCAGAGAAATTGTAAGACTTCACGGGGTCCCAATGAACATTGTGTCGGATAGAGGTGTCCAATTTACTTCTCGCTTCTGGAGAGCGTTATGTGATTCACTGAAAATCAAGCTGTCAATGTCCTCCGCATACCATCCCCAGACTAACGGGCAGACTGAGAGGACCAACCAGACCCTCGAGCAATATATCCGATGCTTCACCACCTTTGTTCAAGATAACTGGGTCTCGCTACTTCCATCAGCAGAGTTTGCATACAATAACGCCAAACACTCGGCTACAGGTCAGTCCCCATTCTATGCCAACTACGGGTTTCACCCATCTTTCTTGCCCTGCTTTATTCCTGAATCTACAGTGCCAGCAGTCCGGGATATCTTGGAGTTCCTTAAGGAGAACAACAAAATCTTACAGGATGCCATGACCAAGGCTCAGACCTCCAATAAAGAGTTCTTTGACAAAAGAAGGAGAGGTGAGTTGGTTCTCCAGCCCGGCAACCTGGTATGGTTAGCCACCACCAATCTCCGATTGGCATGCCCTTCCAAAAAACTGGCACCCAAGTTTATTGGCCCATTCCCTGTGAGGAGAAAATTAAATGAGGTATCTTACGAATTGACGCTTCCCGATTCCCTCAAGATCCATCCAGTCTTCCATGTTTCACTCTTGAAACCTGCAGTACCTGACTCCTTTCCTGGTAGAAGTTCGGAACCACCTGCTCCTGTCACCATCAACGGGGACGAAGAATTTGAGGTGGAGGCCATCCTAGACTGCAGAAGGCGGAGGAACCAGCTACAATACCTGGTTAAGTGGAGGGGCTACGGCCCCGAAGAAAATTCCTGGGAACCGGTACAGAATTTCCATGCCCAGGACTTAATCCGGAATTTCTTCCGCAACCATCCCCACAAAAGGAACCTTTTGGGCACCCGGAGGTTGTCCTTAAGGGGGGGGCAATGTCAGAGACTCAATACCCTGCGCAGGCGCTGTTAGGAATGCTTCCTGAGCACACTGATGTGCTGTCATGAGTCTCCTAAAGGGTTAACCTAGAGCAGACTAATTGCTGTAATTGGCAAACAGGCTGCCTTATTTAAACAGCCCAGCAGCACTGCACTTTGCTGTGTTGTCTTCAGCTCTCCTGTATCCTGTGCCTGTTATATCTGCTGTTCCTGTTTACCTGACCCGGCTTGTCTTTGGATTCTGATTACCTGCTGCCCGCCCTGATCTTGGCTTGTCCTGACTATCCTCCTGTCTCGTCCTGATCTGTTTACCTGCTACCGGCTATTGGTCCTGGATCTGTTCCTGGCTCTCCCAGGGAATACGGGGGGCCGCGACCTGGTGTTAGCAAGCAGCCAAATCCATCCCCACCTTCTGGGGCCCTGGTGAAGACCGGCTTACACTTAGACTCCGCGCCTCTGGTGAACCTGTGCCACGCCAGTTACCCGGTAAGCCACTCCTCTTACGTCAGGCTCTGCCACGTTACCCCGTGACAACAGCCTTAACCTACCACTATAATACCCTATACAGCCCGAACCTGCCACTATAATAGCCTATACTGCCCTAGCCTGCCAATATAATACCCTATATAGCCCTAACTTACCACTAAAATACCCTATACACCTTTAACCTACCACTATAATACCCTATACAGCCCTAGCCTACCACTTTAATACCCTATACATCCCTAACCTATCACTCGAATACCCTATACTTCCCTAACCTGCCACTAAAATACCCTATACAGCCCTAACCTTCTACTATAATACCCTATACAGCCCTAACCTACTACTATAATACCCTATACTGCCCTAGCCTGCCACTATAATACCCTATACTGCCCTAACCTACCACTACAATACCATATACTGCCCTAACCTACCAGTATAATACCCTATACAGCCCTAACCTGCCACTGTAATAACCTATACTGCCCTAGCCTGCCACTATAATACCCTATACAGCCCTAACCTGACACTAAAATACCCTATACAGCCCTAACCTACCACTATAATACCCTATACAGCCCTAGCCTGGCACTTTAATACCCTATACTGCCCTAACCTACCACTATAATACCCTACACAGCCCCAATCGGCAACTATAATACCCTATACTGCCCTAACCTACCACTATAATACCATATACTGCCCTAACCTACCACTATAATACCCTACACAGCCCTAACCTACCACTATAATACCTTATACTGCCCTAACCTACCACGATAATACCCTATACAGCCCTAACCTACCACGATAATACCCTATACAGCCCTAACCTACCACAATGATACCCTATACAGCCCTAACCTACCATAATAATACCCTATACAGCCCTAACCTACTACTATAATACCCTATACAGCCCTAACCTACCACTATAATACCCTATACTGCCCTAACCTACCATTATAATACCCTATACTGTCCTAACCTACCATTATAATACCCTATACTGTCCTAACCTACCATTATAATACCTTATACAGCCCTAACCTACCACTATAATACCCTATACAGCCCAAACCTACCACTATAATACCCTATACTGCCCTAACCTACCATTATAATACCCTATACTGTCCTAACCTACCATTATAATACCTTATACAGCCCTAACCTACCACTATAATACCCTACACTGCCCTAACCTACCACAATAATACCCTATACAGCCCTAATCGGCAACCATAATACTCTATACTGCCCTAACCTACCACTATAATGCCATATACTGCCCTAACCTACCACTATAATACCCTGTACAGCCCTAACCTACCACTATAATACCTTATACTGCCCTAACCTACCATAATAATACCCTATACAGCCCTAACCCACTACTATAATATCCTATACAGCCCTAACCTACCACTATAATACCCTATACTGCCCTAACCTAACATTATAATACCCTATACTGTCCTAACCTACCATTATAATACCCTATACTGTCCTAACCTACCATTATAATACCTTATACAGCCCTAACCTACCACTATAATACCCTATACTGCCCTAACCTACCACAATAATACCCTATACAGCCCTAATCGGCAACTATAATACCCTATACAGCCCTAACCTACCACTATAATACCTTATACTGCCCTAACCTACCACGATAATACCCTATACAGCCCTAACCTACCACTATAATACCCTATACTGCCCTAACCTACCATTATAATACCCTATACTGTCCTAACCTACCATTATAATACCCTATACTGTCCTAACCTACCATTATAATACCTTATACAGCCCTAACCTACCACTATAATACCCTATACAGCCCAAACCTACCACTATAATACCCTATACTGCCCTAACCTACCATTATAATACCCTATACTGTCCTAACCTACCATTATAATACCTTATACAGCCCTAACCTACCACTATAATACCCTACACTGCCCTAACCTACCACAATAATACCCTATACAGCCCTAATCGGCAACCATAATACTCTATACTGCCCTAACCTACCACTATAATGCCATATACTGCCCTAACCTACCACTATAATACCCTGTACAGCCCTAACCTACCACTATAATACCTTATACTGCCCTAACCTACCATAATAATACCCTATACAGCCCTAACCCACTACTATAATATCCTATACAGCCCTAACCTACCACTATAATACCCTATACTGCCCTAACCTAACATTATAATACCCTATACTGTCCTAACCTACCATTATAATACCCTATACTGTCCTAACCTACCATTATAATACCTTATACAGCCCTAACCTACCACTATAATACCCTATACAGCCCTAGCCTGCCACTATAATACCCTTTACAGCCCTAACCTACCACTGTAATACCCTATACAGCCCTAGCCTGCCATTATAACACCCTATACAGCCCTAACCTACCACTATAATACCCTATACAGCCCTAACCTACCACTATAATAGCTTATACTGCCCTAACCTACCACGATAATACCCTATAGAGCCCTAACCTACCACCATGATACCCTTTACAGCCCTAACCTGCCACTATATTATATTACCCCATACAGGCCTAACCTACTACTATAATACCCTATACAGCCTTAACCTACCACAATAATACCCTATACAGCCCTAACCTACCACGATAATACCCTTTACAGCCCTAGCCTACCACTATAATACCATTTACAGCCCTAGCCTACCACTATAATACCCTATACAGCCCTAGCCTGCCATTATAACACCCTATACAGCCCTAACCTACCACTAAAATACCATATACAGCCCCAACCTACCACTATAATACCCTATACAGTCCTAGCCTGCCACTTTAATACCCTATACAGCCCTAAACTATCACTCTAATACCCTATACTTCCCGAACCTGCCACTAAAATACCCTATACAGCCCTAACCTACCACTATAACACCCTTGTACAGCAGGGGCAGACTGGCAACTTTCAGCCCAAGGGGCAAGTACAAACCAGTTTTGTGTAATCCTACTTAGGAGAACCAGTCAGGATTGATTGAGATTTCAGTGGAGCAGAGGGCCGTGCCTCTGATGATCCTGCCAAAAATTCCGTGAGCTCCGGACTTCATGTCTGAGCTCACAACAGTTGTTTTTTTTTTTCTTTAAGAAACAAGACATGGGGAAATGTGTATGTATTGCAGTGATGTCAAACATTATGGGATATCCGCGCTAAATGATAAATTAATACAAAGGAATAAAGAGAAAGCAGCCAGTATAAATTGTGTTGATTGCAATAAACAAATATATATAAAAGTCCATATGCAGCGCTGAAATTAAAATACATAACAATCCATGATCCAAACGAAAGGATGAGATCCCATCACCAGCGTCAATGTAAATGGACAGTACACCACACCGCCTTGCCTAAAAAATCTCCTTACCAGAGCCAGCAATGACTATAGCCTTGTAAAGCCCCGTACACACGTACTGATCGTCGGCCGAACGATCGGCTGTCTTTTGTCCAGGGCTGTCGTGTCTGTTGAAAACTGCAAAAGACTGCACACGAATTTTGTCGGCCAACAACAGCCAACTGCAGAAGTGATGTCATGTGATGGTTAACTTTCCTTGTCTTTTTTCTTTTATGAGCATGCCCAGTCTTGCTAATCTGCTGTCTGTCGGCCGAAATCTGTACTGACTGGCGAACAATCGGCCGTTCTGGTGTTGGCCAACAAAAATTTGAATGCCTGCACGACAGATTCTGTTCGGCCGAAAATGCGCTGTCGGCTGTCGGAAGCATCATACTAACAGGCCTACAATCGGCCGAACGGTCGTCGGCCGAATATTTACGGCCGACAATCGGTACATGTGTACTGGGCATTAGTGATAAGATGTAATCAACAGCAGTGTTCATGTGTGCGGCTCTTACTCAGACATTTCCACTTGGCAGGTAATCACCAAACTTTACTCCTTCATACATACACCACTACTATGCTGAGATTGTCAACTTTACATTCATGTGTGGGGATGACACCACCAAGAAGAGACAATGAAGCAGCATATACTGAATATAGCACTGTCCCCGTAAGGACTGCCAGTTATTCACTCTATGGGCCCCCCTGAGTTACTAGCACACAGTCATGACAGATAAAATTTCTTAATTCCTTCACTCGGTTCACTCCAATAATCAGTCCAGGGGTATTTGGTTGTTTTGTGGGTTATTGTAAAATGGGAATAGGAGAAGGAAATAGTGGGATACTCCAGTTTAACTATAGACAATGTTGAGGACTCCTATCTTCTTATATAGCCAGGCTGTTGATTCACCCTGCCACTTTGGATTGAGTCTCTTTTTCCTAAGACGTTTCGGTGAACAAAAAATGATCTTCAGGACACTCTCCCCAGTATCCTCTTTCTTTTCCTCTGCTGACACCCGTCCACTGACTGTCCTACAAGCAGGGGTGGCCCCCCTCAGGTCAGGCCCCTTGACACGAGTTCCTGTACTTACGATACTGCAGTCCCAGGGTCTCCAGTGTTTCCCCTCTCACTCAGCTTTCCTGGACCTCAGGGTTCAACTCCTCTCATCCGTTCCTCTGGTCCTTAGGACGACCTCCTGCGACCACATGACACCTCTACAGAGGAGGAGGCAGTCGCACCCTCCCTCTGGGACTCTGCTCTCCAGCCAAAGACCCCGCAGCACATGTGCTCCTGGTATTTATACAGTATCCCAGAATGCACCGAGGCGACCTGCCCTCTGCCAATCACCAGGACTGTATCAAAAGCCTATGCATCCATTCGTCAGGTTTCCTCCCACTGTCCAACATGCCTCCCTAGACCAGCGTGAAACACCCTTCAGACTGAATGATTTGCATACTGAGCACATTGAGCAGACCTCACTAATAGATCCTGCTCCCTGATAGGCATTGAGCAATATAGATATACCTGCAGCTCCTCTGGTAAGCAGACAGAGCTCAAAACTATACTCTCTCACTAGCACCTACCTAGGAGGGTGCTACATGAAGGTCCACATAAAATCATAGGGAGTTTAAATAAAAGGTACTTACAAAAGTAATCGGTCAGAATACATCATAAAAACATCAAGAACTGATGTGTTTCATCCGATAGGATTTCTTCCTTCATGCCTCTGAAGAAATCCTTTTGGATGAAACGCGTCGGATGGGCCGCTTAATCACAAGTACGCTACGAGCTGCGGCAGATCTTGATGTTTTTATGATGTATTTTGACCAATTACTTTTGTAAGTACCTTTTTAATAAACTCTCTATGGTTTTATGCAGACCATTACATTATGCTGCTTCGTTGTCTCTTTTTGGTGGTGTCATCCCCACACATGAGAGTAAAGTCGACATTCTCACCATAGTAGTAGTGTATGTATGGAGGAGTGGAGTTTGGTGATTACCTGCCAAGTGCAAGTATCTAAGGAGCCGCTCACCTGAACACTGCTGTTGATTACATCTTATCACTTACAAGGCTATAGTCATTGCTGTCTCTGGTATGGAGATTTTTTGGGCACGGCAGTGTGGTGTGCTGTCCATTTACACTGAGGCTGGTGATTGGATCTCATTCTTTTGTTCGGATCATGGACTATTGCAGTGATGTACTGAATAGGTTTCTCTTTTTTTTTTAAAAGACTTGGACTTTCCTTTATATGAACCCAGTTTGATGGTATTTCTTCCCTGCTTAATGTGCTCTCTTTTTCCCTTCCATACAGGACCCCTGGATAGCGCCATGCAGGAGCAGATGCGGAGTCATACAGCAGACCCTGATGCCCGCCTTCATTTTATTAATTTGCAGAAAAGCGGACAACTGGTTGACTGTCACGTCTCTGCGAAGAAAATGCTGGACATTGTCCAGGGAGACGCCTTTCAATCTGGCAAGCCTGTTGATTTTTTCGATTAGTCGTTTGATTAATGCCAATTGTGTGGGATCTGGTTATGGAAATCTTACAATGTCTTGTGCTTATGGGCCTATTTGTACAGCTCCTAGTGTGCTGTGGGTGCTGTGGGGTAAGCATTGGAGTACCTGTGCGCCTGTTTCCTGTGGTGGCAAGGTCTTGATAGCATGTATTTTTCAAACAGGAAAGAGCATGTGAACTGCCTTAGGAGTTGTAATTCTGTCCAGCTAGTCTTGTGATTCCGGCACCCCTGTCAAACTGCATGGCCACATTCTGTACTCCCTTAGACCCCTCCTTTTCCTTCACTGCAGCTAAGCAATACCACTGTTCTGGGACTCGCCCTGTCTGGTAATGGGCAATGAAGCAGTACACTGATTATCACTATGTTCTCTCCTACTCCCAGGAAGCTCCTAATGTTAAATAGACATCACATGTGCACTGCAGCAGCGCCTGATTGGCCAAGAGTGCTGCCCCTTTGTTTTGTTTTTTTTTTTTAAGATATGTTTATTAGTTTGTTATAAACATATACAATAAAGAACAAGTACAACAATCAGACTCGTCTCTCACATCTCTTTACAGAAGATTATAGTAAGCATTGTACAGCCAATAATGGGCATAGCCATACTGTACTTCCCAACTTTCTGAGAAAGGAATGAGGGACACCTATTTCTAAAGTATGTTGGCAAAGGACACACCCCCTTATATTGGCTTTTGAAATTTACAAACGCAGCAATTTAGAAACTGGATGAAAGGTTTAGCACTGTTACACACTTTTTTTTATAGATAAATAGTGCATTTTATATACATCTATATAGAATAGACAAAAATGAGGGACAAATAAGGAGGGACTTTGTTCCAAATGAAGCGCAGTGCACCTTGCTGTTAAAACCAGTTATAGGTGGGGGAAGTGACCATTTTTTGTATATTTGTGTTTTTTTGTACAGTCCCCCAAAAGCAGGGACAGTTGGGAGCTATGGGCATAGCACACCAGTAACAAAAACAGATCTTTATGATAAATGTGCTACACGGATTAATCAGTTTCCTCCTGGATCCAGAAAATGAAATGTACGAGGGTTTGACACCAATCCACCCCATATTTTATCAAAAGTATGTGTTTTCTTCATAGGTCAAGGTTATAAGTTAGTTTGTATAATGGCGGATTGTCATTAATCAGTTTCTTCCAAGTTTCAAAAAGATGGGGAGGAGGGTTTGTTCCATGTTGGGAGAAACAACATTCTGGTGTAAACAGTAGAGTATGCATAGCAGTGTATTGGCATGCATAGAAATGGGTAAATCACCTAAGATACTTAATGGTCAATTTTTGGGGTGTGAAATATTGGGAAGCCCCAATGATACATAACCAAAAGTTATGAACATATTGACAGTCCCAAAAACAGTGAAAAAAGTCAGTAGCTCAAAAGGAAAGGGCAGTAGGGTGTAGGCCCATTTTTACAATCTAACCAGTGTAAGAAGACAATGATTAAACAACTATAGTTGTATCACTTTGTCCCTTGAGGAGATCACTGAGCCCTTATAAGTTTCTTCAAATTCCAACCAATTTTGGTGAGTAAGTTGAAGACCAGGCAAGGACCACTGGAGTTGACTCGGTCCTGGAGCCCTTGCCACTGGTTCTGGGGCCCTTCCCACTGGTCCTGGGGTCATTCCCATTGGTCTCGGGGCCTATCCCTCTGAGCCCAGGGCCCTTCCCACTGATCCCAGGGCCCTTTATTACAGTCCTGCAGCAAGACCCTTTCCCATGTTCTGCCATCTTGGGGCCCCCCACACTGGCGGAATGCCAGGGCCCAGTCGTACCTGTGACCCTGGTAGTTCCGCCACTGGGTAGGATGGAAGTTAGCCTCTTACCAACATCCTTGGTAATTCTAGACCTACATACGTAACCTCACCTTTACGTTCAGCTCATACATCATGGTGCTCTTGATAACCCACAAACTCAGTAGTTGATTGAGATGACCTTAATCTTATTATATCTTACAGGGATTAAAAAAACTATTAAATATTACACAATGGAAAGACTTTGCATTGCTGCTTGGCTTTTTTATGCCTTTTTTCTTTCTTGATTTCTACCATTGTTTATAATTGGCTACTTAAACCTTTCTTAAACCTTAAAAATGGGAAAAAATATTTTTGGAAAGACAACCTTCTATCTATTGATACAAAGATGTTACTAGAAAGTCTATGGTTATCTGACCAAAATATCTGTCCTGACCTGATGTTGGGAAACCTGATAACTGCACTTCATACAGATCACTACTGGACTTTGTAACTATTTTGTGGCATATCTATATGTGCCTGTGATATAGGTTTATCTTTTCCTGAAAACTGAAATAAAATGCATCTTGAAACAAAAGTTACAATTGTTGATATTAATGTATATACAGTATACATGGCTAGACCAGTAAGCATATGGGTGACCCAGGAAGTTGTAAAGGTGTAAAATAGATAAATAATGAGTGGCTAAGTGGTTGGCACTTCTGCATAGTAGAACTAAGGTAGTCAGTTTGAATTCCAACCACAGCCCTACCTGCCTGGAATTTGCCTGTTCTCCCTGTACCTGTGTGGATTGCCTTTGATGTGCCGGTTTCCTCCCACACTCCAAGGACAGGCTAGTAGGTAAATTGGATCCTGTCTAAATTGGCCCTAGTATATCAATATGACTTAGGGACCTTAGATTGTACGCTCCACGAGGGCAGGAACTGATGTGAATGTACAATATATGTAAAGAATTGCGTAAATTGATGGCGCTAAATAGGTACCTGAAATAAATAAATAATTGTGTTACTCTCCTAGCTATGTGGTTTGTAACGATGTGTGAATCACAAGTATGTCTGAACAGAATGACAAGCAAGTAAAACAGCTCTGTATTACAAAGCATTGGTGTGAGAAGTCTTTGGTTGAAGCTGATTTCTTCTGACCATATATCTGATTACTTATGCAAGCCCACAATGAAAGCATACAATAGCAATTTTATCACCACTCTTCTTCATTTCCTTTAATACATCTGGTCCATTAAATCCAAATGGAGATGATAGATTCAGTAAAATCTGAAACTAATTTGGATTTGCTATATGGAAATCAAGGCGGTTTAGGTGGACCATTCGACCTGCTGACTATCACACTTGTGTGTCATGTGCATCAGCAATCACTATTTTATAACCCTTCTTGCTGTGGAAAAAAAAAAAAAGCAGCTGCCAAACTCCCTCATATGACCCAAAGCCTTGAATGACCTTAAGGTTCTCTGGATTACGTGGTGTCTATCATCAGCATTGTGGGGTTTCATGTCATTAGAAACTACAGAACCTCCATTGTTATCAGTCTGTCACACCCTGCCTGGTAGACTTGCATTGGGATCGGAGGACCACAAACAAAAGCAGAGCTTAAAGAACAAATAAGGACCCCATGTACTGTTACATTTTGTGCATAGAAAGAAAACTCCTTTTTTATCTTTTGAAAACACACTGATAAGATTATTTACAAAAAATTGATATTTAGTTATTTATAAACTGATATTTACAATAAATTTATAAACTGATATTTACAAATTTATATTTATAAATGGATATTTACGATAAATATATACACTGATATTTACAATTTAATATCTACATATGGATATTTACAATACATTTAGAAACTAGGAAGTATATGTGACTGAGTTTGTCCAATAAATCCACTCCACATCCCTAAAGTCATGTAAAAGTCATTGAAAAGACAAAATTGACTGGTCCCAATATCCAATCAGTGTCTTATACGGTTGTGGGACTGTATAGGAGTGGATTCAATAGTAATGGAGGCAAGCAGAAGGATAAAATCCAATAATTTATTACAGAGAATCATACAAAATCCAACATTAACACAAACAAAATTGTATATACACATATATAATATGATACATGGTGTGTAATCTCAAAGAGGCGTCCAATATTCAACGTGTTTAGTTTCTCTGAATCCTTTATTTGCTCCCTTGAATACCAAATATGACAGGGTGGAAGAATGGATAGACAACTTGATTATCTGTCTTTCCAACTGATATTTTTTATATTTGTCTGATCTCCAGAGTGAACCATACGTGAAATCCTTTCCCTGCCATGGGACAAGCCCGCACTGAGTAAGCCGGTCCAGCCTGCAATATACAGCCGGAGTCTGGGGAGCCGAGTTTTCGTCCCCTGGGACTCACGGTCAGTGGCGTACATAGAGCATTTGGCACCCGGGGCGGATCCTATATCTGGCACCCCCCGACTTTAAAATGTAAAAACACCCACAAAAAAATGTAATGTTTTCAAGAATATTTTTTGCACAAATTTCACAGCCCCCCATCACAGTGCCCCTTGCAGTCTGCCCTCCGTCTCTCTAATCACAGTTCCCCCTTTTGCACTCTCTGCCTCCCCTGCACAGTCCTACCTTCAGCATAGATAGATAGCTATTATTAGCAATGTGTTTAAGTTTGAGTAAGAGATTGGAGACTTGCTAAAGGAGATATTCAGAGACTACAGACATGATACAGTAGATGGTCAGAGACTGCAGACGTGATACAAGAGATGGTCAGAGACTGCAGACGTGATACAGGAGATGGTCAGAGACTGCAGACGTAATACAGGAGATGGTCAGAGACTGCAGACGTGATACAGGAGATGGTCAGAGACTGCAGACGTGATACAGGAGATGGTCAGAGACTGTAGACGTGATACAGAAGATGGCCAGAGACTGCAGACATGATACAGGAGATGGTCAGAGACTGCAGACATGAAACAGGAGATGGTCAGAGACTGAGGACATGATACAGTAGATGGTCAGAGACTACAGACATGATACAGGAGATGGTCAGAGACTGCAGACATGATACAGGAGATGGTCAGAGACTGCAGACGTGATACAGGAGATGGTCAGAGACTGCAGACGTGATACAGAAGATGGCCAGAGACTGCAGACATGATACAGGAGATGGTCAGAGACTGCAAACATGAAACAGGAGATGGTCAGAGACTGAGGACATGATACAGTAGATGGTCAGAGACTACAGACATGATACAGGAGATGGTCAGAGACTGCAGACATGATACAGGAGATGGTCAGAGACTGCAGACGTGATACAGGAGATGGTCAGAGACTGAAGACATGATACAGGAGATGGTCAGAGACTGCGGATATGATACAGGAGATGGTCAGAGACTGAGGACATGATACAGGAGATGGTCAGAGACTGAGGACATGATACAGAAGATGGTCAGAGACTGCAGACATGATACAGGAGATGGTCAGAGACTGAGTACATGATACAGTAGATGATCAGAGACTGCAGACATGATACAGGAGATGGTCAAAGACTGAGGACATGATACAGGAGATGGTCAGAGACTGAGGACATGATACAGGAGATGGTCAGAGACTGCAGACATGATACAGGAGATGATCAGAGACTGAGGACATGATACAGGAGATGGTCAAAGACTGAGGACATGATACAGGAGATGGTCAGAGACTGAGGACATGATACAGGAGATGGTCAAAGACTGAGGACATGATACAGGAGATGGTCAGAGACTGAGGACATGATACAGGAGATGGTCAGAGACTGCGGACGTGATAGAAGATAGAAGAGCACTAGGGGGGCCGGAGAGCACAGACGAAGCAGAGAGCACTGGAGGTGCTGAAGGGCACGGTGGGGGGGGGGGGGGGGGAACTGGAGAGAATTAAAAGAGGGTTTGGAAAGCATTGTAGGGGGGTTGGAAGGTGCAGGGGGTGGATTGCACTGGGGGGGACAGGGAGCACTTGGGGGGGCGAGCAGGGAAAATCAGGGGGGTGGAGAGCACTGGGGGGACAGGGAGCACTTGGGGGGCGAGCAGGGAAAATCAGGGGGGTGGAGAGCACTGGGGGGACGGGGAGCACTTAGGGGGGAGGGAGAAAGCACTGTGGGGAGTTGAAAAGCATGGGGGGGGGGGCTAAAGAACATGGGGGGTCTAGTGCACTGGGGGGAGAGGGGCTAAAAGCACTGAGGGAGGGATTAGGAGCACTGGAGGAGGTTAAGAACTTTGGGGGGCCAGCAAAAGAAGTTGTATAGGAGGGGGATGGGGCAGCTGCATATAGATGAATTGATCTTTCCCTATTCTTCCTGCAGGAGGGAGAGGAGGAGAATCAGTTATTCAGCAGGAAGCTGCAGGAAGAATAGAGAAAGATGAATTCCTCTATATGCAGCAGCCCCATCCCCCTCCTATCCAGCACACACTTTTGCAATGGGCACTCACCTTCTTCCCGCTGAGGCTCCGCCCCTTATTCCCGCCGCGGCTCCGCCCCCTTATTCCCGCCGCGGCTCCACCCCCTTATTCCCGCCGTGGCTCCGCCCCCCACTAGCAGCACGGACTGAAGGCGCTGCCAGCCACTGCAGCTGCCTTCACACTGCGGGATCTGTCTGACTCTGAACACACTGGGCAGGACACCGGCTGACACCCCCCAGTGAGTGGCACCCGGGGCGGGCCGCACCCCCGCCCCCCCCATTGGTACGCCACTGCTCACGGTCTGAACTGTTGGTCACCTGCCTTGGCGATACACCTGTCAGGAGCCTGTTTTTTCTTTTTTTCTTATTGTCAAAGTTTGTAAAGTATGGTAAGCTGATACGAAATGGTTAAAATGGATTTATATGGCAATATGCATATGCCATTATATTGGCATTCTATTATGCTGTTGAATTTACTGATATATTTTTTCTATTATTAAAGTTGTGGTAGATGTATCTCTGTCCATATTCCTGACGAAGCAGATTCGGCTCTAGCAGCCTGCGAAACACGTTGAATATTGGACGCCTCTTTGAGATTACACACCATGTATCATATTATATATGTGTATATACAATTTTGTTTGTGTCAATGTTGGATTTTTTATGATTCTCTGTAATACATTATTGGATTTTATCCTTCTGCTTGCCTCCATTACTATTGAATCCACTCCTATACAGTCCCACAACCGTATAAGACACTGATTGGATATTGGGACCAGTCAATTTTGTCTTTTCAATGACTTTTACATTTAGAAACTAATATTTACAAACTGATATTTCCAATAAATCTATACACTGATATTATTATTATTTCAGGTACTTATATAGCGCTGTCAATTTACGCAGCGCTTTACATCTACATTGTACATTCACATCAGTCAACAATTAGATATTTATAAATGTATATTCACAATAAATTCACAAACTGATATTTACAAATTGATATTTATAAACTGATATTTACAATAAATATATATACACTGATATTTATAATTTGATATTTATAAATGGATTTTAACAATACATTTATAAACTAATATTTACAAATTAATCTTTACAATGAATATATAAACTGATATTTACAAATTGATATTTATAAATTATTATTTACAACAAGTATATACACTGATATTTACTATTCTATATTTAAAAAAAAGATATTTACAATAATTCATAAACTGCTATTTACAAATTGATATTTATAAACTGATATTTACAATAAGGCTCCTTTCACACGGCCGCTCCGCTGCTTTCCGTGTGTCCGCAAATCATCCTATTTTTTTGCGGATGATTTGCGGACATCAATGTAAGTGAATGGCACTGCGGATGTCAGCGGAATACCATCCGCTGGCACCCGATTTTCCTCCTTTCAGTTCTGTTCCGTTTTTTGGAACGGAACAGAACCCCATTTTTTCATCCGTGTAAAAAACGGAAAGGAAGGAAAATCGGATGTCAGCGGTGTCATCCGCTGACATCCGCAATGCCATATACTTACATTATGTCCGCATATCATCCGCAAACGGATGGGATGATATGCGGGCACACGGAGCGGATGACACAAATGTCATCCGCTCCGTGGAAAAAAAAAAAAAAAAGTCCCGCAGCGGACTACAGCAGCGGAGCGGCCGTCTGAAAGGAGCCTTAGGCCCCTTTCACACATGCTGTCCGTTTGTCCGTTTTTCATCCATCCGTTGACGGATGAAAAACGGACATCAATGCATCTCTATGTAAAAACGGATGACAACTGATGATCATCAGTTAACATCCATTTTCATCCACTTCCGTCAATGTCCGTTTTTTTGAACGGATGAATGCCCTATTTTTCATCCGTCAAAAAAACGGATCGGACGAAAAACGGATGACAACGGATGAAAAACAGATGTCAACTGATGACAACGGATGAAAAACTGATGTCAACTGATGACAACGGATGAAAAACGGACGACAACGGATCGGATGAAAAACGGATGAAAAACGGATAACAACTGACGAAAAACGGATGAAAAACTGATGACAACTGACGAAAAACGGATGAAAAACTGATGAAAAACTGATACATTGGACGTGACTGAACTGATGAACTGAACGGACTGTATGTGTGAAAGGGGCCTTAGTGTATACACTGATATTTACAATAAATCTATACACTGATAATAACAATTAGATATTTATAAATGGATATTTACAATAAATTCACAAACTGATATTTATAAATTGATATTTACAATAAATATATATACACTGATAAAAAAAATATTATAAAAAACTATAAAAATATAAATACAAATTTATATATAAATAAATAAGTGGTGCAGCTGCTGTTCACCAAGTAAAAACTCTGAAAAAATAGTAGTAAAACAGGACAACGCAGCGTTTGTGTCTCAAATAACCAAACGTAATAAAATTCATAAAGATAAGTGCAAATATCCAGTGCATAAAGTGCAAGGTGTAACTATAAACGTAAATTTAAATTTACTATTAATTAATAAAGTGTCCAACAAACTGATGGTAAAGTCCACAAAATTCATGTGCACAAAGGTGCAATATATAACCAAAAAATGCTGATAAATAAATGCAAGATACAATAAAGGTGCAGGTGTTAAGGTGCTCTTAAGATGATCACTACTGCCAGGTGACTTGGACCCCTTCAGGAACCCCACTCATCAGAAAGGGTGGACCCTTGTTAGGGGTCAAAAACCGCTTGTATTCATAGCTAATTGGAGATTAAAGCATGCCAAATCTTCTCCTTGGTGAAAGATACAATAGACTGGATAGTATCCCTTCAATTTGATGGCCCTTGACAGCTCCAGAAACAATAAGGATTCCAAAATAGTGAAGCCCGTTTTTGATCATTTTATTAACGCAAAAAAAAAAGAAATATACTCACAAAGCTGATAGTGGTAAAAGCAGAAAACAATATCACAGATGGTTCCGGGAACGCCGCGGCCGCGTGCGTTCCATGAAAAACCAGGAAGTGACGTCAGAAGGTGCCGCACTGGAAATACGTCGACACCTTTCGCCCTCCCACTTGGGTGTTATCACAGACTATACATTAAATTCACAAACTGATATTTACAAATTGATATTTATAAATTGATATTTACAATAAATATATGTACACTGATATTTATAATTTGATATTTATACATGGATATTTACAATACATTTATAAACTCATATTTACAAATTGATCTTTACAATAAATATATAAACTGTTATTTACAAATTGATATTTATAAATTATTATTTACAACAGGTATATACACTGATATTTACAATAAATTCACAAACTGATATTTATAAATTGATATTTACAATAAATATATATACACTGATAAAAAAATATTATAAAAAATTATAAAAATATAAATACAAATTTATATATAAATAAATAAGTGGTGCAGCTGCTGTTCACCAAGTAAAAACTCTGAAAAAATAGTAGTAAAACAGGACAACGCAGCGTTTGTGTCTCAAATAACCAAACGTAATAAAATTCATAAAGATAAGTGCAAATATCCAGTGCATAAAGTGCAAGGTGTAACTATAAACGTAAATTTAAATTTACTATTAATTAATAAAGTGTCCAACAAACTGATGGTAAAGTCCACAAAATTAGAAAAGTTCAAATTTCATGTGCACAAAGGTGCAATATATAACCAAAAAATGCTGATAAATAAATGCAAGATACAATAAAGGTGCAGGTGTTAAGGTGCTCTTAAGATGATCACTACTGCCAGGTGACTTGGACCCCTTCAGGAACCCCACTCACCAGAAAGGGTGGACCCTTGTTAGGGGTCAAAAACCGCTTGTATTCATAGCTAATTGGAGATTAAAGCATGCCAAATCTTCTCCTTGGTGAAAGATACAATAGACTGGATAGTATCCCTTCAATTTGATGGCCCTTGACAGCTCCAGAAACAATAAGGATTCCAAAATAGTGAAGCCCGTTTTTGATCATTTTATTAACGCAAAAAAAAAAGAAATATACTCACAAAGCTGATAGTGGTAAAAGCAGAAAACAATATCACAGATGGTTCCGGGAACGCCGCGGCCGCGTGCGTTCCATGAAAAACCAGGAAGTGACCAGGAAGTGACGTCAGAAGGTGCCGCACTGGAAATACGTCGACACCTTTCGCCCTCCCACTTGGGTGTTATCACAGACTATACATTAAATTCACAAACTGATATTTACAAATTGATATTTATAAATTGATATTTACAATAAATATATGTACACTGATATTTATAATTTGATATTTATACATGGATATTTACAATACATTTATAAACTCATATTTACAAATTGATCTTTACAATAAATATATAAACTGTTATTTACAAATTGATATTTATAAATTATTATTTACAACAGGTATATACACTGATATTTACAATTTGATGTTAATAAATGGATATTTACATCAAATATATAAACTGATATTTACAAATGGATATTATAAATTGATATTTACAATAAATATATAAACTGATATTTACTATTTGATATTTATAAATAGATATTTACAATCATTCATAAACTGCTATTTACAAATTGATATTTATAAACTGATATTTACAATAAATGTATAAACTGATATTTACACATTGATATTTAAAAATTGATGTTTACAATAAATTGATAATTATTTACAATAAATTGTTATTTTAGGGGTCTATGTAGAAATATTTTCAAACAAGATTCACACTAATTAAATCCAATTGAAAAATGGGTGAATTTTGTTTGTACAATCACTTATAAACAGAAATTAATCATGTGTAGATATGTAAATACTTTAAAAAGACATCCATTCTCCTTTAAAAGTCAACCATGAGGTTACATTTTAATTTATTTGCTAAAACTTATGTTTTATATCTGTTTTTTACTGTACTGTATAAAATATATGTTTTACAAATAAATATTTAATTTACAGAATGCAGAATTTAGGGAAGGTTCACATCAGAACACAGTGTGGGAAAGTCTCAAAAATAAATGGGAAATGGTCATGCTCTTTTTTCAAACAAAAATGTTAATAATGTGCAGCAATAAAAAAGTTTTCATAATTTTTTTTTGTATTTTTTTTCTTTTTTTTAAGCTTAAAGCTAAAAAATACTATTATAAACAATCTACCCCCCCCCCCCCAAAAAAAAAATAAAAATAAATAAAATCTATGTGTGTAAAGCCCTTAGAGCTACTGTTTTTCTTAAATTTGGTTCTTAGCCTCCCTGTAACCACGGAGAGCACCTATTGATTGGCCAGGCCTGCTCTGGGCTCTATAGGCTTGGGCTGAATTGCTTCCCCCTGTATTATTATTATACAGGATTTATATAGCGCCAACAGTTTCCACAGCGCTTTACAATGTAAAAAGAGAGACAGTACAGTTACAATACCATAAAATACCAGAGGGTTAAAGGGTCCTGCTCAAAAGAGCTTACAATCTAATAGGGTGGGGCAAGTGGTACAAAAGGTAATAGCTGTGGATGATGAGCTGATGGAATTAATAAATCATAAGTTGGAGGCGTGATAGGCTTCCCTGAAGAGATGAGCTTTCAGGGATCTCCTGAAGGCAGCTAGAGCAGGAGATAGCCCGACACATTGGGGTAGAGAGTTCCATAGGATGGGAGAAGCTCTGGAGAAGTCCTGGAGACGAGCATTGAAGAAGGAGTGTACATGGTATTTTTTTTATTTTTTTATTTTTAATAAATTTGCAAAGATTTCAAACAAACTTCTTTCACGTTGTCATTATGGGGTATTGTTTGTAGAAGTTTGAGGAAAATAATAAATTGAATCCATTTTGGAAAAAGGTTGTAACATAACAAAATGTGGAAAAAGTGAAGGACTGCGAATACTTTCAAGATGCACTGTAAAAGCCCCCAAAAAAGGCAAACCAAAATACCAATATAAAAAAAATATATAACATAAAGCATAAACACTGCACAAAAATTGATCCATTGTACATGAAAGAAAAAAAAAACATACAAAACTGCTATACAGTACATTCCCTCTGGTATTTATAGTATAGTAGTACTATTAAAGATAATTCGATTAGATAAGACAGTGGTGAATCTTTCACAAACTATATACTGCAGTAATAGTTTGGGTTTTTAGTACATTTAGTTCCTTAATGGAGATTCCATCCACAGATTATTGTGGGTTCACAAGCCCTGTATAGGGCCATCTTTAATATTAATTGGACCGTGGGCAAACACTTTCCTACCCCCCCCCCCATGCAATTACGCTCTCCCTCTGTTCTGAGACATACAATAAATAGCAGCTAGACTCAAAATCAGTTTACTGCAGCAGATCAGGTAGAGATTGGTTGCCAGAGGTTACTGCCCATCCATACCACTCACTGATTGGTTGCTAGAGGTTACTACCCATGCTTACCGCTCACTGATTGGTTGCTATATGTTACTGCACATCATTACCGCTCACTGATTGGTTACTAGAGATTACTGCACATCATTACCGCTCACTGATTGGTTTCTAGAGGTTACTGCACATTATTACAGCTCACTGATTGGTTTCTAGAGGTTACTGCACATCCTTACCACTCACTGATTGGTTGCCATAGGTTACTGCACATCATTACCGCTCACCCATAACTTTGCTAAAACGATCCAACCAGCTTTCCAATGTGCTGTCCACAGCACCCTGTACTTTTCATAGCCCCGCTCACAATGCCCTCTCTACTCTCAACAGCCCTGCTCACAAAGCTCCCTCTCTATAGCCCACCACAAAATGCTGCTTAGCTCTCCATAGCCCCAACCCTAAATGCCACTCAACTCTCCATAGCCCCATCCTTAAATGCTACTTAGCTCTCGAGAGCCCCTCCCACAAAGCCCCTTCTACTTTCCAACACTCCACTCCCAAATGTCACTCCACTTTTGATAGGGATACCACCTTAAGCCCTCTAAATTCCAATAGCCACTACAGCACCCCTTCAATCACCAGAACCCCTCTGGCTATTCTCTGTGCCTGGTGGAGCCCCATAGATGAGGCTGACAGTGTGAGATCTCCACTTAACCCAACTTCCCCCTCATCCCATATCGACCCCCTGTCACTGAATAGCTTGGCCCGTGTTAAGCTCCATCCCAGAGGAGACATAGAAGAGACTTCACTGATCTCACCGGACCAGGAAGAGGAACCGATCCACCACCTGAGCAACCCTGGACACAGCACTTTCCCCTCTCTCTCCATCCCACACAGTACATACACAGAGCCAGGAAACAGCAGACCATCATCTCTGAGTAGTGGCAACCCATTCCTGTGAAACTTCTCAAACACCGAAAACCACATCTCCTCTACCCCAATACAAGACCAAGACACCATGTACTATGGATGGAATGATAGGACTGACCCCTTCTCTACAGGCTTTAAGAGTTTGTCTGCTTTTTAACTCTAGACTCTGGAAGAGTAGTATAGTTCTGCCACTGGCGCAGGCTCAAGGGACAGCTGCTTAGGGCACCACAACAATGACTGGGCCCGGAGCAGCTGCCCCTTTTGCCCCACATTAAAGGTGGCCCTGAGCTTCAGTAATATCCTTAAGGACAAAAACAGGTCTGGTCAATAATATTGAATGGCATCCACTAATGATCTTTGTTCCTAAACCTTGCGCATGGGACTCATACAAGGACCTTTAGAAAGTTAGTTAGACGTTGGGGACTATTAGAAGTTCTACTTCAAGCTGGCCTACACTAGTAGAATTTCACTCCAAGTTTTTCTTTTTAAGAACATTTGCCTTTAGCTAATAGTTAATAGCCTTTATATCGAAAGGGAGGGAAAAGATGTCAACACAGGATGACGCTGTGGACACTTAAAATAGCATGTGCCACGTCCTATTCAAAATATGTATGGGAAGAATAAGGGCATATGGACTTTATTGGCACTAACAGCTGGACACTGATGTCATAAAATGAAATATTTTATTTAGAAATTATTAAAAACATATATATACAATATGTGAGTCACCACAAGTGTAAAACATGGAAACATATCAAAAAACAAATATATAGCACGCAATTCAAAAGGCACATATATTCTAAATTGCCGACGCCTCTATCACCGCCATTATGGACAAAAATGACTATACTTAAGCTTGTACAGACTAGAGGTGCTAGAGTAGCCCTCAGGCTATTTCTGATATAGCAAATTGAGGCTCTTGGAGGGATCCATCGGTGGTGAAAATGGGGAGGCTTGGTAATGGATACTGTATTCCAGTCACGGACAAACTCTACATGTTTCGCGACATTGGCGCTTCTTCAGGAGTTTTAATAGAGGCTGAAACAGTTCTACAAAGATATATCAAAAAGAAGAATTTAGGATTTATACATAGCCTATTAGGAGAATATACATATATGTACATGCGTGTATACCTTCCTGAAGCACATGGAAGGAAAACAAAACATAAAATATCATAACAACATTACCAATGGCATAACCCATCTAAATGAATTAGCAAAATTTATTGTTATCTTACCAATGTAGCAATATTGGTAACACAGTGTATAGAGACACTGTTCTCTATTGCATGGATGCCGATGCCTGTGGTCATGGAGCAGACACGAGGACGAAAATCCAAAAATTACGTGCCAAAGACACACCCCAAAGAAGAAAAAGGGGGGAAAAGGGGTGTGTCTTACACACCCCTTTTTCTTCTTTGGGGTGTGTCTTTGGCACGTAATTTTTGGATTTTCGTCCTCGTATATATATGTTTTTAATAATTTCTAAATAAAATATTTCATTTTATGACATCAGTGTCCAGCTGTTAGTGCCAATAAAGTCCATATGCCCTTATTCTTCCCATACATATAATAGCCTTTATAACTTTGCAATACTTTGTACCAAAATCACAAGTTTAGTGTCATTTTAGGCCATGGTTCTACGCAATTTCAAAGCCGCACATCACTGTGATTTGCAATGCGACTTGCGATTGTATTGCGGCTTGTGACTTCATTTAACAGAAGTCTGTGCAAGTCTCAATGAAATCGGTAAAAAGTAGTGCAGGAACCTTTTTCATATGAACAGTTCCATTGCGGGCAATGGGGTGCGACTTGTCATGCGATTTGGAATTGTCAAATTGCATGACAAGTTGCACCGATGTAAAAGGGGGCTTAATGGGACAAATTATAGAATACAATGTATACTTTTTATCTACAGTATTAATGTTTTTTTTTTTTTTTTTTTTAGTTTTGTTACGTTTTTATTATGGATTTCATTAAAAAATAAATACTTTTTTTAGGGCAATATCACCAAAAGAAAGCTTTGTTAAGTATTATTATAGTATGTTAGGTAATAAAATGATTGCCGAATAAATACTGTAGGTCCAAAGCAGAAATATAAAATTTGCTCTGGTCCGTAGAAGGTGTAGTGGTGTGAGAGCTGAACTGGTTATTGGTTCACTGGCATATTTATTCAGCAGACTTGTGTGCCAATGGATAAGCCTTTGGTCATTTAATTGTTTAATGGTTAAAGGTTTGTTGGGCTTGAGTTTGAACTGCTGCGTTTGCTTTTTTTGCTATAGATCAAAGTTCATATTTCTTAAATGTGATGCTTTAGATTTTATTATTTGTTATTGTATTTAAGAATTTTTGTAGAACTCCGTTTAAAAAAGCATTTTAATTACTGTCTGCGTGTGTTTTTTTTAAAATAATTTTAACTATTAAAGTAATATTAAAGGCAGAATTTATAAAAAAAATAACAAACATGTTATTCTTACCTGCTCTGTCTAATGGTTTTGCACAGAGCAGTCCGATCCTGCTCTTCTTGGGTCCCCCACTGGCACTCCTGGACCCTCCCTCCTGCCAATGCCCCCCCCCCCCCAGAACAAACAGCTTGCTATGGGGGCACCCAAGCAGGCTCGCTCCCAAGCTGCTGCTATGCGTGTCCATTTACACGCAGAGTCGTGGCTCGGCCCCACCCCCTCTCCTTTCTAATTGGCTCACTGGCTGTGATTGACAGAAGTGGGAGCCAATGGCTTTATCCCTCTGCTGTTGATTCAATTAGCTACACACCTTGCCCAGCCAGGCCATCTGCCTCATTCCCTCAGGCATTGTCTGAGCAACAGTGTTCCTAGTGCTAGGTGCCCAGTGACCCTGAATTCCAAGAAGATATCTAGTAGAGAAGAAAACAGTCCGCTCAAGAGGACCAAAATAATGGTGCGGGACCCGCTGCAGGGCACCTGAACACGGTGCCGGATTTGCTGTGCAGGTGAGTATGTGTTTTGAAGGGAACACAGAACTATAGGTAATAGGGAAAAAACATGGTATGCTTCACAGTGAAGAAGATTCCTAGTGTCCCCCAGTGCTTCCCAGTGGAGAAGAACCATAGTGTTCCCCAGTGCCTCCCAGTGGAGAAGATTCCAAGCAGAAAAGATTCCTAGTGTCCTCCAGTGCCTCCCAGTGGAGAATATTCCTAGTGTTCCCCAGTGCCTATCAGTGGAGAAGATTCCTAGTGTCCCCCAGTGCCTCCCAGTGGAAAAGACTCCCCGTGTTCCCCAGTGCCTCCCAGTGGAGAAGACTCCCAGTGTTCCCCAGTGCTTCCTAGCAGAAAAGATTCCTAGTGTCCCCCAGTGCTTCCCAGTGGAGAGGATCCCCATTGTCCCCCAGTGCTTCATAGCAGAAAAGATTCCTAGTGTCCTCCAGTGCCTCCCAGTGGATAATATTCCTAGTGTTCCCCAGTGCCTCTCAGTGGAGAAGATTCCTAGTTTCCCCCAGTGCCTCCCAGTGGAGAAGACTCCCAGTGTTCCCCAGTGCCTCCAAGTGGAGAATATCCCTAGTGTTCCCCATTGCCTCTCAGTGGAGAGGATTCCTAGTGTCCACCAGTGCCTCCCAGTGGAGAAGACTTCCAGTGTTCCCCAGTGCCTCCCAGTGGAGAAGACTCCCAGTGTTCCCCAGTGCTTCCTAGCAGAAAAGATTCCTAGTGTCCCCTAGTGCTTCCCAGTGGAGAGGATCCCTATTGTCCCCCAGTGCTTCCTAGCAGAAAAGATTCCTAGTGTCCTCCAGTGCCTCCCAGTGGAGAATATTCCTAGTGTTCCCCAGTGCCTCTCAGTGGAGAAGATTCCTAGTGTCCCCCAGTGCCTCCCAGTGGAGAAGATTCCCAGTGCCTCCCAGTGGAGAATATCCCTAGTGTCTCCCAGTGCTTCCTAGCAGAAAAGATTCCTAGTGTCCCCAGTGGAGAAGACCACTAATGTCCCCCAGTGCTTCCTAGCAGAAAAGATTCCTAGTGTCCCCCATTGCTTCCCAGTGAAAAGCTTCTTAGTGTCCCCCAGTGCCTCCCAGTGGAGAAGATTCCTAATGTCCCCCGGTGCTTCCTATCAGAAATGATTCCTAGTGTCCCCCAGTGCTTACTATTAGAAAAGATTCCTAGTGTCCCTCAGTGCTTACTATTAGAAAAGATTCCTAGTGTCCCTCAGTGCTTCCCAGTGGGGAAGACTCCTAGTGTCCCTAAGTGCTTTCTTTTTTTAATCAGAAAAAAATTTAATTATTGTGCCAAAGAACAAAATATACATAAAGTGGTTACGCATACAGCAAGGGGCAACCATAATATAAAAGAAGAATACAGTGATAGAGAAGTAAAAGGAACACTTTACCCACTAGATCAAAGTTCTCCAATAGATGCAAGTACAAGAGTAGTATAACACATACCCAATGTAAGAGTAAAAGTCCAAATTATAATTTGCAAAAAAAAAAAGTTTTGCTCACTCGCATATGAAAACTTGCTAGGGGACATACATTCACACTGTCCCCCAAATAGGAGGAATAGTAGGTGGGACACACTCAAACCTGCATGATCAACTGAGCTGGAGCTATTCCAGGGATGTCCAGCCATGCCTGCCAAACTGAGCTAAATTTCCTATTAGCATTTCTATGCTGATAAGTTAACCTTTCACAGATAAGTGTCTGATTAACCTGTTCTATCCAATTTTTCATAGAAGGGATTTTTGGGGACAGCCAAAGTCTGGCGATTTGTTTTCTGGCAAGGTATAGCAGTCATACCACAGCAATATTTATTGTGGGGAGGGGGGGGGAGCTGTTTGTCTATTGCTCCCAATAAACAAACTATAGGGTCCAATGGGACCTTAATCATATATACTCTTGAGATGGTATCAGTCACTCCCCTCCTTACAACAGCAGACTGCTGTTCAGTCTTCATAGGGAACGATCGCGAGTAGGTAAGTAAGTAGGTAATTTATTGAGTTTTCCTGCCCCACAAAATCAACTTTACTGAAATGTCATGTTTGCTAGACCTTTGTGGTAATATTGCGTGACAAAAAAAATTGGAACTACCGCTATTTTATTCTCTAAGGTGTCTGCTTTCAGAAAATATATAATGTTTAGGGGTTTTCTGGAATCTTCAGGCCTAAAATTATTTATTAAACACAAAACACAAAAACGGCTCAGGCAGTGAAAAGGTTAAAGGAGAAGTTGACCTTCGGGAACGTGTTACATGTTCTACCAGTAAGATTTCATATTTAAAAAAAAAAACTGGCTCCTAACTTTTATAGCGGACTCCTAGGTTCAAAGCAAGCAAGCCCTGCACTATACTGCAAGCCCTGCACTATACTGGAAGTCCTGCACTATACTGGAAGCCCTGCACTATACTGGAAGCCCTGGAAGCCCTGCACTATACTGGAAGCCCTGCACTATGCTGGAAGTCCTGCACTATACTGGAAGTCCTGCACTATACTGGAAGCCCTGCACTATACTGGAAGCCCTGCACTATACTGGAAGTCCTGCACTATACTGGAAGCCCTGCACTATACTGGAAGTCCTGCACTATGCTGGAAGCTCTGCACTCTACTGGAAGCCCTGCACTATACTGGAAGTCCTGCACTATACTGGAAGTCCTGCACTAAACTGGAAGCCCTGCACTATACTGGAAGTCCTGCACTATGCTGGAAGTCCTGCACTATGCTGGAAACCCTGCACTATGCTGGAAGCCCTGCACTATACTGGAAGTCCTGCACTATGCTGGAAACCCTGCACTATACTGGAAGTCCTGCACTATGCTGGAAGCCCTGCACTATACTGGAAGTCCTGCACTATGCTGGAAACCCTGCACTATACTGGAAGTCCTGCACTATGCTGGAAACCCTCCACTATACTGGAAGCCCTGCTTTATACTGGAAGCCCTGCACTATGCTGGAAGCCCTGCACTATACTGGAAGCCCTGCACTATATTGGAAGCCCTGCACTATACTGGAAGCCCTGCACTATACTGGAAGCCCTGCACTATACCGGAAGCCCTGCACTATGCTGGAAGCCCTGCACTATACTGGAAGTTCTGCACTATATTGGAAGCCCTGCACTATACTGAAAGCCCTGCACTATATTGGAAGTCCTGCACTATACTGGAAGCCCTGCACTATGCTGGAAGCCCTGCTTTATACTGGAAGCCCTGCACTATGCTGGAAGTCCTGCACTATACTGGAAGCCCTGCACTATATTGGAAGCCCTGCACTATATTGGAAGCCCTGCACTATACTGGAAGCCCTGCACTATGCTGGAAGCCCTGCACGAGAAGCCCTGCACTATACTAGAAGCCTTGCACTATATTGGAAGCCTTGCACTATATTGGAAGCCCTGCACTATGCTGCAAGCCCTTCACTATACTGGAAGTCCTGCACTATGCTGGAAGCCCTGCACTATACTGGAAGCCCTGCACTATGCTGAAAGCCCTGCACTATGCTGAAAGCCCTGCACTATACTGGAAGCCCTGCACTATGCTGGAAGCCCTGCTTTATACTGGAAGCCCTGCACTATACTGGAAGTCCTGCACTATACTGGAAGTCCTGTACAATGCTGGAAAGCCCTGCACTATTCTGGAAGCCCTGCACTATATTGGAAGTCCTGCACTATATTGGAAGCCCTGCACTATATTGGAAGCCCTGCACTATACTGGAAGCCCTGCACTATACTGGAAGTCCTGCACTATGCTGCACATTACACACTTCTCACCAAACTATTCGAAGTCTCCACAGTTTCTGGTTGCTGTGCAGTCCCTGACTAATTTAACCACTTGCAGCCCAGGCCTATTCTGGCACTCCTATCCTACGTGTAAAAATCATTTTCTTTCCCTCGAAAATTACTCAGAACCTCCAAACATTATATATGTTTTTTTTTTTAGCAGAGACCCTAGGGAATAAAATTGTGAGTGTTGCAACTTTTTATTTCACATGATATTTGCCAGGTAATTTTTTAATTGTTTTTTTTTTTAACTTTCTCTTTTTATATACTAAAAAACACAAAGCTTAATCTTAATCAAATGTATTTGAGTACAGTGTTGCATGGCAATTGAGTAATTGTCACTCAAAGCATCACAGCACTGAAAATGGAAAAATGTCCTAGTAATGAAGGGGTATTACAGGCTGGTAAGTGCAGTTCACACATGCAGTTTACTGTATTCCTGACAGGGTTTCCTTTCTTGTGGCATGTTTTATTATTATTATTATTATTTTTATTTATGATATATTATTGTGGCATATTTCTATTTATGTTCTTTTAATTTTATTTACTTATAATATATTATTTTGGCATAATTTTAGTTATGTTATTTTTAATTTTTATAACATATTTTTGTGGCACATTTTTTTTGTCATTCTTATTTTTTTACCTTTTGTTCCTGTGTCATTGCGACAAAGGCAACCCACGTCCGGGATTCTGAATATTTGGGGAATATCTACATATTTTTATGTATGTGTTTTTACTTTATTTATTTATTTATTTATAATATATTATTGTGGCATATTTTTATTTATTTTATTTTAATTATTTATAATATATTTGTGTGGCATAATTTTATTTATGTTGCTTTTGCTTTATTTATTTATAATATACTATCGTGTCATATTTTTGTTTTTGTTTTTTATTTTATTTATTTATAATATATTACGGTGGCATATTTTTATTTATGTTATTGTTATTTTATTTATTTATATTATATTATTGTGGCATATTTTTATTTGTTGTTTTTATTTTATATATTTATAATATATTCTTGTGGCATATTTTTATTTATGTTATTTTTTTAATGTATTTATAATATATATTTGTGGCATATTTCTATTTATGTTATTTTTATTTTATTTATTTATAATATATTATTGTGGCATATTTTTATTTATGTTATTGTTTTTTATTTATTTATATTATATTGTTGTGGCATATTTTTATTTATGTTATTTTTGTTATAATATATTTTTGTGGCAAATTTTTATTTATGTTATTTTATGTTATTTATTTATAATATATTTTTGTGGCATATTTTTAATTGTTATTTTTATTAGATTTTTTTATAATATAATATTGTGACATATTTTTATATATGTTATTTTTCTATAGCATATTATTGTGGCATATTTTTATTTATGTTAGTTTTATTTCATTTATAATATAGAATTGTGGCATATTTTTATTTATGTTATTTTTTGTATGTTTTTTTATAATATATTATTGTGGCATATTTTTATTCATGTTATTTTTATTTTATTCTTTATATTATATTATTGTGGCATATTTTTATTTATGTTGTCTTTATTTTATTTTTTTATAATATATTTTGTGGCATATTTCTATTTATGTTATTTTTGTTTAGTTTATTTATAATAATATTGTGGCATATTTTTATTTATGTTATTTTATTTCTAATATAGTATTGTGGCATATTATTTTATGCTATTTTATTTTATTTATAATATATGATTGTTTTTTTTCTATTTATGTTATTTTTTTTTTATAATATAGATTATTGTGGCATATCTTTATTTATGTTTTTTTATTTATAATATATTATTGTGCCATATTTTTATTTATGGTATTTCTATTTTATATTTAATATATAATTGTGGCTTTTTTCTATTTATGTTATGCCATATTTTTATTTATTTTATTTATTTATAATAGGTTATTGTGACAGATTTTATTTTATTTTTATTTATTTTTTTATATTTTTTTGTGGCATCTTTTATTCCAATCTCTTCTTTTAAAAAAATAGTAAAATTGCAGAAACAGCGTATGTAGACTTTTTAAACAATATTGTGGCATATTTTTATTTATGTTATTTTTATTTAGTTTATTTATAATAATATTGTGGCATATTTTTATTCATGTTATTTTTATTTTATTCTTTATAATATATAATTGTGGCATTTTTCTATTTATGTTATTTTTATTTTTGTACTTATAATATATTACTGTGGCATATTTGTATTCGTGTTATTTTGATTTTATTCCTTATAATAGATAATTGTGGCATTTTTCTATTTACGTTTTTATTTATTTTTTATAATATATTATTGTGGCATATTTTTATTTATATTATTTTTAATTTATTTATGAAAGGTTATTGTATATTTTTATTTTTTTATTTATTTATTATTTTTATAATATTTTTTTTGTGGCATCTTTTATTCCAATCTGTTCTATTCAAAAAATAGCAAAATTGCAGAAACAGCGTATGTCGACCTATTAAACAATATTGTGGCATATTTTCATTTATGTTCTTTTATTTATAATATTTTATTGTGGCATATTATTTTATGCAATTTTTATTTTATTTATAATATATAATTGTGGCATTTTTCTATTTATGTTATTTTTATTATTTATAATATATTATTGTGGCATATTTTATTCTTATTTTTTTTTCTTTATAATATATAATTGTGGCATTTTTCTATTTATGTTAATTTTTTTATTTATAATATATTATTGTGGCATATTTTTATTCATGTTATTTTTATGTTATTCTTTATCATATAGTATTGTGGCATATTTTTATTTATGGTATTTTTATTATTATTTTTTTATATATTATTGTGCCATATTTTTATTTATGTTATTTTTATTTTATTTTTAACATATAATTGTGTCATTTTTCTATTTATGTTAATTTTTTTATTTATAATATATTATTGTGGCATATTTTTATTCATGTTATTTTTATGTTATTCTTTATCATATAGTATTGTGGCATATTTTTATTTATGGTATTTTTATTATTATTTTTTTTATATATTATTGTGGCATATTTTTATTTATGTTATTTTTATTTTATTTTTAACATATAATTGTGGCATTTTTCTATTTATGTTATTATTTTTTTTTTCATTTATAATATATATTATTGTGGCATATTTTTATTCATGTTATTTTTATTTTATTCTTTATAATATATAATTGTGGCATTTTTCTACTTATTTTATTTTTATTTTTGTACTTATAATATATTATTGTGGCATATTTGTATTCATGTTATTTTTATTGTATTCTTTAAAATATATAATTTTGGCATTTTTCTATTTACGTTTTTATTTTTTTAATTTATAATACATTATTGTGGCATATTTTTATTTATGTTATTTTTAATTTATTTATAATAGGTTATTGTATATTTTTATTTATTATTTTAATAATAGTTTTTTTTGTGGCATCTTTTATTCCAATCTGTTCTATTCAAAAAATAGCAAGATTGCAGAAACAGCGTAGGTAGACTTTATTTAAACAATAAATACATAGGCTATTAAATGAATAAACCTTCATTTGAGCCAGGACGTCTGTGCACACCTGTAAGGGATGACTTATTCTGATCCTGAATGGGTTAATCTCAAAAAACATCCCCCCAGGTGGTTCACATTTTCACGGTTTTGTTTTCTTTCTTCGGCTGCTAATAAAGGTGGTTTAAAAAAAAAAAAAAGGGAAGGGGCAGGATTTAAAGGGGGAGAATTACAGTCATTGTGCAGCGTGTGCATTGCACAACACAGGAGATGGATGGAGAGAGAGGGCACAGCCTGGGCACCGTGCTGTGTGTTATCACAGGGGCCTCCCGGGGGTTTGGCAAGAGCCTGGCATTGGAACTGTGCCCCAGAGTGGCGCCAGGCTCTGCCCTGTTGCTGGTGGCCCGCACAGAGCAGGCGCTGCGTGTCTTGGCTGAGGAGCTGACACTCCAGTATCCAGACATTGAAGTGAAATGGGTGGCAGCAGACCTGGGCTCACCAGACGGGGTGAAGAAGACGGTGCAAGCTGCACAGGAACTGAAGGGACGGGACGCGGCACAAAGGATCCTCATTATCAATAACGCAGGTAAGGACGCAGCGCCACCGCATATCAACCAATAATATAAAACTACATACAAGAGAAAACCTTCCAATAAAGTCCTGTATGTTATATCTAATGATCACATATCTCACTATACAAATAGATTTCATGTCACGTCTCTTTCGTATTCCTTGGCATGGTGACACCGGAGACGAAATTCCCAGCAAAGGTGACAATGGCAGACTTTAGAGCAAACAAAAAAAAAAAAAAAAACTGCCGGGGAGGGGGAGGGGGAGAAGCTGCTGCAACAGATGTGGGAAAAAAAAAAAAAAGATTTTTTGCTTACTTGGCTCTTTCACCCTTTTCCTGCCCAGGCCAAGTTTTCAGCTCTCACCGATGTCTCACTTTGAATGACAATTGCGCGGTCATGCAATACTGCAGCCAAACTAAATTTATATCATTTTTTTTTTTCACACAAATAGAGCTTCTTTTTTTTTTTTGGTGGTATTTATTAGTGCTCGACCGATTATGGGCAAAGCCGATATATCGAGGGCCGATATGCACTTTGCCCGATATATCGGAATCGGCCTTTTGATTTACCGATATTGCCGATATTTCGGGAAAGTGCTTGTACCGGGGTGATACCTGCAGCTAGAGGCATCACCCCGGTACCCTAGCCGCGTCCATAGCCGATGGTCGGCTGTCTTGTAATGACAACCGATGCAGCTGAGAAGCCACTCAGTTGTCATTCCAAGGAGCGGGAGGGGACGTCCCCCTCCCGCCGCCTTCCGCGGCTCGCCTGGGTCTCCCGTCCCACTGGAAGACCCGTGCATCCTACATTCACCGCCACCATCTGACCGGGTCTCCATCTGCACCGCCGCTGTCTGACTGGGTCTCCATTTAGTTTTAAGTGCAGAGGAGGGGTTTGGGGTCTTTTAGACCCCCAGATCCCTCCACAAGAGTACCTGTAGACATTAACCACTTGCCGACCGCCGCAAGTACATATACTGCGGCAGTCAGCCCCTCCTGGGCAAAGTGACGTAGGGGTACTCTTGGCCTCTAGGGGGCGAGCGCGCACCCCCGCTCGTTCCCTGACATCCCCGCGCGAGTGACCGGGGCTCCAATGTCCGCCGGCCACTCGCGATCTCCCGCTGGAGAGGGAGAAAGGTGTAACTGCAGAGACTACACGATCCTGCTATGTAGGATCGTATGTCTCTGTGGTTACATCACAAGCCATGCCCCTTGACAGTTAGAAGCACGCCCCTAGGGACACACTTAACCCCTTGATCACTAATAAAGTTAACCCCTTCCCTGCCAGTGTCATTATTACAGTAACAGTGCATATTTATAGCACTGATTACTGTAGTAATGTCACTGGTACCCCCAAAATTGTCAAAAAAGCCAGTCAAGGGTCCGATCTGTCCGCCGCAATGTCACAGTCCCGCAAAAAAAAAAAAAAAAAAAACGCAGATCGCCGCCTTTACTAGTAAAAAAAAACAATAAAAATGAGATAAATATTTCCCGTAGTTAGTAAACACAAAAACTTTTGCGCAAACCAATCAAAATCCGCTTATTGCGATTTTTTTTTTTTTTTTTATTTTTTTTTTTGATGAAGCTGCACTGATGGGCAGGGCCGGACTTGGAAAAAAAATCAGCCCTGGAAATAATTTCGTACAAGCCCCATAGCATTATTATACCGGCCCAACAGCATTACGTCATTATTTCCTTGTTCATAAAAGGGAAACCAATGCATTTTAAAGCACATTTGAAGGATTTGAAGAATGTATTATATAAAGATAATACAGATATGAAAGCACATAGGGCTATATATATATATATATATATATATATATATATATATATATATATTATACACAGTATCTCTCAAAAGTGAGTACACGCCTCACATTTTTGTAAATATTTTATTCTATCTTTTCATGTGACAACACTGAAAAAATGACACTTTGCTACAATGTAAACCAAAAATATGTAGCAGAAAACAAATTGGCCTAAAATGTTAAAAAATTTAGATTTTCACATTTTTTTTTTTTTTGAGAATTTCATATAAAAAAAAAATTTGAAAAATATTTTTTTCAAAATTGTCACCCTTTTTTGTTTATAGCGCAAAAAGTAAAAATCGCACAGGTGATCAAATACCACCAAAAGAAAGCTCTGTTTGTGGGAAAAGGACGCCAATTTCATTTGGGTACAGCGTCGCACGACTGTGCAATTGTCCGTTAAAATCACGCAGTGCCGAATCGCAAAATAGGCCCTGGTCTTTGAGCAGCCAAATCCTCCGGAGCTTAACTGGTTAAAAATAAAAAAAAGAAAACATTTTTTAATGTCCAAAAATATGGGCCAATATCGGCCGATACCGATATCCAATGAACAAATTATCAGTATCGGCGGTAAAAAAAACGAGATCGGTCGATCAATAGTATTTATTCACCACTGGGTTTTTTTTTTTTTTTTTAATTTTTTGCTAAAGAAACAAAAATTGACAAAAAAAAAATTTACATTTTTGATATAAAATTTTGCAACCGGATAATTTTTCAACTTCACTTATGTGCGCTGATAAGGCGGCACTGATAGGAACTGTTGAGTTGGCACTGGTGGGCACTGATGAGGCTGCACTGATGGGCAGGGCCGGACTTGGAAAAAAAATCAGCCCTGGAAATAATTTCATACCTGCCCCATAGCATTATTATACCGGCCCAACAGTATATCGCCATTATTTTCTTGTTCATAAAAGGGAAAACCATGCATTTTTTTAAAGCACATTTGAAGGATTTGAAGAATGTATTATATATAGATAATACAGATATGAAAGCACATAGGGCTATATATATATAATATATATATATATATATATATATATATATATTATACACAGTATCTCTCAAAAGTGAGTACACCCCTCACATTTTTGTAAATATTTTATTATATCTTTTCATGTGACAACACTGAAGAAATGACATTTTGCTACAATGTAAAGTAGTGAGTGTACAGCTTGTATAACAGTGTACATTTGCTGTTTCCTCAAAATAACTCAACACACAGCCATTAATGTCTAAACCGCTGGCAACAAAAGTGAGTACACCCCTAAATGAAAATGTTCAAATTGGGCCCAATTAGCCATTTTCCCTCCCAAGTGTCATGTGACTCATTAGTATCACAAGGTCTCAGGTGTGAATGGGGAGCAGGTGTGTTAAATTTGGTGTTATCGCTCTCACTCTCTCATACTGCTTACTGGAAGTTCAACATGGCACCTCATGGCAAAGAACTCTCTGAGGATCTGAAAAAAAGAATTGTTGCTCTACATAAAGATGGCCTAGGCCAGTGATGGGGAACATTGGCACCCTAGATGTTTTGGAACTACATTTCCCATGATGCTCATGCACTCTGCAGTAGCACTCCAAACATCTGGGGTGCCAAGGTTCACCATCACTGGCCTAGGCTGTAAGAAAATTGGCAAGAACCTGAGCTGCAGCACGATGGCCAGGACCATACAGCAGTTTAACAGGACAGGTTCCACTCAGATCAGGCCTCGCCATGGTCGACCAAAGAGGTTGAGTGCACGTGCTCAGCATCAAATTCAGAGGTTGTCTTTGGGAAATAAACATATGAGTGCTGCCAGCATTGCTGCAGAGGTTGAAGGGGTGAGGGGTCAGCTTGTCAGTGCTCAGACCATACGCCGCACACTGCATCAAATTGGTCTGCATGGCTGTCATCACAGAAGGAATCCTCTTCTAAAGATGATGTACAAGAAAGCCCGCAAACAGTTTGCTGAAGAAAACCAGCCTAAGGACATGGATTACTGGAACCATATCCTGTGGTCTGATGAGACCAAGATAAACTTATTTGGTTCAGATGGTGTAAAGCGTGTGTGGCGGCAACCAGGTGAGGAGTACAAAGACAAGTGTGTCTTGCCTACAGTCAAGCATGGTGGTGGGAGTGTCATGGTCTGGGGCTGCATGAGTGCTGCCGACACTGGGGAGATACAGTTCATTGAGGAAACCATGAATGCCAACATGTACTGTGACATACTGAAGCAGAGCATGATCCCCTCCCTTCAGAGACTGGGCCACAGGGCAGTATTCCAACATGATAACGACCCCAAACACACCTCCAAGACTACTTTGCTAAAGAAGCTGAGGGTAAAGGTGATGGACTGGCCAAGCATGTCTCCAGACCTAAACCCTATTGAGCATCTGTGGGGCATCCTCAAATGGAAGGTGGATGAGCGCAAGGTCTCTAACATCCACCAGCTCTGTGATGTCATGGAGGAGTGGAAGAGGACTGCAGTGGCAACCAGTGAATCTTTGGTGAACTCCATGCCCAAGAGGGTTAAGGCAGTGCTGGAAAATATTGGGTGGCCACACAAAATATTGACGCTTTGGGCCCAGTTTGGACATTTCCATTTAGGGGTGTACTCACTTTTGTTGCCAGCAGTTTAGACATTAACTGCTGTGTGTTGCGTTATTTTGAGGGGACAGCAAATTTACACTGTTATACAAGCTGTACACTCACTACTTTACATTGTAGCAAAGTGACATTTCTTCAGTGTTGTCACATGAAAAGATAGAATAAAATATTTACAAAAATGTGACCGGTGTACTCACTTTTGTAAGATAGTGTGTGTGTGTGTATATATATATATATATATATATATATATATAATTCCGGTTAAAAGTGTGGACATACTGTGTTCACAGCCACCCCTCATTTAAAAAAATAAATAAATCAGATCCGATTCTGTTAAAAGAAATGATTTCATTGTTTTGAGATTGTTGTGCAATATGATGTCCAGAATCCAAAATCCAACTGAATTTGTTGCTTTCCAAAGAAGAACAAAATAGTTTAAAGTATAATTATGGCCAAAGTGCAGTGCAGTTCGTTTCGCGCTCCTGTGACCCGTTTTCAGCTGTCAGCTGACCTCACTCAGCCAGTCCAGGCTGGGGAAAGATCCCGACTGTACAGTCTGGATCCACCCAGATCCCTGGACCAGCAGCTGGCTCAGCCTCTCAGCTGCGCCGCTGGGAGACTGAGTCAGTCTCTCCCGCCCCCTCCACAGCTCAGCACTCCAGTGAGCGCTGGAGGGGCAAAGCAGAGAGCCACGGACTGACAGTCACAGCTCTCTGCTCCGAGTGGAGGGGAGAACTAAGCGATTAGCAGTGTTTGATTGCTCAGGTTTCAATGTATAAACCCCATACTTCTCTTTCAAAGAAACCGAGAAGTTTGTACTGAGGTTTATACTTCCACTCCTAGCTGTCCACTCCCAGAGATCTTAAAGCAAGGAAGGTATGTAGTGGGTAGCGTAGTAGTTGGGTAGGTACTGAGTGCTGCCTAGAGTCCCTTCTATATGTTATGACTCAAGTGGATGTGGGCATTATCACATATGCATATACTTTGAGCTGAGAGCAGTCCTAGATCACCAGGAGCCTCTGGAACCACACAGATTCCATGTGCTCAAGCTGATCCTGCACCATTCAAGGCCACTCCCTGTTGAGGTATAAGAGAGTCAGCCTCTTACTTCTCTCTGTAGACATTAAAGTGTTACTAAACCCACAACAGTAAAATCAGTCTGTATATGCAGTAAAGCATGCTTGTTATACTGACTGTGGAACTTAAGGGGTTAATCCACTGCATTGTGTGGGGAAAAAAAGACTGTTTGATCCTGTCTTTTCTGATCCTCCCCTTCTTCCACTGTCCCCAATCTATCTCCTGATAATACAGAGCCTTTGGGGCACTCTGCATATGCTCAGTTTGGTGTGTATTGCTAGAGAGTTTTTCTTTTCTTGGCACTGTACAGACAGAGGGTCAGGGGTCCTGCATCCTGATAGAACAGTCAGTGCAGAATGAAAACTCCTACAAGCTTTAGTAAGACACAAATAGAAGTCACAAGACTGCTATATACTGCTGATGCGAAAAAGGTGTTTAGCAGTTTATATTTACTAAAATAATTGTATTTCCATGTTCCGTGTACTGTGGGAGAGCAGATATAGTGAATGCAGGCTCCTGGGGAGACTAGATATAGTGAATGCAGGCTCCTGGGGAGACTAGATATAGTGAATGCAGGCACCTGGGGAGAGCAGATATAGTGAATGCAGGCTCCTGGGGAGAGCAGATATAGTGAATGCAGGCTCCTGGGGAGAGCAGATATAGTGAATGTAGGCTCCTGGGGAGACTAGATATAGTGAATGCAGGCTCCTGGGGAGAGCAGATATAGTGAATGTAGGCTCCTGGGGAGATTAGATATAGTGAATGCAGGCTCCTGGGGAGACTAGATATAGTGAATGTAGGCTCCTGGGGAGACTAGATATAGTGAATGCAGGCTCCTGGGGAGAGCAGATATAGTGAATGCAGGCTCCTGGGGAGAGCAGATATAGTGAATGCAGGCTCCTGGGGAGAGCAGATATAGTGAATGTAGGCTCCTGGGGAGACTAGATATAGTGAATGCAGGCTCCTGGGGAGAGCAGATATAGTGAATGTAGGCTCCTGGGGAGACTAGATATAGTGAATGCAGGCTCCTGGGGAGAGCAGATATAGTGAATGCAGGCTCCTGGGGAGAGCAGATATAGTGAATGTAGCCTCCTGGGGAGACTAGATATAGTGACTGCAGGCCCTTGGGGAGACCAGATATAGTGAATGCAGAGCCCTGGGGAGACCAGATATAGTGAATGCAGAGCCCTGGGAAGACCAGATATAGTGAATGCAGAGCCCTGGGAAGACCAGATATAGTGAATGCAGAGCCTCTAGGGAGACCAGATATAGTGACTGCAGAGCCCTGGGAAGACCAGATATAGTGAATGCAGAGCCTCTAGGGAGACCAGATATAGTGACTGCAGAGCCCTGGGAAGACCAGATATAGTGAATGCAGGCTCCTGGGAAGACCAGATATAGTGACTGCAGAGCCTCTGGGGAGACCAGATATAGTGAATTCAGAGCCTCTGGGGAGAACAGATATAGTGAATGCAGGCTCCTGGGTCTAGTAATACTTTAACTGGCCTTCACCTTTTTGTGCCTAGTCAAATCCTTGAAGGCCTCTCACATCTCCTTCCAGGGTTTTGGTAGGGGGTTAATGCAGTAAACTGGGGGTGTCCAATCCTTTTGACCTTCCTGGGTCACATTGTAAAAAGAGGAATTGCCTTGGGCCACATTTGCTTGGGCGCAGCAGCCCATTCATTTGAATGTGTTTCATGCATGAAAAAGGTTTCTGCACCATTTTTGAACCGCAGCAGCCGGGAAATTGCTTTTGCACCACGCGCTTGTTCCAGTGTTTCCCACACCTGCAAATGTGCTGCGTTTTTAGATGCATGGGTACTCAAAGTGAAGAAATGTCATCAGCACACGATTCCCTGGTGTGCTGATGACATTTATTCACTTTGAGTATCCATGTGTCGCACTGGACGATAATCTATCTTCAGGACACTCTCACTAGCATCCTCATCCCGCTGACACCCGTCCATTGATTATCCTAAGAGCAGGGGTGGCCCCCTCAGGTCATGCCCCTTGACACAAGTTTCTGTACTCACGGTACTGCAGAATCCGATCCTCCAGTGTCTCCCCTCTCAGTCAGCTTCCTCTGGGTTCAGCTCCTCTCTGCTACCCTTCCGGCCCTCAGGACGACCCCCTGAGGCCGCATGGCACCTCTACAGAGGAGAAGGCAGCCCCCCTCCTCCCTCTGGGAACTATCCAGATGAAAGACCTCGAGCACATGTGCTCCTGGCTTTTATACAGTATCCCAACATGCACCGAGGCGAGTTTCCCTTGGCCAATCGTCAGGACTGTATCAAAAGCCCATGCACCCATTTGTCAGGTTTCCTCCCACTGTTCAACATGCCTCCCTATTGGACCAGCATGAAACACTATCTAGACCGAATGAGTTGCAGTCTCACCACGAGCAGACCTCACTAACAGATCCTGCTCTCTGACAGGCAGAGAACAATATAGATTTACCTGCAGCTCTTCTGGTAAGCAGACAGAGCTCAAACTATACTCCCTCACTACCACCTACCTAGGAGGGTGCTACACATGGTTTCCAGCCTATGGTCATTGCAGCACCCAGCAATACTGAACAGCCGGTTTTCTTGTATGTGTGCGTGCAGAATATTGCTTTAGATACATGGGGGTGCCATTAAGAAACCCTGGCAGCCCAGCACGTCTGTAAAGAGCAGTGCATTTTGGCTGTGGATGCGGGAACAGCTGATTCCCTCACCGGCAGTTGTGTGAACCTATCCATACTATCCGTATATTTTACATCTTTCTGTGAATCTTTCTGTGAATATCGGTCATGGATTTTACATTCTGTCCTTGAACTCAATAATGGTTGCCAACCCTGGTATGTGCTGTGTGGGGAGGTAGAGGGGACATTGTGGGCAGGGGTGCAACTATAATATGGGGGGGCACAGCCTGGAGCAATGGAATTCCTGCATTCGCTGTTGCTTTTACAAAAATGGCACCCCCCAGCATTCCTTTAGCTGTGCCTGATCCTGGAATCTCTGACACCACTGTGGCCTCTTTGCATATACAGCATCCCCTGCATCCCTCCGTATGTTCCTGTGTCAGCTTGTCCCTTCCAGTCTCCTTGGCTTCTAATTTTGCACGGCTTTCTTCCAGACATGCCGGGGCAACATGCTGAACTCTCCTGGGGCGTGGGTTGGACAACCCTACAGCAAACTTTCTTTGTAAAAAAAAAAAAAAATTAAATATCCACTCACATTTATGGTCCATGCACACTGGACTTAGAAAAACACTGCTTCTACAGGAGTTTTGCTTTTTTGCCTGTAAAGCATCTTAATGTTCTCCTATGAGTCCATGCACATTAGGACATTTAGAGTGGGGTTGCCACCTGTCTGGGATTTGAATCGTGTGTCTGGGTTTCAGACCACCTAAAACTCAGACACAACTTTCAGAATGGCTCCCCATGGCTTTCACTGTGGCTCCCCAACTAACCAAGTACCATATGGGGGGTGTGTGTGATCCCTGCGCTGTCTGAGGTGGCCAGAGACTCCCTGCTGCAGCGCCACTGGGACTGATACTAAAGCAGTAAATGATATAATTCAAAGGGTAGTGGTGCGCTTCAGGGATTGGCTCTAATGGATCTCTATTTAGGTTGGTGGCAGTGATGTGTACAATTCTTGCTTTAAAGGTGCTCCGCGTGATAAATATAATATTTATGTTTTTAAATAATTAGGTGATAAAAGTGCAGGTGTATTAAATCAAATCAGTCAATAACAAGGTTTTCTTAAAATAAATAAATATATGAGTACGGTGTGTATCAATGGATAAATAAATAAATATCAGAGTGCTACTTCTTTACCAGTGATATCAATAAATAAATTATATAAATCCAGTGTTGGTTATCAATCTGATTCATAAACAGTAAAACACATATATATTGTGCTCAAAATAAAGTGCTACATGCAATTTTCTATTAAAACGGTGCTAGAAAAGATGTCTGTGAATAGTTCAATTGTAATTCTTCAAATATAAATATTTAAATGAAATAGTCCAAAAGAAAAAATTATATAGAGAACATCCAAAATAGCTTGTGTGAATACGTTCCTCGCTTATATCCGTGCTTCACTCATGCAATTAAGAGACTATGATCTCCTTCACCTTGTGTGTCACCTCTGAGTGCTCTAGCCTCTCACCTTATAGGCAAGATCAATTTGCCTTTGGTATCTATCCAAGTTCAACGATGAACTCAATTTCTCTCAATCCAGGTCCTTTCTTACTTAGTGGAGCTGCTTTCTTGGATCCCTCTAAATGTTTGTCTTGATCGTTTTTTGTACTATCCTCTTTGTCCGATCTTTAGTGTGCCTCAGAGACAAAGACTATTCATGGTGCAGTATATCCAACTCATTTATTAAAGTATAAAGATTTACACTTACAATTTAGGCATGATGCTTCAGCATGTAAACAAAAAAACCAGCCGCCGCTGTGGAGATCGGGCTCCGTTGTAACGTCACTTCCGGCTCCTCCTACGCGTTACGTCACGAGGTCACGTGACTTCCTCAGGGACGTAACGCGTAGGAGGAGCCGGAAGTGACGTTACAACGGAGCCCGATCTCCACAGCGGCGGCTGGTTTTTTTGTTTACATGCTGAAACATCATGCCTAAATTGTAAGTGTAAATCTTTATACTTTAATAAATGAGTTGGATATACTGCACCATGAATAGTCTTTGTCTCTGAGGCACACTAAAGATCGGACAAAGAGGATAGTACAAAAAACGATCAAGACAAACATTTAGAGGGATCCAAGAAAGCAGCTCCACTAAGTAAGAAAGGACCTGGATTGAGAGAAATTGAGTTCATCGTTGAACTTGGATAGATACCAAAGGCAAATTGATCTTGCCTATAAGGTGAGAGGCTAGAGCACTCAGAGGTGACACACAAGGTGAAGGAGATCATAGTCACTTAATTGCATGAGTGAAGCACGGATATAAGCGAGGAACGTATTCACACAAGCTATTTTGGATGTTCTCTATATAATTTTTTCTTTTGGACTATTTCATTTAAATATTTATATTTGAAGAATTACAATTGAATTATTCACAGACATCTTTTCTAGCACCGTTTTAATAGAAAATTGCATGTAGCACTTTATTTTGAGCACAATATATATGTGTTTTACTGTTTATGAATCAGATTGATAACCAACACTGGATTTATATAATTTATTTATTGATATCACTGGTAAAGAAGTAGCATTCTGATATTTATTTATTTATTTATTTATCCATTGATACACACCGTACTCATATATTTATTTATTTTAAGAAAACCTTGTTATTGACTGATTTGATTTAATACACCTGCACTTTTATCACCTAATTATTTAAAAACATAAATATTATATTTATCACGCGGAGCACCTTTAAAGCAAGAATTGTACACATCACTGCCACCAACCTAAATAGAGATCCATTAGAGCCAATCCCTGAAGCGCACCACTACCCTTTGAATTATAACCAAGTACCATAGTTGCCAACATTTAAAATTTTTTTCCAGGAACACTTTGCAGCACAGCTATCAATTGCCACACCCACTTCCCTAAAGCTCCTCCCACTCTGCATAATTAATCTCACCTATTTATCAGACTATAGAGTCTACTCAATATAGAGAGAATTACAGGAGATTAAAAAAAGGGAATTTCAAACTTAAAGCGGAGTTCCGGGCACAGATGTCATTTTTTGCTGAACATACCCCCGGGACAGTCAGGGCTAGCACATTCCACAATGGCTAGCCTCTGATCTGTCCCGGTTGGCACTTACCTTTTAGAAGAAATACTTACTTAGAAAATTTCTTCCACAGCGTTTCCATCTCTGTTGTGGGCAGCTGAAGCCGGCGCGGTCCTCTTCTCTGTCTTCTTCCGCGTCTTCGTGTCCCAGAATGCACTGCACCGGCCCCTCTCGTCACTTCCGGTGCGGCGCCGCATTCCTAAACAGCTTCTGGGCATGCCCAGAAGCTGTTTAGCAGGGGAATGCGGCGTCGCCCGTAAATGACGAGCGGGGCCGGTGCCGTCGCATTGATTCCTGGGAGCTATGACGTTCAGCTCCCAGGAATCATAGCGAGACAGGAAGTGACGGGGTGAGCCTCGGCGCTGGAGGAGGAAGCAGTCATAGGTGAGTATTTACGATCTTCAATAAAAAGGTGAGTAAACAAAAAAAATAAAAATAACTATCCAATTCCTTTTCAGGTGAGCTCTACCTAGCGGACGGGCACAAAAAAAAAAATCGTTTTTGTGCCCGGAACTCCGCTTTAAGGCCACAGTAGCAGAGTTGGAATAATTCTCCCATTCAGTTGCGCTACTTCTGCCTAACATTTATGGGCAGATAACAGGAGCTTCCAGGGACAATATAAATTCCCTGGGACAGGCTCCTATTTGCAGGGACTGTCCCAGGAAAAAAGGGACAGTTGGCAAGTATGCAAGTACCACAACCGCTGAGCGCATAGGTGTGCACATGGGCCCAACCCCCATACACGGACAAGAGAGGAGAGAGGGATTGATCTGCTCCTCCTCCTCCTGCCCCTACTTCTCTGTCTGCCCACCTACACTCCCCATCCCCGGTATTCTGTGCCTCAAGAAAGGGATGTGTGGGCTGAAAGTTTGAAGCTTAGCAACCAGCAGATACATTGTGGATGAAAGGTGTTGATGCCTGAGCCTCCATCCTGAGCTCACCATCCAATGTCTGTGACTGAAGTCTCCCACCCCCCCCCCCTTCCCTTCTCTCTCCAGCCTCCAAGCAAGCAAGTGAGTAAACTAAGGTAAGGGGGACTCTGATGCAAGGGGTGCCCTGTATACTCTGATGTATAAGGAGCTTTGTAAATTCTGATGTAAGTGGGTGGTTTGGTGAGCAGACACCCCCTTACATCAGAGTTCCCCTTTACACCTGTAAACAGCGTTCCCCCTTTTACAATGTCCGACTAGAGTGTTCAGGTTTGGCTTGAAGAAAAGGTGGCAACCCCTATTTTAAAGGCATATTTTAGGTTCAGCAATTAGATGCAGTAAAGAAAAAAACTTCTGGATTGTGTTTTTGAGAGAAGTTTTCTGGTAGAAAAGAATGCTAAACGCTTGTACAAAAAAACTCTATCTGACCATTTTTTTCTGTCCAAGGAACTGGTGTTTTTTTTAAGCCCAGTGTCCATGGACCCTTAGAGCCGGTTCATATAGGGGCGATCCGACTTGCCGGGGCGACCTGTGAAGTCGCGGTGCACAGCGCGCACCGCGACCTCGGAGCGGCATGCACGGACTTCATATCATTGAAGTCAATGCAGGTCGCTCCAGGCCGCCCCAAAGTAGTACAGGACCCTTTTCTAAGTTGGAGCGACTTGTGTCGCTCCTATTAGAACGGCTCCTGTGCTAATCTATGGCAGACGACCCACGGCGACTGTGTGAACCGGCTCTTAGGCTGGGAATGGTAAATAAGCAGTGCTGTCTAAACAAATATTCAGTCTGCCCAGAGGGTAATGTGGTCTGCGGGTTACCCTCTGGGCAGACTGAATATTTTTTGAGACAGCACTGCTTATTTACCATTCCCAGCTTAAATGTGAGTGGATATTTTGTGTTTTTTTTTTTTTCCTTGGGCTCCATTCACACTGCCGCGACTTGCCATGCACTGCTACAGGACCCGTTCTAATAGGAGCTCCAACTTAGAAAAAGGGTCTTGTACTACTTCGGGGCCACCTCGGAGCGACTTGCATTGACTTCAATTATGTGAAGTCCGTGCAAGTCGCGCCGAAGTCTCGGTGCACGGGACTTCACAGGTCGCCCCCGAAGTCGTGCCGCTTCAGTGTGAATGCGGTCTAATAGTTTCCTGCATTAATCCCCTTCCTGTGCTTTCTGTGTTTTTTACATTCTGCGCACCCACAATCTTCCAGGCACACCCTGGGTAAAAAAGGCTGTTCTAATGTACAATCATGCAGTCCTTCTTACCTCCTTTAGTGCTAGGGATGCACCGAAATTAAAATTCTGGGCCGAAACTGAAAATGCAGGATGCCCTTGGCCGAAAACCGAAAATGACTTTTTTCCCCTAATGATTTTACAATAGATAGAACAGGGGCATACACCAGAAACAGGCAGCGACGTACACCTGTAGCTGCCACCCTGTCACAGTATATGTACTGTGATGGGTTGGCAAGTGGTTAATTTAATTACCAATGGTATTTGTATTATGCAGCATGAGGGGGTTAATGTATTGCCGCTGCTTGTCACTGATGCATTAGTGACCGACCAGTGGCAGTTAATTAACCCCTTTGTGCTGCATTAGTGCAACCAGTGTCAGTGTTAATTAACAATGGTTGCACTGACACTGATACTGGTTGCACTAATGCAGCACAAAGGGGTTAATTAACTGCCACTGGTCGGTCACTAATGCATCAGTGACAAGCAGTAGCAATACATTACCCCCTCATGCTGCATAATACAAATACCATTGCTAACCTCGCCTCAGCCCCCCCACCCCAATGATGGCAATCTCCTTACTTGTCGGCACCTCCATGTCACAGGCAGGCGAACTCTCTGCTCCTCCTATGTCCTTCCTTTCAAAAGTCCTGCCTCTGGCAGGCGACCTGCCCCGGGGATGTTACTACTACGACTATGTGTATGAATGAACTAACACACCGGGCGAGCGGCCGCTAATAGCTATAACAAAATGAGCCCTTCACTTCCCTGTCAGCGGAGATACCCGCCTGACAGGGAAGTGAAGGGCTCACTTAGTTATAGCTATTAGCGGGCGCTCGCCTGCCCGGTGTGTTAGTTCATTCATACACCTAGTCGTAGTAGTAACATCACCAGGAGGCGGGACTTTTGAAACCTGCACTGCGCCCGCGGCGGCCATTATTCATTTCGGCATCTTTAACCCATTTTCGCCCGAAAATTTTGGTTGCCGAAATTTCGGTGCACCACTACTTAGTGCCCAATCTTCCAAGAGATACGATTTTTAGGAAGAAAAGTAAAAAAAAAAATAAATAAATTCCCTAAGGTGAGGGGTCTGGTGTAAACGGTTGGTACTGGGTGTGGCTTGACACCTAGACTGACATGACTCGAGTGGATAGAAGAATCAATAATTTTACATGTACTGTAAGTTGAGGCCTTTCCCAAATGACCAGTCCCCCCAGGGCCACAAACCATCCATGTGCTCAAGTTATTCAAGCACCATTCACAGCCTCTCTCTGTGGGGGTGTCAAAGACTCAACCTCTTACTTTTCTCTGTAGACCTTAAACAGCCTTCACCCTTTGGTCCCTAGTCAAATCCTTGGAGCCCTCACACATATTATCTTCTAGGGTTTGGAAGCAGAAAGTCAAGCTACCATCTTCTAATGCACATATGGCAAACACAAGGCCGTAGGCCAAATCTGGCCCTCCAGGCCATTTCATGTGGCCCTTGCACCTCTCCTGCAGCTGCAGCACTCCCTTCATCTCCACTACCACCTTGTCTCAGCAATCGACAGCAAAGAGGAGGACAGAGCTCCTCCGCCAGATCCTGTGATTTCCTGTACAGCTGTGGAGAGTGTCCTTTATGCTCTCATCCCAGCAGTTGGCAGCAGAAAGGAGGACAGAACTCATCATACACATCCTGTCCCTCTGTACAGCCACAGCACCCCGTCATCTCTGCCTCCCCTGGTTTCAGCATTCAGCAGACTCCAGCAGCAGGCGACTCTGGTCCTTCTCCAGACCTGAACTTTCTGCTTCCCAGGTCCTACCCCAGTTTCTTCCAGGCAGCAGGTAAGTGGGGTGCACTGTGATGTAAGGGAGGTTTAGGGACTCTTGGCTTCTGATGGTGGGGTGGCGCTTGACATCAGATTTAAGGGGGAGTGGGGTGCTTTGGACATCTAGTCTTTCAGATATAACCGGCCCTTTGAGGACAACTATAATGCTGATGCGGCCCTCCATAAAATTAGTTTTGACACCCCTATTCAAATGTACAATCATGCAGCCACTGCACACCTCCCATAGTGCTCAATCTTCCATGAACCCCCCCCCCCCCCTTTTTTTTTTTTTTTTTTTTTTTTTTGGTGAGGGGTCTGGTGTAAAAGGTTGGTACTGAGTGTTGCTTGGATGGCTTTCCATCTGACATGACTCAAGTGGAAAGAAGACTTAATAATTACACATATACTGTAAGCTGAGACCATTCTCAAAAGACCAGTACCTCTGGGGCCACATGGTATCCACATGCTCAAGCTTGTCCTACACCATTCAGGGCCTCTCTGCTTTTCTCTGTAGACATTAAATGGCCTTCACCCTTTGGTTCCTAGTCACATTGTTGGATATACTCAACCTCTTACATTTCTCTGTAAGGTTTGGAAGCAAGGATCCAAACTACCATCTTCTGGTGTACATCTTCTGGCGTGAAATCATGTAGCCACTCCACACGTCCCCTAGTGCCCACTTTCCATGATCCCCTGTTGTTTGGGGAAAAAGTAAAAAAAAAAAGAAAACCTCTTCAAGTGAGGGTTCCAAAATAAAAAGTTGGAATTCCCATTACTTTCTGTCCTGCTGACACTAAATAGTTACCAGCAGTGGCGGTTGGTGCTCAAAATGTTTGGGGGGCGCAAACAGAAAAATGTAATAGGCATTGCTTTGCGGCAAAAAACACTGTAAAAAATTGCGTGACTTTGAGGTTGCAAAAGTGTGAAAGGGGCCTTCAGTAATTAAGGTATAGCGTGCCCCCTTTCAATGCACAGTGACCAGCGTGCCCCCTTTCAATGCACAGTGACCAGCGTGCCCCCTTTCAATGCACAGTGACCAGCGTGCCCCCTTTCAATGCACAGTGACCAGCGTGCCCCCTTTCAATGCACAGTGACCAGCGTGCCCCCTTTCAATGCACAGTGATCAGCGTGCCCCCTTTCAATGCACACTGACCAGCGTACATGCCCCCTTCAATGCAGTGACCAGCGTACATGCCCCCTTCAATGCAGTGACCAGCGTACATGCCCCTTTCAATGTAGTGACCAGCGTACATGCCCCCTTTCAATGTAGTGACCAGCGTACATGCCCCTTCAATGTAGTGACCAGCGTACATGCCCCTTCAATGTAGTGACCAGCGTACATGCCCCTTCAATGTAGTGACCAGCATACATGCCCCTTCAATGTAGTGACCAGCATACATGCCCCCTTCAATGTAGTGACCAGCACACATGCCCCCTTCAATACAGAGACCACCCGTGTGCGTGCCCCCTTCAATCCAGTGCACTTACCTGGATCATCAGCAGCGGCGGCGCGGCTTCTCCTCAGTCCCCCGGTGCGTCTCCTCGGGTCCTCCTGCTCCCGCCTCCTCTTCGGCCAATGGCATGGGGTTTGCCTTGTGGCCAATCAGGAATCAGACCCTCACCCTGATTGGCCGGGAGGAGGATCCGTGTGACGACAGCGAATTTTCATTCGCTATTTTCACACAATGGGTGGAGTCGGGACGCGCTGCTCTGCGCCCCGGGTCCACCCTTTGCATCACCCTATTAGAGCCTCTGGCTCTAATCAGGTGATGCAAAAAAAAAAAGCCCCATTGAACTGCATACAGATTAGGGGCCGGACGCATGGATGGGGGGGGGCGGCGCCCCTGCGCCCCCAACTCACCGGCCGCCACTGGTACCAGGATGAAGTGATGGGGTAAAACTCCCCAGCAGTAACACAGGCCACAGTAGGGACCTTGTCTTGTATTGAGAGATTTAGATGTTTTCAGAGTTTCCCAATGAAATGGATAGTAACCAGGACCAATAGATGGGAGATCATCTCTACCAGCGGGAACACAGGCTGCAGTAAGAACCTTGTCTTGTATAGATATGTAGATACTTTCAGAGTTTCCCAATGAAGTGGATAGTCACCAGTCCAGTCCAGGACCAATGAATGGGGGAAAATCTCCCCAGTGGGGAAAGATCTCATGACTTCAATAAGAATCTTGTCTTGTGTTGTCTCAAGATATTTGAATCGTATTTCTCCATGAGATTGATAGTATTGACCTGTCTACCACACTACCAAATCTTTTTTTTTGTTATGGATTTTTGTCTTCTTCCTTTGCAGGATCCCTGGGTGATATTAGTAAGTCTTTTGTGGATTTCACTGACCCTCTAGAAGTGGACAGATATTTCTCCTTCAACGTGTCATCAGCACTGTGTCTGACCTCCTCCCTGCTGAAGGTTTTTCAGAGACGTCCTGGTCTGCAGCGGCTGGTGGTCAATATCTCATCTCTGGCTGCCCTGCAACCATTCAAGTCCTGGACGCTTTACTGCACTGGAAAGGCGGCTCGGGATATGATGTTCCAGGTGCTGGCCGAGGAAGAGACGGACGTCCGCGTACTCAACTACGCACCAGGTTGTGTGAAGTGCTTAAAAATTCTGCTTTGCTAAAAAATTAAGGGGCTTGATGCTGTTTTGAGCATATGAATAAGTGTGTGTGTATGTATATGTAAATGTATATGTATAGAAAAGGTGCAGGAACACCCCCCTTCCGAGTCAACCCACCTCTGTTCCTTGGTTCCACCCCTACCCCACCTCCCAGCCCCGCCCCTTTTAGAGAATACAGAACCAAGTATCGTTTGTGGTGCTAAGTCATTTGTATGGAATTTGTTAATTATAACAAGAAAGACAGTAAAATAGATTCCCTGTAGCCAGCAACAATGGATCACAATAGACCCCTCCCTCAACAATAGATCCCTCCAAGCAATGATCAACCCCTCATCAAACATAAGACCCACCCCCAGCAGCAATTGATCCTCCACAAGCAACAATAGACACCCCTGCAAAAAAATAGATCACTCCACCAAGAGTTGATTCCCCAGCAGCCAGCATCAATAGAACCTCCAGCAGACCTCCAGCACCCCTTGCCATTACATACATTCAGCTCTAGAGGTGCCGGAACTGCGTTCCCCCGCGTTCCCGCTGAAAAAAAGCCCTATATATAATATATATATATATATATACACAGTACACCCCTCACACTTTTGTAAATGTTTTATTATATTTTTTTTATGTGACAACACTGAAGAAAATTTCTTCAAGAAATGGCACATTGCTACAATGTAAAGTAGTGAGTGTACAGCTTGTATAACAGTGTAAATTTGCTGTCCCCTCAAAATAACTCAACACACAGCCATTAATGTCTAAACGGCTGGCAACAAAAGTGAAAAAGTCCAAATTGGGCCCAAAGTGTCAATATTTTGTGTGGCCACCATTATTTTCCAGCACTGCCTTAACCCTCTTGGGCATGGAGTTCACCAGAGCTTCACAGGTTGCCACTGGAGTCCTCTTCCACTCCTCCATGATAACATCACAGAGCTGGTGGATGTTAGAGACCTTGCTCTCCTCCATCTTCTGTTTGAGGATGCCCCACAGATGCTCAATAGGGTTTAGGTCTGGAGACATGCTTGGCCAGTCCATCACCTTTACCCTCAGCCTCATCTTCTTTAGCAAGGCAGTGGTCATCTTGGAGGTGTGTTTGGGGTCATTATCATGTTGGAATACTGCCCTGTGGCCCAGTCTCTGAAGGGAGGGGATCATGCTCTGCTTCAGTATGTCACAGTACATGTTGGCATTCATGGTTCCCTCAATGAACTGTAGCTCAGCAGTGCCGGCAGCACTCATGCAGCCCCAGACCATGACACTCCCACCACCATGCTTGACTTTAGGCAAGACACACTTGTCTTTGTACTCCTCACCTGGTTGCTGCCACACACGCTTGACACCATCTGAACCAAATAAGTTTATCTTGGTCTCCTCAGACCACAGGACATGGTTCCAGTAATCCATGTCCTTAGTCTGCTTGTCTTCAGCAAACTGTTTACGGCTTTCTTGTGCATCGTCTTTAGAAGAGTCTTTTTGGACGACAGCCATGCAGACCAATTTGATGCAGTGTGCGGTGTATGGTCTGAACACTTCAACCTCTGCAGCAATGCTGGCAGCACTCATACGTCTATTTCCCAAAGACAACCTCTGGATATGACGCTGAGCACTCAACTTCTTTGGTCGACCATGGTGAGTCCTGTTCTGAGCGGAACCTGTCCTGTAAACCGCTGTATGGTCCTGGTCACCGTTCTGCAGCTCAGTTTCAGGGTCTTGACAATCTTCTTATAGCCTAGGCCATCTTTATGTAGAGCAACAATTATTTTTGTCAGATCCTCAGAGAGTTCTTTGCCATGAGGTGCCATGTTGAACTTAAGAGTGACCAGTATGAGAGAGTGAGAGCGATAACACCAAATTTAACACACCTGCTGCCCATTTACACCTGAGACCTTGCAACACTAACAAGTCACATGACACCGGGGAGGGAAAATGTCTAATTGGGCCCAATTCGAACATTTTCTCTTAGGGGTGTACTCACTTATGTTGCCAGCGGTTTAGACATTAATGGCTGTGTGTTGAGTTATTTGAGGGGACAGCAAATTTACATGTATGTATGTGTGTGTGTGTGTGTGTGTGTGTGTGTGTGTATATATAATATAGTATGTGTGTGGTATGTATGTACGTGTGTGTGTGTATATATATATATATATATATATATATATATATATATATATATATATATATATATATATATATATATATATATATATATATATATATATATACACACACACACACACACACACGTACATACATACCACATATATATATATGTATATAATATATATGTGTATGTATATGTGTGTGTGTGTGTGTGTATGTATATATATATATATATATATATATATATAATAAGGTTACCTACTTCTTCATTAAAGTGAATATGTGGCCAGGGTATAGACAGTTTATCAGATTTTTCTAAAGCGGAAGTAAAGCCCGCTTTGTGATTTATACCTACAGGAACCTACAATATGGCTTGCGTGTATGTAAAATGAATATCTCCTAAATGTGCACCCTTTTAGGAGATTTTCACCCTGGATGCAGCCGGTGACGTCACCGATGCATAAACTTTGAAGGTCTGGCATACCGTGCCGGACCTTCAGAGCACTGTGCCATAACTGCTAACTTACTACTGCTTTAACAAGCAACAAATGAGCGTTTCATTGCTGGGCCAATGTTTTTCATTTTTTGCACACATTGAGCCTCCAGTCAAACTAGTGCCCATTCACATCAATGCACCATGGTTCAGTGCCATTTTTTGCAAAGGTGCAGGTACTTTTGCTTGAAAAAGAACAGTGGCCCCATAATTACTGCTTGAAAAAGAACAGTGGCCCCATAATTATATCTCTAATTATTCCTCTTGCTCCAGTTTGCACAGTGATACCTAATATGTGTTGCGTGGTTGTTGTATCATGTGAGTTACTGTGGGGTGGGGGAGCAGAGATAGTGAGTTTATCTCTGTAGGGGAGCTAAGCTGCTGAGTCATGCATGGGAGGGACAGCAGAGAAGGCTAAACTGCTTAGTGACTGCTGGGTGAAGAGGACCTGAGCTGTTGGGTCACTGCTGGGATGGGGGAGCTGAGCTGTTGGGTCACTGCTGGGATGGGGGAGCTGAGCTGTTGGGTCACTGCTGGGATGGGGGAGCTGAGCTGTTGGGTCACTGCTGAGATAAGGGAGCTGAGCTTCTGTGTTATGGTTGGTTGGGACAGCAGAGAGGGCTAAACTGCTCAGTGACTGATAGGAGAGGGGGCATGAAGGGAACCTCAGCTTTTGGGTCACTGGTGGGATGGGGGAGCTGAGCTGCTGAGTCATGGATGGGAGGGGCAGCAGAGAGGGCTAAACTAGAGATCGACCGATATCGGCAACACCGATATATCGGGGGGCCAATATGCACTTTCCCCGATATATTGGAATCAGCCTTTCGATTTACCGATATTGCCAATATTTCGGGAAAGTGCTTGTACCAGGGTGATGCCTGCAGCTAGAGGCATCACCCCGCTACCAGTGTCCACAGCTGACTGCCGGCTGTCTTGTAATGACAACCAATGCGGCCCCTCCTCCCGCCACCTTTCGCGGCTCGCCTGTGAGACCTGGGAATCCTACCTGCACTTCCGCCGTCTGATTGGGTCTCCATTTTTTTTTTTAATTCGGCCCGCCGAAAAACCCAGCAGTGATGTCATGACATCAGTTCCGGGTACTGGCGGCGCTGAATTAAAAAAAACTGACAGCATTCAAAACAGCCAAACTAGGCGTTTTGAATGCTTTAAAGTGCAGAGAAGGGGTTTGGGATCTTTTAGACCCCCAGGTCCCTCCACCACAGTACCTGTAGACATTAAATCTTGGCTGATACCGATATCTGATGACCAAAATATTGGTATCGGTGTTAAAAAAAACGATATTGTTCGATCACTAGCCTAAACTGCTCAGTGACTGCTGGGAGAGAGGGGAGGGGAGCTGAGCTGCTGGGTATCTGTGTTGTGCATGATATCTGGATGGACATTTGGCTGGTAGTATATAAAGTAATGATTTGCATAGCTCTGCCCTCTATCGTTAAATAAATAAGTCCTTTGGTTGAATGTGTGATGACCTAAAAATACCTTTATTACATTTTGGATTTACTTGTCATTCCCATATCCGGCAGGGCCCATGGATAACGACATGCAGAAGGAAGCTCGGACACAGACGAAGGATCCCGACTTACGTCTCCGATTCGCTAACATGAAGAAAGAGGGAAAACTCGTGGATTGTCACGTGTCTGCCCGCAAGATGCTGGACATTCTCCAGGCAGACGCCTACAAATCTGGCGCTCATGTGGATTTTTTTGATTGATGCTGGGCTGTAATTGGCTTTCAATGACGATTAGTAATCTTCTGTTTTTGTAAAAGGGATGTAAAGGATGGCTCCGCCTAAAAGTGGGCTTAGTGTCGCACAGTTGCAGACAAGTCGAATGACCTGTTGCATTTCATGTTATCTTCTTGCATTCCTCAGGACTTTATGGGTAAAATCTCCTCATCTGGAATCCCAGCAATTACAAAGCCAGATGATGGTGTCACACCTCCCCCAATGGATGGTTCTTTGGCTGCAAAGTTGGGTCATACAGCTTACAATCTGATTGAACAATTAGTTCTACCAGCCAATGAGTAGTCTAAGGCTGGCCATACACTATACAATTTTCTTATTCAATTTCCTTTAGATTTACCTTAAACTATGTAGTGCAAGGGCCTGCCTGACTGCATACAAATTGAAAGTGTTTAGGTTTTGACCTCATATTATATGGTTTTGGTAAATCTAAAGGAAAGTTGAACAAGAAAATTGTATAGTGTATGGCCAGCCTTAAAGTGGTTGTAAACCATTCCATATACCCAGTGAAGTGACTGGCTTCAGGTGATACACAGAGATAAAACCAATCCTCCTACATAAGTTTTACCTGTTTATTTGCAGTCTTCTCTTCTCTACATCCATTCAAAGTGCAGAACTTGCATAGGATCCCTCAGCTCTTAACCACTTAAGCCCCGGAAGATTTTACCCCCATTCCGACCAGGGGGTATTTTGCGATTCGGCACTGCGTGACTTTAACGGACAATTGCGCGGTCGTGCGACGCTGTACCTAAACGAATTTGGCATCCTTTTTTTCCCACAAACAGAGCTTTCTTTTGGCGGTATTTGATCACCTGTACGATTTTTTTTTTTTTGATCACACACTATAAACAAAAAAAGAGCGTCAATTTTGCAAAAATAGCAATATTTTTCACATTTTTTTATATGAAATTCCCCCCAAAAAAAATGTAAAAATCAAAATTTTTTAACATTTTCTGCCAATTTGTTTTATGCTACCTATGTTTGGTAAAAAAAAAATCGCAAAAAGCGTATTTTGATTGGTTTGCGCAAAAGTTATCGCGTTTACTAACAAAGGGAAAGATTTTTGTCATTTTTGTTGTTTTTTTTTTAACGCGTAATGGCGGCGATCTGCGATTTTTTTTTTTTTTTGCGGTACTGCGACATTGCGGCGGACAGATCGGACCCTTGACTGACATTTTTGACACTTTTGGGGTTACCAGTGACATTTCTACAGTAATCAGTGCTATATATATATGCACTGTTATTGTAAAAATACACTGGTAGTGAAGGGGTTAACTTTATTTGGGAGGGAGGGGCTGTGTGTGTCCCTAGGGGCGTGCTTTCTACTGTGATTGGCTGTGGCTTGAGCTGTAAGGACACTGATCAACGGATCTACATAGTAGATCCATGTGATCAGTGTCTTTACAGCGAGGAGAATGACAGGTGGCTTGTTTACACAAGCTGCCTGACATTCTCCCTCTCCTACGCCGATCGCCGAGTGGCCGGCGGACATCGGGTCTGCTGGTCACACGCGCGGGGGGGTCCGTGACCACGCGGGAGCGCGCCTCCGGGGGCGCGTGCGCTCGCTCCCTAGACCCTCACAGGCTAGCGACGTAGCCCTACGTTAATTTGCCTGTGAGGGGCTGACCGCCGACGTAGATAGTCATGCGGCGGTCGGCAAGTGGTTAAAAGCAGGGGGTGGGGAGCTGAGGTTACATCAGCGAGGAGAGCTCTGAGAGCTGATTGGAGGGAAGGGACACACCCCCCTTCACACAACACACTGATACAGAGCTGAGGCTGTCAATCAAAAGTGCCTTTCCCTTTCACCAATTTCTCTTGGTGTCAGGAAAACTTGTCAGAAGTGACTCATATGGAAAATGACACTTAGTGCTCTAGATTGAGACAAGTACACACTATAGAGGGATATGCTTTGTTCATATTTCCTGTGTGAGGTTTACAACCACTTTAAGCTGAACTGACATATGCGCTTTACGGTAATGCATGCAGACACCGCGCTTTTCCACATGCGTTCCCGGATCGTGTGAAATCCTCATGTCACACATGTTGTGCCATTCAATAATATGTTACCCCAACATTTCATATTCCTGCTATGTGTCTGCTGTACCATGTACTTGTATAAGAAAGTCTCCTGTTCTCTTTGTATTGCTTCCTTTGTGTGAAATCTCTGGTGTTCCTGCCAGTCCCTCTGCCTTCCTATTAAAAACTGACCACACTAAGCAGGAACGCACAGAGTGATCAGTTTTCTAGCTCTGCGGGGAACTCGGCCTGCTCTCCTTCAATGATCTGACTTGTTCTGACGCACATCCCCCTTGCACAGCCATTTACTGGGAAGACTAGTATTCTTCTGTTTTTCCTCCCCCGGCTCCTATGCAGCGGAGAACAGATCACTTATATAAAAAAAATGTGTTTATAAATGTTTTTTATATCTATACATAAATGTTTTATCTTTCATTTCTATATTAAACTGAATGTGTTGTTCTACAAGGTGAGGGTTTACATATACACTGCTCAAAAAAAATTAAAGGAACACTTTTTAATCAGAGTATAGCATCAAGTCAAATAAATTCCTGGAATATTGATCTGGTCAGTCAAGTAGCAGAGCGAGTTGTTAATCAGTTTCAGCTGCTTTAGTGTTAATGAAATTAAAAACAGGTGCACTAGATGGGCAACAATGAGACAACCTCCAAAACAGGAATGGTTTCACAGGTGGATGACACTGACCGTTGTTTTCCCTACTCATCTTTTCTGACTATTTTTCACTAGTTTTGCATTAGGCTAGGGTCAGTGTCACTAGTGGTAGCATGAGGCAATACCTGGACCCTATAGAGGTTGCACAGGCAGTCCAACTCCTCCAGGATGGCACATCAATACGTGTCATTACCAGAAGGTTTGCTGTGTTTCCCAGCATAGTCTCAGAGCATGGAGGAGATTCCAGGAGACAGGCAGTTACTCTGAGGGCTGGAGAGGGCGGTAGAAGGTCTTTAACCCATCAGCAGGACCGGTATCTGCTCCTTTGTGCAAGGAGGACCAGGATGAGCACTGCCAGAGCCCTACATAATGACCTCAAGCAGGCCACTGGTGTGAATGTCTCTGACCAAACAATCAGAAACAGTGTTTATGAGGATGGTGGGTCAGTGATGGTCTGGGGAGACATATCCATGGAGGGACACACAGACCTCTACAGGTTAGACAATGGCACCCTGACTGCCATTAGGTATTGGGATGAAATTCTTGGACCCATTGTCTGACCCTACGCTGGTGCAGTGGATCCTGGGTTCCTCCTGGTACATGACAATGCCCGGCCTCATGTGGTGAGAGTATGCAGCCAGTTCCTGGAGGATAAAGAAATTGATACCATTGAGTGACCCCCGAACTCGCCTGACCTAAATCCAATAGAAGACCTCTGGGACATTATGTTTCCGACCATCCAACACCGCCAGGTTGCACCTCAGTCTGTTCAGGAGCTCAGTGATGCCCTGGTCCAGATCTGGGAGGAAATACCCCAGGACACCATCCGTTGTCTTATTAGGAGCATGCCCCGATGTTGTCAGACATGCATACAAGCAAGAGTTCTGCTGCTGTCTGCTGAGACAAGGTGGGTGCAGAGATGAGGGAGATGCAGCAGCTGCAGGAGAGGTGCAAGGGCCACATAAAATTGCCTGGAGGGCCGGATTTGGCCTGCGGGCCTCGTGTATGACACCTGTGCCTTAGACAAAAATGTAGTAAAAGGTAGACAGCAGTACAGAAAAAGAACCTTTAAGCTGGAACCAGCAATCTGTACTTTGTAGCAAAGGCTGTCTCCTATAGCAACAATATTCAACTCACAGAAGGGTCAGGAACTCTGGATGATTCCATCTTGACACTTTCCCAGGCTCTCCATGGATCCCCAGACCATGCAAGAGTAACCTCTGGTACTTCATCTCCATCCTTTCCTTCATGCTTCCAGGTAGTGAGCAGGCTCTCCCTTGCAGAGCCTTGAGCTCATGGCTAGGCCTCAGGCTTCAGGCCTACCCAGCAGCAGCTGTTCCTCACACACCTCTGGGTTGAAAAGGTGCTGGCAGGTGCAATAGCCTCAGACAATGTAGGATCAATACGGCCGAAACAGACACACTGGATACAGTAGCAGCGGTGGTGGACTCGGTTTCTTCAACAGTTGCATAACCAGGTACCCAGTCTACCTTCATCACTTGGGATGGCAGTGGTGGATGAGCGGCTACTAGCAGTAATTCCCTGCAACGGTAACACCGACTCCAGGGGCATAGAAAAATAGCCAAACTAGAACATCGCCTAAAAACGATTCCCATGGCTGCAGAACTTTGGGAGGTATACAATGCTATCTCCCCACGACACGAGGCAGCAGCCGAAGGCCCGTGTCAGTAATAGTCTCTCTAGAGGCGAGAAGACTGGTGATGACCCTCGGATCGGGATCAGCTGAGGCAGGATGGATGAACTCGGACATTTTCTCCAAGCTCAGCACCTCAATCTTGCAGCACGTGTCGCAGGGATGGCTGTGCATGCGACAGCGACTCCTTCTTCTCCACGTCGAAGAACTAACCCCTCCCCCTGCAGGGCCATCTTTATTCTTGATTGGACCCTGGGCAAAAATTTTCTTGGGCCCTCTTGAATCCACTTATCAACTATTTGGGGGCTCAAGGGGCAGCTGCTTTGGGCCCCACAACAATGACTAGACCTGGGGCAGCTGCCCCTTTTGCCCTGTGTTAAAGACAGCCCTGTCCCCCTGCCAAGGGATTGGTCTGACTGCTCTGCAGGAACTTCTAGCGCCCGCCTCTTTCTTCCAGCAGCGCGCCAAAACTCTTCTGGAGTCTGCCTTAACCCTTTCAGCACTGGCGTAAAGTGACAAAAGACCAGGCTGATACTTTCCCAAGGGTAAAAAGACAAATCTGACACTAAGTGACACTTTTTTGGGGACCAGTGATACCAATACAGTGATCAGTGCTAATAAAAAAAATGCACTGTCACTGTATAAATGACACCGGCAGGGAAGGGGTTAAGGTCAGAGGCGATCAAAGTGTTAACTGTGCGCTCCTAGGGAGTGCTTTCTAACTGTAGGGGAAAAGGATGCACTAGAGGAAAACAGAGATCCAGGTTTCTGCTTAGCAGAAACACAAGATCTCCCTTTTCCTCTGTGACAGAATGGTGGTCTGCCTTGTTTACATAGGAAGATCGCGGTTCCTTCCTCTCCTCTGAGCCATCGGCTGCCAGACATGCTGATTGGCTCTCGCTGTGTCCAATCACAGCCGGAGCGGGTCTCCAGTGGCGCTCGCTCCAGATCTCATGCACAAAATCACGTATATGTAAATATGTAAATCATTGTATATGCGGCAGGGCGGGTCCTGAAGTGGTTAATTAAAAAGTGGAATTTATAACAATTATTTATAAAAAAAATAAATATTTTTTTAAAACTTTCAGTTTCGGTTTTCGGCCAAGTGCATCCTGCATTTTCGGTTTCGGGAACCAAAATGTCCGTTCAGCGCACCTCTAGTCGCGTCGCTTCAAAATTGAAGCCTCATGTTGAGTCAGAAGGCTTTTAAAGCCCTTCAATGCCTCCCATTTAAGTCTATGGTTAACGCTCAGCAAAAGCTCTGGCAGCGTTTGCGGTGCAGTTGTAGGGCGTTAAAATGAGTTTATGTCTGTCATTTCCATTGTGGATCAGTTTTAACGCACCTTAACGCTCAGCAAAAGCTTCAAAACCGCACATAGGGCATTTAGGGAGCGTTTTTTTAACCCCTTGCCAACCGCTCACGTTGCTGCTACTGCAGCAGAGCGCCCGCCCTGGGTCTGGCGGCGTAGACCTACGTCGCCAGATACTTCCCCCTCTCGGCGGCGCGCGCGCGCCGCCTGAGGCTCACTTCCGCTGTGTTTAGACACAGCGGGAGTCGGGCCAGGGGAGGAGAGGAGGTGATCACCGCCGCTCTTCCCCGATCATTGGGGAATGGGTGAGGAAATCCACCCGCTTGTGTAAACAAAGCAGGTGGATCTTCTCTGTGACAGGCAGGGACAGATTACAGGATTCAGCATAGCTGAACCTGTGATCTGTGTCACTCAATCCCCTCCCCCCACACACGTCAGTAAGCATGAGGCATACATTTAACCCCTTGATCACCAACAGTGTTAACCCCTTTCCTGCCAGTGTCATTATTACAGTAACAGTGCATATTTATAGCACTGATTACTGTAGTAATGTCACTGGTCCCCCCCAAAAATGTCAAAAATGTCAGTTAGGGGTCCGATCTGTCCGCCGCAATGTCGCAGTCCCACAAAAAACATCACAGATCGCCGCCATTACTAGTAAAAAAAAAATAAAAATGACAAATCTTTCCCGTAGTTAGTAAACGCGATAACTTTTGCGCAAACCAATTAAAATACGCTTATTGCGATTTTTTTTTTTTTACCAAACATATGTAGCAGAAAACAAATTGGCCTAAAATGTTAAAAAATTTTGATTTGTACATTTTTTTGGGGGGGGGGGGGGGGGGGGAATGTTATACATATATCAGAATGTGAAAAATATATATATTTTTTTCAAAATTGTCGCTCTTTTTTTCAAAAATTAAAAATCGCACAGGTGATCAAATACCACCAAAAGAAAGCTCTATTTGTGAAGGGGAAAAGGACATAAATGTTATTTTGGTACAGCGTCGCACGACCGCGCAATTGTCCGTTAAAGTAACGCAGTGCCGAAATGCAAAATATGGCCTGGTCAGGAATGGGGTAAAATCTTCCGGTCTTAAAGTGGTTAAAAATACGCTCATTGAGAATTTTTTTGTCAAAGACATGTAGCTAAATACATTTTGGCCTAAATATATGACAAAAATTGAATATATTGGATATTTTTTAACTATCAAAGTAGAAAATGTCAATTTTTCGCAAAATTTTCGCTCTTTTTTAATTAATATCGCAAAAAATGAAAATCGCACAGGTGATCAAATACCACCAAAAGAAAGCTTTGTTTGTTGGGGAAAAAAAGGACGTAAATTTTGTTTGGGTACGGCGTTGCATGACCGCGCAATTGTCAGTTAAATTCGCGCAGTGCCAAGTTGAAAAAAGTGGCCTGGACGTTAAGCAGGAAAATCCTCCGGTCTTAAAGTGGTTAAAGCTCACTGACGCCTGTCTGACGCCCATACTAACACCATACAAACGCTATAGGAGGGTTTGTTAAGGGTTAGAAATGTAGTCAAGTGGGAACAAGCCCTTAGAGCAATGGGGAGGAAACATTTAAAAGGCGGATTTTTTGATAGCCTAAACCTCTAAAGCAGAATTTTACCCATAACAACTTGTTAACAAATAACGTTCTTTAGAAATGAACAGACATTCCACATTGATAATTATGCTACCAAAATCAGTGTGTGCTATAAATTGCCTCCACCATTGCTCCTGTTTGTTCTTGCTGGAGGCTTTCATTTTGCTGAAGCCCAGAGCCCCTGAGCAGCAGTAAATCTTTAGGCTGTCAGCTGATCAGCCTCTAGTGGCACAGTGCTGAAATACCACCAAAATAAATCTCTATTTGTGGTAAAAAAAAGAAATACATCAATTTTATTTAGGTACAGCGTCGCATGATTGCTCAATTGTCCGTTAAAGTAACGCAGTGCCAAATCGCAAAAAATGGCCTGGTCATTAGGGGGAAAATCTTCCGGTCCAGAAGTGGTTAATGCATGGGCTCCCAATCACGTGATTACTAATAGCCAATCTTAGTGATCACTTCTGTGCGTACGTCCCCTGTATTTCCTTTTCTTCTGTGCAGAGAAAAAAAAAGAAACAATGTACATTTGTAGAGGCTCTCTAGTAGAGCAAATAAAAAATAAATAAATAAATAAATAAAAAAAAAAACTCTAAAATAAATATAAAATTTTTAGGTCAGGGCTTGATCTAGCTTAGTATGGGTCAGTGTTAGCATTAGGATTATTATCTGTGTCAGTGTTAATGGTCTATTTATGAAAAAAATGTGTGTCCCAGCATTCACACAATTGGCAAAAATACTTCCCATAATTTATTTTATGATCGTCAGCTCCACCTTGTGGCCATACTGCAGTATTGTCCTGACTGCAGTATTTCTGGAAAATCCAAGCCGTAGGTTATGGGATTTTCTTTCCCACATTCAGAGTAATGGGGGAATGCCTCCTGCCAGGAGAGCACAGTGATTACTGCTGGCTGCTATAGGCTCTGGCAATAAATCGCATTCTAAAAATCCAACATGCTGGTTGAACCAATGTCCATCGATGGAACGACTTGGGTACAATCAGCCTGCCTATAGATGGATCGAATCTTAGCTGGTCCCTGCTGAACCGGCCAAGATTTGTTCCATCTATGGCTTAAATGTGCATATTTTGTTAACACAACACTAACAAATCATGCTAATAAAGCAGGTAGACTTTGCAGTACAGAAGCAGATAAGAAAGTGTGCCGAAAGTCTGGCAATGTACAGTATATGACCCATCAGGAAAGGATTGTTCTTCTCTCTTCAGTAAGGTGAAGTTCCACTTCAGGTAAGCCAAATGATGTATCTGCAGATCTAGACTGCTACAACGTATTAAAACATGGTTATGTAGCGCTACAATGTATTTAAAAATGACAAAAACTCTAAGACCCCATTCACACTAGCGCGACCAAGTCGCCTGACAAGTCGCGGTGGGTCGCCTGCCATTGATTAGCACAGGACCCGTTCTAATAGGAGCGATACAAGTCGCTCCGACTTAGAAAAAAGGTCCTGTACTACTTTGGGGCGACCTGGAGGCGACCTGCATTGACTTCAATGATATGAAGTCCGTGCATGTCACGCCGAGTGCACCGCGACTTCACAGGTCGCCCCAGCAAGTCGTGTCGCCACTGTGTGAATGGGCTCTAAGGCCTTATTCACACCTGAGCGTTCTTCAGCTTGTAAAACGTTCAGCTCTGAAGTTCCAAAACGCCCAACAAGCTAAATCCCATTCAATCCAATAGCCTCTGTTCACATCTAAGCATTGTGCCACCTAAAGCAAAATGCCTGAAGCTCAAAAAAGTACATGAGATTCTTTTTGGCAGATTGCATTACAGTAATCCCCCGCTACATCGCGGTTCAGTTTTTGCGGTCCCGGTAATTCGCGGGTTTTTTTTGTAATGTTATTTTACTATATAAATCATTAAAAATGAAAGATTTTTGTGTTTTTCATAGCTCTTGCTCTGTCTCTAAGTATCTTTTATGTGTTTAAATGAGTTTCTATTGTTTTAAAAGTGTGTTTAAAGACCTTAAAATGCTTCTACACGTACAGTGACAGTAAAAAAACATGCCTACAATGCATTTTAATAGGGTTTTTCTATTTCGCGGAATTTCACTTTTCGCGGCTGGGTCCGGAACGTAACCCCCGCAATGGAGGGGGGTTTACTGTACTACATTTGGCCCCATAGACTTCAATAGAAACGCCTGACTTGAGCAGAAAAAACGCTCGTAAAACGCTCGTAAAACGCTCGTAAAACGCTCGTAAAACGTTCGTAAAAAGCTCAAATAGCAGCTCCCCCCCCCCCTTCTCCCTTTCCTCCCCCTAGTGCTTTCTATTGGCTACACAAAGCTGCCTGAAGCTGTAAAAGGCTTGTAATAAACTTCTAGAACGCTTTATAAAAACTTATAAAAATCTGCAAAAAAAGCTTAAAAAAAATGCTTGCAAAATGCCAGTAAATCGATGCGCTCAGGTGTGAATGGAGCCTTAAAAAAAAGCAGAGGCCCCAGCACCATGTGTTCACCAACCTATGTGAAATTCACCGGCAATGACCACCATGCTGACTCAAATTGTGGCCATACACTATATGATCTGATTGTACAATTTTCTTTAGCATTACCACAGCTATGTAATACGAAGACAAACCTAAGTAATCTATTCAATTAGCATCAATCAGGCAGTGCATAGTTGATTGCAGGGTTATTTATTTTTTGAGCTGGAACATGGTGGAATGGAGTTCCGCCACCTCCGACACTGGCCCTGAGCTCACCACTTTCTTCTATCTATCAAGTGAAAGCTGCCAGCACTACAAATGACATATAAAATTGTCCAAAAATGACATGGAGAAAAAAGTGCAGCGCTCAATTATTGAACAGATTATACATATAAATGTAAAAATCAATAATGTAAAAAGTGCATCATCCAAGCCATGAGTGAGTCAATAGTTCATTTGATAATATGAAGAAAACTGGAAAACCAAACGTGAGACTGAAGTGTTCAAAATCCAGTGATGGTCAGTGAGAAAGAACCCAACACCAATATAGAAGGTATATGCGCTCACCAGAAAAAAATTACCCAGATACTTTATAGTAAGTGGGTCAAACAGGCCATATGATCCTCCTAGGAGAAAGTGGTCCAATCGTGAGGGATAGTCAATCAAGCTATATCTGTATACTTCTGGATTATGATGGCTTTGTCTCCTGGCAGCACACCAATATGTAAAAACAAGCCAGAGTGCACACACATAGTGTAAAACTGCATCAATAGGATTTATTAAAAGTGGTAAAAACACTTAGACATCCGCAGGTGACCAGCACAGAACGTGCGAACGCTGTGAATGGGTTGGAGGAGGGGGGCCAAACTTCCGGCTGAGTTCACCGCGGCAAACTCTACCAGAAGCGGAAACGGTTACCTGTCAAAACCAGACAAGTGGAGCTTCCCTTTTGGGTGGAGCTCCGCTTTAAAGACGTGGCCGCTGAAGGTAATAGAGAGGGACCAGCTGCTGACAGATTTTGTTTTGGGGGAAGGGGTGGTGGTGCAGAGGCCAGAGCTGAGAGGGGAGTGTAGAAGTAAGATATGGATGGGGGATGCAGAGGCCATCACTTCTGCATCCCCCATCCAAATCTTAGTTCTGCACTCCCTTCTCAGATCTGACCTCTGCACTCCCACAGCTGTGGATGAGAGCTACAGATCTTAGCTATTTAGGAGGATGGGGTGGGGGGGGGAGGGGGGCTGTGTTGTGAAGATAAGCTGTAGACAGGGGTTAGATATAGTGGGGGTGCAGTAATGAGCTGCGGAAGGGGGGAAGTGTGATGAGCTGAGCTGCAGAAGGTGGGTTGTGGACAGGGTTGCAAAGGTAGGATGCAGATGGGAGATGCGGAGGTGTATTGCAGGTGAAGGGTGCAGGGGTGAGTTGTCAATGGGTAAGGAGGGGTGCAGAGCTGAGTTGTGGACAGAGGTGCAGAGTTGTGGACAAGGGTGCAAAGGTGAGCTGTGAATGGGAGGTGTTGAGGTAATCTTTTGACAGGAGTTCAGAAGTGAGGTTTGGGCAAGGGTGCAGAGATGAGCTTTGGATGGGGATTCAGACAGTTGGGGACAGTGGGGTGCAGAGGAGAACTGTGAATGGAAAGTGCAGAGTTGAGCTTTGGACGGGAGAAGAGGTGAGTTATGAACAGTGGAGTGCAAATGTAAGCGGTGAGCAGAAGGTGTGGAGGTGAGCTTTGGACAAGGGAAGAGGTAGTTGTGGACAGTAGGGTGCAGAGGTGAGCAGTGAATGGATGGTGCAGAGGTGAGCTTTGGATGGGGGAAGAGGTGAGTTGTGGACAGTGGGGTGCAGAGTTGAGCAGTGAACAGACGGTGCAGAGGTAAGCCTTGGACGGAGATGCAGTGGTGAGCTTTGGATAAGGGAAGAGGAATGTTGTGGACAGTGGGGTGCAGAGGTGAGCTTTGGACAGGGGAAGAGGTTGCTGAGAAAAGTAGAGAGCAGAGGTGAGCTGTGGTAGAAGGTGTAGAGGTGAGCTTTGGATGGGGAAGAGGTTGTTGTGGACAGTGGGGTGCAGAGATGAGCAGTGGATGGAAAGTGCAGAGGTGAGCTATAGACAGGGGAAGAGGGGAATTTTGGACAGTTGAGTGCAGAGGTAAGCAGTGAATGGAAGGTGCAGAGGTGAGCTTTAAACGGGGAATGCAGAAGTGAGCTTTGGATGGGGGAAGAAGTGAGTTGTGGACAGTGGAGTGCAGAGGTGAGCAGTGGATGGAAGATGCAGAGGTGAACTTTCGATGGAAGAGGAGGTGAGTTTCTGACAGTGGGGTACAGAGGCGAGCTGGGAACAGAAGGTGCAGAGGTGAGCTTTGGACAGGGATGTAGAGGTGAGCTTTGTATGGAGGAAGAAGTGAGTTGTGGACAGTGGAGTGCAGAGGTGAGCAGTGGATGGAAGATGCAGAGGTGGACTTTCGATGGAGGAGGAGGTGAGTTTCTGACAGTGGGGTACAGAGGCGAGCTGGGAACAGAAGGTGCAGAGGTGAGCTTTGGACAGGGATGTAGAGGTGAGCTTTGTATGGGGAAAGAGTTGAGTTATGGACAGTGGGGTGCAGAGGTGAGCAGTGGATAAAAGGAACGGAGGTGAGCTTTGGAGGGGGGAAGAGGTGAGTTGTAGACAGTGGGGTGAAGAGGTGAGCCCGGGAGCAGAAGGTTCAGAGGTGAGCTTTGGACAGGGATGCAGAGATGAGCTTTGGATGGAGATAGAGATAAATTGTGGACAGTGGGGTACAGAGGTGAGCTGTGGGTGGGAGGTGTAGAGTTGAGTTGAGGACAGGGGATGCAGAGGTGAGCTTTTGAAGGGTTGTGCAGAAGTGAGCTGTGGATGGAAGATGCGGAGGAGAGTTGTGGACAGGGGATGTAGAGGTGAGCTTTGGAAGGGTGGTGCAGAGGTGAGCTTTGGACGGGGATACAGAGGTGAGCTTTGGAAGGGTGGTGCCCAAGTGAGCTATAGATGGAAGATGAGGAGGTGAGCTTTAGATGGGGGAAGAGGTGAGTTATGGACAGTGGGGTGCTGAAGTGAACTGGGAATGGAAGTTGTAGAGAGAAGCTTTGGATGGGGATGCAAAGGTGAGCTTTGAATGGGGGAAGAGGTGATTTGTGGACAGTGGGGTGCAGAGGTGAGCTGTGAATGGGAGGTGCAGAGTTGAATTGTGGGCAGAGGATGCAGAGGTGAGCTTTTGATGGGTGGTGGAGGCTAGGGATGATCAAACTTTTCAAAAGGTCGGTTCGACCAGAACACCCGAACTTCCCGAAAGTTCGGTCCGGATTTCAGAACCCCATTGAAATCAATGGGGCCCGAACTTCGGTAATCAAAAAACACCATTTTGAAGTCCTAAAACCCAATAAATGCCCCTAAAAAGTGCCTAGGGTTCTGGGTCATGCCCCAGGGACTATTAATCACACGAAAACAGTTCTTAAAAATTGTCATTTTTGATAGAGAGCCAATTATTGAAAAAATTATTGAAAAAAAAAATTTGATTTCTTTGGATTTAGTGTCTGGGGGGTCTAAAAAGTGTACCTGTGAAGTTTCAGCTCTGTAGCATGTCCAGAACCAGAAAAAAAAAAGTTCATTTGTATTAGAATTAATATAGAACAGGGATATGGCTCCGCTATTTTCACACCTTGCCAGTTTTGTAGCAAGCGTTTTTTTGGGCATTTTTTGGGGGACTTTGGAGGCAGGCATACCATCAGAACTTCTGTGTAGGGGTATATATATACACACACACATGTATGTATATATACACATACACATATATAGGTGTGAAAGTTGCAGAAACCTATGCTTGCGCTAATGAAATAATTAACACCCATATGGCTTCTCTGCTATAACACCTATATGTGTGTATGTGTATAAATACATATAAATACATATAAGTGTGTGTGTATATATACCCCTATACAGAATTTCAGATGTTTTGACCCAAAACAAATGCCCAAAAAAACGGCTGCTGCAAAAACACACCTGGGAGTTTTTGTAGCTGGTGTTTTTTTGGGCATTTTTTGGGGGTCTTTGGAGGCAGGCATAACATCTGTACTTATGTGTAGGGGTATATATACACACACACTTATATGTATTTATACACATACACACATATAAGTGTGATAGCAGAGAAGCCATATGGGTGTTAATTATTTCATTAGCGCAAACATACAGTAGGTTTCTGCTACTTTCACACCTATATATGTGTATGTGTATACATACATACATGTCCTCAAAAAAGCCCTATAAACGCCTGCAGGAAAAAGCAGGGTGACAGGGGCGAAGCCATATGCCTGTTCTATAAGTGTCCTAAGAGAAACGATCTTTTCTCTATAGCGGTCACCCTGACATGGAAGGGTTTTGTCACCCTGCCATAGCAGTCAGAGTCAGTTAACCCTACACTACACTACGGTCCCCTTACACTTAACACTTTCCCTACAGAAACTAGATTATTAAATCTAACTATAGTGGAAAATAGTACCCTAACTACACTAGATATCCCTTTCCTCACACTAATAATTGCTAAATGACACTTTGAAGCAGAAGTAACAGAACTGCTTCCATTCTCTTCACAGCCCTGTATTAAAATGGTAGAGATTTGGCGGGGGCTATCTTATATACTGGGGGGCGTATTCACTAATGATTGGCCTCTGGACCCCCTAGTCACTCCAAGCACATTCCTAGCATTCTCCTGCCCCCTCAATTGGCTTTTACTGATGGTTCTGGTCCAATCACGGGCTTTTAAAGCCCATTTCCTGTCCCATTGCATTTTGGTCGGTTCTGGTTGCCGAATTCCGAACTTTTTCAGCAAAAAGTTTGGAATTCGGCCGAACCTCGAACAGTCAATGTTCGACCCGAACCGTTCGATCATCCCTAATGGAGGCATGAGCTGTGGACGGAAGGTGCAGAGGTGAGCTTTGGAGGGGCAAAGAGGTGAGTTGTGGACAGTGGTGTGCAGAGGTGAGCTGGGAACAGAAGGTGCCGAGGTGAGCTTTGGAAGGGGGAAGAGGGGAGTTGTGGACAGTGGGGAGCAGAGGTGAGCTGTGGATGGGAGGTGCAGAGTTGAGTTGTGGACAAGGGATGCAGATTTGAGCATTGGAAGGGCGGTGCAGAAGTGAACTAAGGTTAGAAGGTGCAGAGATGGACTTTGGATGGGGGAAGAGTTGGGGTGCTGTAGTGAGGTATTGATTGGGGGTTCAGAGGTGAGTTCCTGCACCTATTCTCTGATTTAATAAAAAGCCCTGGTTGATGGTAGATCTTAAGGGAAGAACCATGGTGTGCAGCAGATGGAGGACGTAATCAGTCCATCCGGTTGATTTGAATACTTGCAGCAGCCGGGTTGCTGAGAATCAGCTGCTTTTTATATATATGGGTCCTCTGAATTACCTCCTCTTGTACAGATGCAATGTTAGGACATGGTTCTTTAGCACCCAGGAGAAATGGCCAAAGTGCCCCCCCCCCCCCCATGAGCTGGGAATTATGTCAACAAGCATAGGTAACAAGTTTCTACTCTTTTTTGTGCCTCCTAATGCTGAAGTTCCCAAGGTGGCCACCTCTTCTGCCTACTCCCTGGCCCTTTGGTGAGATCCACCCATGAGACAAGGCCTGGGCCAAAATCCTCCTGTTCTTGTACAGCCGATGTAATGTTCTGGACTTTTCCACCCACCTCACTTGCTCCCAGGCACTTCACCGACAATTACTAAATTTACTTATCAACGTAAATATTTCCGGATGAGCCTCTGACAGAGATCGCAGCATTGTACAAGGGGAGCGATTAGTGGAGCACAAAGCCCAGACAGCACAGAGATGGATCTAATCCTCCGATAGGAAATGATTAATTCATGGCCTTCCTGCTGCCTCCGCTTCCAGGATTACTCTCCATTTAACTCAAATTGCCCCCATAATGCCTTAAAGAGACAGGTCGGAGGATTAGCCGGCGTGTGATTGACGCGCATTATCAAAGGTGTTTTGCAGGCTGATGTCTTGTTTTGTTTCTCTTTTCTCCTCTTGCGACATCTCAATTAATTCTCCAGAGAGATTTGGAATGGTGTGTGAGTGACGGCTATGGGTGACGCGGTAATTGAGCCGTCGCATGCACTGTTGTGGCTGTTGTGTGTTACACCTGTCTCACCAGCACGCCGGTATTAACCCTCGCACAGACCGAATGGTTTCTCTTCTTGACAACCTTAAAATTGACTTTCTTAATGCCTATACCAGTCTGCATGAATTATTCCTTATATGTCACAATATATACAGTATCTCACAAAAGTGAGTACACCCAGTGAGAAATGACACTTTGCTACAATGTAAAGTAGTGAGTGTACAGCTTGTATAACAGTGTAAATTTGCTGTCCCCTCAAATTAATTCAACACACAGCCATTAATGTCTAAACCGCTGGTAACAAAAGTGAGTACACCCCTAAGTTAAAATGTCCAAATTGGGCCCAATTAGCCATTTTCCCTCCCCGTTATCATGTGACTCGTTAGTGTTACAAGGTCTCAGGTGTGAATGGGGAGCAGGTGTGCTAAATTTGGTGTTATCGCTCTCACTCTCTCATACTGGTCACTGGAAGTTCAACATGGCACCTCATGGCAAAGAACTCTCTGAGGATCTGAAAAACAGAATTGTTGCTCTTTGTAAGATGGCCTAGGCCAGTGTTGGCGAACCTTGGCACTCCAGATGTTTTGGAACTACATTTCCCATGATGCTCATCTACACTGCAGAGTGCATGAGCATCATGGGGAATGTAGTTCCAAAACATCAGGGGTGCCAAGGTTCGCTGTCACTGGCTTAGGCTATAAGAAGATTGCCAAGACCTTGAAACTGAGCCAAGACCATACAGCGGTTTAACAGGACAGGTTCCACGCGCTCAGCGCCATATACAGAGGTTGTCTTTGGGAAATAGACGTATGAGTGCTGCCAGCATTGCTGCAGAAGTTGAACGGGTGGGGGTGGGGGGTCAGCCTGTCAGTGCTCAGACCATACACCACACACTGCATCACATTGGTCTGCATGGCTTTTTCGTCCCAGAAGGAAGATGATGCACAAGAAAGCCCGCAAACAGTTTGCTGAAGACAAGCAGACTAAGGACATGGATTACTGGAACCTCTGAGCTCTGAGGAAGGGAGCGTGTCTCCCAAAACGCGTCAGAAGTCCAATTACAGGGATAAATACCTCCACATGTGGTGGACTCATTCAATGCGATTTATGCTCTTCATGTTTGTGTTTTTGGCATTTATATAAAAAGTTTTAACCGGTTGCCGACCGCCGCACGACTATATACTGCGGCGGTCAGCCCCGGCCAGGCAGAGTGACGTATCGGTACGTCACTCGCCTGTCACTGACTTGCGAGGCTATCGCGGGCGGGCGCGCGCCCGCCGAGGCGCGCGCCCGCCGCGGCTCGTTCACAGACAAGTCAGTGCGTGTGACCGGCGGACTCGATGTCCGCCAGTCACACTGCGATCGCTCCTGTGAAGGGAGAAAGACAGAACAGCTTGTGTAAACAAGCTGCCTGTCAGTTCTCCCTGTGTAAAAGTGAAGATCTGTCCGTTCTACTATGTAGAACGGTTGATCTTTGCTTTTACACCAATAGGAATGTCCCTACACAGTTAGAATCACGCCCCTAGGACACACTTAACCCCTCCCTGTCCAATAAAGTTAACCCCTTCCCTGCCAGTGTCATTTTTGCAGTAACAGTGCATATGTATAGCACTGATTACTGCAGTAATGTCACTGGTACCCCCAAAAGTGTCAAAAATGTCAGTCAAGGGTCCGATCTGTCCGCCGCAATGTCGCAGTACCGAAAAAAAAATCGCAGATCGCCGCCAATACGCGTTAAAAAAAAAAACACCAAAAATGACAAAAATCTTTCCCTTTGTTAGTAAACGCGATAACTTTTGCGCAAACCAATCAAAATACGCTTTTTGCGATTTTTTTTTACCAAACATATGTAGCATAAAACAAATTGGCCGAAAAATGTTAAAAAATTTTGATTTTTACTTTTTTTTTTGGGGAATTTCATATAAAAAAATGTGAAAAATATTGTTATTTTTGCAAAATTTACACTCTTTTTTTGTTTATAGCGCGTGATCAAAAAATCGCACAGGTGATCAAATACCACCAAAAGAAAGCTCTGTTTGTGGGAAAAAAAGGACGTCAAATTCGTTTAGGTACAGCGTCGCACGACCGCGCAATTGTCCGTTAAAGTCACGCAGTAAAAAATCGCAAAAAAAACCCCTGGTCCTTTAGCAGCCAAATCCTCCGGGGCTTAAGTGGTTAAAGGTGTCCAAGGGTAATGCACTAGGTGTTTGCGCCTCCTTTCTTTCTTTTCTATGCATTACTGGAACCATGTCATGTGGTCTGATGAGACCAAGATAAACTTATTTGGTTCAGATGGTGTCAAGCATGTCTGGCAGCCACTAGGTGAGGAGTACAAAGACAAATGTGTTTTGCCTACAGTCAAGCATGGTGGTGGGAGTGTCATCGTCTGGGGCTGCATGAGTGCTGCCGGCACTGGGGAGCTACAGTTCATTGAGGGAACCATGAATGCCAACATGTACTGTGACATACTGAAGCAGAGCGTGATCCCCTCCCTTTGGATACTGGGACACAGCGCAGTATTCCAACATGATAACGACCCCAAACACACCTCCAAGACGACCACTGCCTTGCTAAAGAAGCTGAGGGTAAAGGTGATGGACTGGCCAAGCATGTCTCCAGACCTAAACCCTATTGAGCATCTGTGGGGCATCCTTAAACAGAAGGTGGAGGAGCGCAAGGTCTCTAACATCCACCAGCTCTGTGATGTCATCATGGAGGAGTGGAAGAGGACTCCAGTGACAACCTGTGAAGCTCTGGTGAACTCCATGCCCAAGAGGGTTAAGGCAGTGCTGAAAAATAATGGCGGCCACACAAAATATTGACACTTTGGTCCCAAATTGGACATTGTCACTTAGGGGTGTACTCACTTTTGTTGCCAGCGGTTTAGACATTAATGGCTGTGTGTTGAGTTATTTTGAGGGGACAGCAAATTTACACTGTTATACAAGCTGTACACTCACTACTTTACATTGTAGCAAAGTGTCATTTCTTCATTGTTGTCACATGAAAAGATAGAATAAAATATTTACAAAAATGTGAGGGGTGTACTCACTTTTGTGAGATACTGTAGCAACAGTATCATTTTTGCAAAAAATCTCCACTTTTTTTTTTATAAAGCTGAGCTCCAGTCCAGTGGCTTTGCCAAGGCTCAGATTATTTCATCAGTCTGCAGCAAGGGGGGTGTTAGCTCATTTCCCAGTTTGGCCACTAGATGGCACCCTCTAGAAGCGGAGACTCTCACTACCAATGATGCCAATGTCCTTTTTGGCCCTGCCTACATGCAGGCAGTAGAAGAATTTCCTCAGTCTCCTCCCTCCAGTGATCAGACTGCAACATTGTAACTTTGTAGCAAGTCACAAGGTGAGAGACTGCAGCAGGGGCTGATCTATGTCACACATTTGTGAAGACAGAATTTACACAACCATGCCATCTTTGAGCCAGCATCTCAGTCCAGGAAGTAGATGGTGACTGTGGATGATGCCTGAAAAATATTGGCGCTGTCCTTCTGGAGATATAAGCAGAAGAAAGGCATGAATATTGGGAGTACTGTGATCATTTTCACATGCATATATTTAACATGAAAACATATCATTGATTTTAGGTCCACTTTAATGGCTCACTGGTAAAGTTTAGACTACGTGTTCAGTTAGAGTTTGGATGGTTTGGAAGAAAGTCATTAAAAAGAAACCCTAGCTATATGGGGTAAAAATGCTATTATCTTGGACTACAGAACAATTAGTCCAAAACCTGGGAAGTTGAGAAGAGGGGGAAGGATTTAGTAGTTTAGCAAAAGACACTGGGCAGGGCTGACACCACCATAAATGTTCTTTGTGTTGTCAGTGTTGTCAATAGAGCTTTAGAGATGAGTGCAGAAGCATGCTTAAGTTAGTTGCCTCATGTGGTGGCCTCTTTAAGGCTTCCCCTACCCCCCTCCACTTTGGTTGCTAGGATTCGGGCATAGCAACAGAAGACGCTGTGACCTGGCCACCAGCATCCATGCAACCAATTACACTGTACAGTCAAGCCACCAGTGTGCTAGCAACTAATCACACTGTGCAGCCAAGCCACCAGCTTCCTAGTAACCAATTAAACTGTGTAGGCAAACCACCAGCATCCTAGCAACCACTCACACTGAGCAGTCATGCCCCCAGCATCCTAACAGCCAGTCATACAGCATCCAAGCCACCAGCATCCTAGCATTTAATTAAACTGTGCAGCCAAGCCACCAGCATCCTAGCAACCAATCACACTACCAAAGCTACCAGCATCCTAGCAACCAATCATAATGTGCAACCAAGCCACCAGCGTCCTACCAGCCAATCACACTGTGCACCAAAGCCACCAGCGTCCTAGTAACCAATTACACTGTATAGCCAAACCACCCGCATCCTAGCAACCAATCACACTACCAAAGCTACCAGCGTCCTAGCAACCAATCACACTACCAAAGCTACCAGCGTCCTAGCAACCAATCATAATGTGCAACCAAGCCACCAGCGTCCTACCAGCCAATCACACTGTGCACCAAAGCCACCAGCGTCCTAGTAACCAATTACACTGTATAGCCAAACCACCCGCATCCTAGCAACCAATCACACTACCAAAGCTACCAGCGTCCTAGCAACCAATCACACTACCAAAGCTACCAGCGTCCTAGCAAACAATCATAATGTGCAACCAAGCCACCAGCGTCCTACCAGTCAATCACCCTGTGCTCCAAAGCCACCAGCGTCCTAGTAACCAATTACACTGTATAGCCAAAACACCCGCATCCTAGCAACCATTCACACTGAGCAGTCATGCCACCAGCATCCTAGCAGCCAATCATACAGCATCCAAGCCACCAGCATCCTAGCAATCAATTACACTATGTGGTCAAGCCACCAGTGTCCTAGCAACCAATAACATTTTGCACCAAAGCCACCAGTGTCCTAGCAACAAATCATACTGTGCAGCCAAGCCACCAACATTCTAACAACCAATTACACCGTGCAGCCAAGCCACCAGTAACCCAGGAACCAATCACACTGTGCAGCCAAGTCACCATTGTCCTAGTAACCAGCTCAATAATGCCACCCTATGTAGTAACAACTCTTTTTTCTTCTGGGATTAAGGTTTTTTTACATAAATAAATGAAAGCTGATCAATGTAGGCACCCCTGTCAGTGGTAAGGTATTTGTCTCATGCCTCTAACTGCTACATTTGCAAGAGAGCTTTTTTTGGGTTAAAAAAACAACACTTGGCAGGATCTCCAGGGGAAACTAAGAGAATGCAAACCTAAAAAAAGAAAACTAATGCAGCCATCACATCTAAGAATTGGTAAGCTGCAATATAATGTTTTGCTTTTGGATTTAAAACTGCTTTGAAGTCAAACTTCTGATCTACTATTCATTCCTGGTTAGTGGCACAAAAATCACCCGGGCGTTCATCCCTGGGCACATAACTGCCATGTGCTAGGTGCACCGTCCAGCCCTCTCCAGGTGCAGCCGCTGTTGGTTGCTCATAAAGTTGGACAGGCTGCCTGTAGCAGGGATGGACGGCGCACCTGTGCCCTCCCAGTCTGCAGTTAAATGCTAGAGCCCCATGCACGGTGGCGTTAACACCCATTATGCATCGAGCTTAAGTGATAAACTTGATTGGCTAGTTTAACCACTTTAGGACTGGAAGGATTTGCCCCCTTAATGACCAGGCCACTTTTTTCAACTTAGCACTGTGTGAATTTAACTGACAATTGCGCGGTCGTGCGACGCTGTACCCAAACTAAATTTACGTCCTTTTTTTTTTCACACATAGAGCTTTCTTTTGATGGTATTTGATCAACTGTGTGATTTTTATTTTTTGCGCTATAAACAAAAAAAGAGCGACAATTCTGAAAAAAAATCAATATTTCTCACATTCTGCTATATCACATTCCCAAAAAAAAAAAAAAAATTAAAAATCGAAATTTTTTAACATTTTAGGCCAATTTGTTTTCTGCTACATATTTTTGGTAAAAAAATCCCAATAAGCGTATTTTGATTGGGTTGCGCAAAAGTTGTTGCATCTACTAACTACGGGAAAGATGTATGTCATTTTTGTTTTTTGTTTTTTTTACTAGTAATGGCGGCGATCTGCAATTTTTTGCGGGACTGCGACATTGGGGCAGACAGATCGGACCCCTAACTGACATTTTTGACACTTTTGGGGGGACCAGTGACATCACTACAGTAATCAGTGCTAAAAATATGCACTGCTACTGTAATAATGACACTGGCACGGAAGGGGTTAACATTGTGGCTGATCAAGGGGTTAAGTGTGAGCCTAGGGGAGTAATTCTAACTGTGGGGGAGGGGGGGCGTGACTTGCGGAATGACCATAGAGACATGTGATCCAATATAGAAGGATCACAGGCACTCTGTGATCTTTCCAGGGAGAAGAACGGTCAGCAGAGTTTACAACAGCCGACCGTCCTTCTCTCTCAACGGGGAGCGATCGCGGGTGCATCTGCTTTCCCGCTGATGAGCAGGAGCGCGCCGCCGTCGGCGAGCGCTCACCCCCTAGCCTCCTGCTTGCGACCCCCGTACAGTTACAGCGATTCGCCCAGGAGCGGCTGACTGCCGCAATACATCTGCGGCGGGCGGTCGTAAAGAGGTTAAGTTGCTTAAGATGCAAGTTTTCGGGATTCCATCCCTTCTTCAGGTCGGGAGAGGTAAAAGCTTTCATAATTCAGTACAGCCATGTAATATGGACCGTCAGCAGCAGAGGGCGATCTCAGACCACTCAACTGACCATGACTGTGCAGCTCTTCTAATCTCAGGTCAGTCCATGTATGCAGTGACTATACAGTATAATGTACAAAAGAGAAAAAAACTTTTAGCGCAAACAGAAAGTCAATATATTGTCCAAATGTGCGAAGAATTTCAATATTTGGGGAAATGTCATTAACCACTTCCGGACTGCCCGCCGCAGTTATATGTCGCTACTTTGACGTTAAATACCGGGGTTATGGCAGCAGATAGCCCCAGGATATTTTTACTGGGTGGGCGGTCCTCTTTTACATGAAAGTGGTCCCAGTGGCAGATTCGCTGTTGGATCACTTTTATGGGCAGCGGGAGAGATGCCCCCCCACCCCCCCACTCCTGCCGATTCCCGGGCATTTTCCCTGCTTACCGGAGCCGTCGGTAGTGGGGAAAAAGAACCAAGTGTCCTGCCAAAAACTCCAACCTGCCGGAATCTCCAACCACGTTATTTCCGGTGAGTGTACACTGGGAATAATTGGAGATTTCGAGCACTTGGTGTTTTCACACAACATTGGCAGCCTATACCCCGGAATACATGGTATAATTAGTGCAGATTCTTACACCGCCCAGTAGTTGTCGCCACCTTGGAGGCGGCCATGTTTTTGGTTACTAGCGGGCGGTGTAAGAATCTGCACTAATTATACCATGTACTTGGGTGTATAGGCTGCCAATGTTGTGTGAAAACACCAAGTGCTCGAAATATCCAATTATTCCCAGTGTATACTCACCGTAAATAACGTGGTTGGAGATTTAGGCAGGTTGGAGTTTTTGGCAGTACACCAGTCCTTTCCCCCTCCTAGACAGGAAGTCGAGTGAGGGCAAGCTGGCCCCCTCTCCACTCTATGACCTTGGAGGACCGGAGTAGCGTTAAAGGGCCCAATTTTTTCATGATGAAAAAAAAAAAATGACATTTTTTTTTTTGCTTTTTAGTGTAAAAAAATGTAAAAGTTCAAAAACATTTTTTTTAATTTTACTTTTAAAGGTAAATGAGAGATTTGAGGTCTTTTTGACCCCAGATCTCACATCAAATAGGTCCTGTCCTGCTTATTTCTATTACAAGGGATATTTACATTCCTTGTAATAGGAATACAAGTGATCAAAAAATGTTTTTTAAAGGGACAGTGTAAAAATAAAAGGTAAAAAAAAATAAGAAAAAAAAATTTAAAGCGCCTTGCCCCCTGAGCTTGCGCGCAGAAGTGAACACATACACAAGTCGCGCCCACATATGTAAACGGTGTTCAAACCACACATGTGAGGTATCGCCGCAATCGTTAGAGTGAGAGTAATAATTCTAGCGCTGGACCTCCTCTGTAACTCTAAACTGGTAACTAGTGTTGAGCGAACACGGACTGTATTATTCGTGTTCGTACCGAATAATTGGATTTTTTTTACCCGAACACGGACACGGACACTTTACTGTATGTTCGGGTAAAAATCCGTGTTCGGTCGTTTTATTTCCGGGTTTTGCATGCTTTGGCGCTCTTTTCATGGCGGGCTTTCAACAGCCAATCAACAATCGTTTAACTGGTGTGCCTTAAGCCATCCCAGCCATGCCTGCAAATGTCTTAGTAGCTGTGATTGGCCGTCTGAAGCATGTGACCAAGTCTTTATAAGTTCGAGGCAGCCGCCGCAGCAGCGTCATTCTGCTGCTTAGCTAAGGGACAGAGCACACATCAATGTGCTGGCTGCTGATTAGGGAAAGATAGGCAGGAAAAAACCATTTGTGTCCGGATAGAATTGAGGGACAGGTCGGAGTGTTTAGGCAGGGCGAGTTGTAGGCATTTTAGGGATAGAGTCTGCTGAATTATAGGGTCAGTGTCTTCTACAAACTACAATCGATATTGCTGTGTGGGGGGTGGGGTGAATCTGCACTCAATCCTGATCTACGATCTCTTCTCAATCCTGTTAGGGACAGAGTCTGCTGAATTTTAGGGAAACTGTGTTCTACAAACTACAATCGATATTGCTGTGTGGTGTGGGATTGGAGATAGGCAGGTGTCAGTGATCCACATCCATTTTTCTGTGTGTGAGCTGCAGTGAACACAATCTTTTTGGGCTGCAGTGAACACAATCTTTTTGGGCTGCAGTGAACACAATCTTTTTGGGCTGCAGTGAACACAATCTTTTTGGGCTGCAGTGAACACAATCTTTTTGGGCTGCAGTGAACACAATCTTTTTGGGGTGCAGTGAACAAAATCTTTTTGGGGTGCAGTGAACACAATCCTTTTTGGTGTGCAGTGAACACAATCTTTGTGGGGTGCAGTGAACAAAATCCTTTTTGGGGTGCAGTGAACAACATCCTTTTTGGGGTGCAGTGAACACAATCTTTTTGGGGTGCAGTGAACAAAATCCTTTGTGGGGTGCAGTGAACACAATCTTTTTGGGGTGCAGTGAACAAAATCCTTTTTGGGGTGCAGTGAACAACATCCTTTTTGGGGTGCAGTGAACACAATCTTTTTGGGGTGCAGTGAACAAAATCCTTTGTGGGGTGCAGTGAACACAATCTTTTTGGGGTGCAGTGAACACAATCCTTTTGGGGTGGAGTGAACAACATCCTTTTTGGGGTGCAGTGAACAAAACCCTTTTTGGGGTGCAGTGAACAAAATCATTTTTGGGGTGCAGTGAACACAATCTTTTTGGGGTGCAGTGAACACAATCTTTGTGGGGTGCAGTGAACACAATCTTTTTGGGGTGGAGTGAACAACATCCTTTTTGGGGTGCAGTGAACAACATCCTTTTTGGGGTGCAGTGAACACAATCTTTTTGGGGTGCAGTGAACACAATCTTTGTGGGGTACAGTGAACAGAATCTTTGTGGGGTGCAGTGAACACAATCTTTGGGGGGTACAGTGAACACAATCTTTTTGGGGTGCAGTGAACACAATCTTTGTGGGGTGCAGTGAACACAATCTTTTTGGGGTGGAGTGAACAAAATCATTTTTGGGGTGCAGTGAACAACATCCTTTTTGGGGTGCAGTGATCAAAATCCTTTTTGGGGTGCAGTGAACACAATCTTTTTGGGGTGCAGTGAACAAAATCCTTTGTGGGGTGCAGTGAACAGAATCTTTGTGGGGTGCAGTGAACACAATCTTTGGGGGGGTACAGTGAACACAATCTTTTTGGGGTGCAGTGAACACAATCTTTGTGGGGTACAGTGAACAGAATCTTTGTGGGGTGCAGTGAACACAATCTTTGGGGGGTACAGTGAACACAATCTTTTTGGGGTGCAGTGAACACAATCTTTGGGGGGTACAGTGAACACAATCTTTTTGGGGTGCAGTGAACACAATCTTTGTGGGGTGCAGTGAACACAATCTTTGGGGGGGTACAGTGAACACAATCTTTTTGGGGTGCAGTGAACAACATCCTTTTAGGGTGCAGTGAACACAATCTTTGTGGGGTGCAGTGAACAACATCCTTTTAGGGTGCAGTGAACACAATCTTTGTGGGGTGCAGTGAACACAATCATTGTGGGGTGCAGTGAACTCAATCTTTGTGGGGTACAGTGAACACAATCTCATACTTCTGAAGATTTGAGGGTGCTGCCTGTTCCATACTCCCCCTACTCCTAGCCTTTTAGGGGTACAAACAATAGTAATTGGGGCCTAGTGTGGTTGTGTACGTGTGATATACATACACTTTTTTTGGATCATATTTTCTATTCCGCTATTTAATCAAAAACCTTTGGTGATCAGTTAAATTGGGGGATAGTCTGTGTTGGTACGTGTGAGAGAGATCCACCTTTCCAAGTTGTTGGGGTTCATCTCATACTTCTGAAGGTTTGAGGGTGCTGCCTGTTCCATACTCCCCCTACTCCTAGCCTTTTAGGGGTACAAACAATAGTAATTGGGGCCTAGTGTGGTTGTGTACGTGTGATATACATACACTTTTTTTGGATCATATTTTCTATTCCGCTATTTAATCAAAAACCTTTGGGGATCAGTTAAATTGGGGGATAGTCTGTGTTGGTACGTGTGAGAGAGATCCACCTTTCCAAGTTTTTGGGGTTCATCTCATACTTCTGAAGATTTGAGGGTGCTGCCTGTTCCATACCCCCCCTACTCCTCATCTAGCCTTTTAGGGGTACAAACAATAGTAATTGGGGCCTAGTGTGGTTGTGTACGTGTGATATACATACACTTTTTTTGGATCATATTTTCTATTCCGCTATTTAATCAAAAACCTTTGGGGATCAGTTAAATTGGGGGATAGTCTGTGTTGGTACGTGTGAGAGAGATCCACCTTTCCAAGTTGTTGGGGTTCATCTCATACTTCTGAAGGTTTGAGGGTGCTGCCTGTTCCATACCCCCCCTACTCCTCATCTAGCCTTTTAGGGGTACAAACAATAGTAATTGGGGCCTAGTGTGGTTGTGTACGTGTGATATACATACACTTTTTTTGGATCATATTTTCTATTCCGCTATTTAATTTAACTGGGCCTCCATGCGAGACCTGTGTGCCTTGTTGCGCTGTTTTGAGTACTCCACCAACATGGCCAGTGGCAATGACGCCGTTCTCAGCTTAACTATCCCACTTCTATGCCTCCTTGAAAAAACAATTCGGGCGATGATGGAAGAGGATGTGGCACAGGATGAGGAGGAGGAGGAGGATGAAGAGGTAACATTTCCAAGGCTTTCAGGGCAGTCATTCGCAAGGGGCTCCGAGGGTGGGTTCCTGCACACGCAAACGCCAGGGACGCAATTGTCCAGCAGGGGCACAGTTCTGGAGGATGAGGAGGAGGAGGAGCTGGAGGAGGAGATGGAACCATGTTCACAGCAGGGTGGCACCCAGGCCAGCTCATGGCCATCACTGGTGCGTGGCTGGGGGGATACAGAGGACACGGACGATACACCTCCCACAGAGGACAGCCTTTCGTTGCCTCTGGGCAGCCTGGCACACATGAGCGATTACATGCTGCAGTGTCTCCACAACGACCGCCGAGTTGCCCACATTCTAACTTGTGCTGATTACTGGGTGGCCACGCTGCTGGATCCCCGTTACAAGGACAACGTACCGTCCTTAATTCACTCACTGGAGCGCGATCGCAAGATGCGCGAGTACAAGCGCACGCTGGTAGACGCCATGCTGCTGGCATTCCCATCTGACAGCGGGGCCACAGTGGAAGCACAAGGCAGAGGAGGAGGAGGAGGAGGTCGCCAACGCAACCAGGGCACCGCCAGCACCTCAGAAGGCAGGGTTAGCATGGCCGAAATGTGGAAAAGCTTTGTCAGCACGCCACAACAAACAGCAGCACCAGCAGCTCAGATGGAACGTCTTAGCAGGAGGCAGCATTTTACCAACATGGTGGAGCAGTATGTGTGCACACGCCTACATGTAGTGAATGACGGGTCTGCCCCCTTCAACTTCTGGGTCTCCAAATTGGGCACATGGCCTGAGCTTGCCCTTTACGCCTTGGAGGTGCTGGCGTGCCCTGCAGCCAGTGTATTATCTGAACGGGTATTTAGCACGGCTGGGGGCGTTATAACAGACAAGCGCAGCCGCCTGTCCAGAGACAATGTGGACAAGCTCACGTTCATTAAAATGAACCAGGCATGGATCCCACGGGACTTTTCCGTACCTTATGCAGAATAGCAATGGATACCGACCTTACCCACCCATTGTTCCATTTTTGCTCTTTCTCACTCTTTTGGGGTGTACCCTCATTTAAAATTTTTGAAAAGAAGCAGTGTTGGCTACCTCGTCCTCCTCCTCAGGGCCAGATTAATGTAGGGGCTATTGGAGCTGCAGCTCCAGGCCCCTACCTTTTATATAGGCCCCGGGTTGGCCATATTCACTGTTACCGCTCTTCTGTCACTTGTAAACACAGAAGTCTGGCTTCTATGCTCGCTTCCCCAGGCAGCACCCTCAGAACCTCCCCACACAGCGTGAAGGCCGGACAAGGAGGGACAGTTGGCGATGCATGGATGTGTTTATGGGCTTCAGAGACAGCATCCCATGTTGAATTAGGCATGCATGGCTGCACCCTTCCTCCTCTGGGTGCATGGCAAGGCACGGCCCTTAAGGCCCTTCAAAATCCTCAGCACCAAGCCCATGATGCTGTTAATCCGGCCCTGGTCCTCCTCCACCGCCGCTTCCACCTACACCGCCCATAGGTGTGCGCAGCCTATTGCATTAAGGTGTGCACCCCAAAGTTGAAATACACATGCATGTGTTTGCCAGCAGGGAGAGTAATGTATCGGGGCCATGTACCTGTAGGCAAGGAGAAATAGAGCAGAGCAGGTCCCAGGGAGATCTTTCCCATCTCCTCACTGGCAATGCTATGTGCCCTAGGTGATTAGGGTGTGCCCAGGCACACCCAGCACACCCTGTGCGCACGCCTATGTCACCGCCACATCCACCACCACCTCAACCTCCCTCCTACTCCATATGGGCCTCGTCCTTCAGAGATGAAGAAGAACATTGTTTTATTTTTCTGTTTTTTTTTGTTGTTTTAAGTTATTTCCCTATCCACATTTGTTTGCAGAGCACTTGCCATGCTCTTAATTACGTTTTGCTGCCATTTGCAGCACTCTAGCCCTTTCCTTTGGTGTTTTAGAGCCATTTTAGTGCCTTAAAGTTCGGGTCCCCATTGACTTCAATGGGGTTCGGTGTCCGGGAAAAGTTCGGTAAAAGTCCGGGACACGGACCCGGACTTTTTTTTAAAGTTCGGCCGAACCCGTCGAACACGGACATCTAGGTGTCCGCTCAACCCTACTGGTAACCTGTTGAAATTTTTAAATCGTTGCCTATGGAGTTTTTTAAGTACCAATATTTATCGCCATTCCACGACCGTGCGCAATTTTGAAGCATGACATGTTGGGTATCTATTTACTCGGCGTATCATAATCTTTAAAAAAATTGGTCTAACTTTACTGTTTAGTTTGTTTTTGATTGCAGTGAAATGTGTTTTTTCCAAAACAATTGTGTTTGAAAGACCGCTGCGCAAATACCATGTGACAAAAAATATTGCAACGACCGCCATTTTATTCTCCAGAGTCTTTGCCAAAAAAAAAAAAAAATATATATATATATATATATATATAATGTTGGGGGTTCCAAAGGTCCATTCACACTAGCGCGACTTGTCAGGCGACTTGGTCAAGACAAGTCACGGTGGGTCGCTCGCCATTGAATAGTACAGGACCCGTTCTAATAGGAGCGACACAAGCCGCTCCGACTTTGGAAAAGGGTCCTGTACTACTTTGGGGCGACCTGGAGGCGACTTGCATTGACTTCAATGATATGAAGTCCGTGCAAGTCGCGCCGAGGCCTCCAAATTTTTAACCACGTTGCAATATTTTTTTGTCATGTAGTATTTGCGCAGCGATCTTTCAAACGCAATTTTTTTGGAAAAAAACTAAACCGTAAAGTTTGCCCAACTTTTTTGTATATTGTGAAAGATGATGTCACGCCAAGTAAATAGATACCTATTAGACCCCCGATTCTTCCATAGAGAGTACCTGTCACTGCCTATTACTGTCACAAGGGATGTTTACATTCTTTGTGACAACAATAAAAGTGATCAGATTTTTAATTTTTTCTTTTTTTTAAAAAAAAAAACAGTGCTAAAAATAAAAAAATAAAATAAATAGGAAATTTTTTTTTTTTTTAAAGCGCTCACGTCCCCATGAGCTCGCGCACCAAAGAAAAAGCATACGTAAGTGGCGCTCGCAAATGTAAACGGTGTTATAGTTTAAAATGACACACATTCATGAAATGGCGACAAATTACGGTACTTAAAATCTCCATAGGCTATGCTTTAAAAAAAATTTTTTTTTTTTACGGTTACCAGTTTGGAGTTACTGAGGAGGTCTTTTTCTAGGATTTTTGCTCTCGCTCTGACGATTGTGGCGATACCTCACATGTGCGTTTTAAACATTGATTTCATTTGCGGGCGCAACTTACGTATGCTTTATCTTTGATACGCGAGCTCATGGTGACGGGGGCGCTTTCAAAAAATGTTTTTCCTATTTATTTTATTTTTAACACTGTTTTTAAAAAAAATAAAAATCTGATCACTTTTATTGCTGTCACAAAGAATGTAAACATCCCTTGTGACAGTAATAGGCAGTGACAGGTACTCTTTATGGAGGGATCGGGGGTCTAAAAGACCCCAAATCCCTCCTCTGCACTACAAAGTATTCAAAACGCCAAAATCTGCATTTTTGAATAATGACATTTTTTTTTTTTAAATCAGCGCCATTGGCAGCCGAGTAAACCAGAAGTGATGTTGTGACATCGCTTCTGGGTTACATGATCGGAGACCTAATCGAAACCGAATCCGACTTCGTTCAGGACTCTAATCAGCTGGCGGACGTGCTGGCTGGTCGCTCAGGTCTCCCGGTGGGACAGGAGACCTGGGGAGAGCAGCGACGGGAGGGGGAGGGGTGGACGTCCCCTCCTGCTCGCTGGGATAACAGCTGAGCTGCATCAGTTGTTATCTCCAGAAAACCGACCGCTGGGTCTAAAGAACGGTACTGGGGTGATGCCTGCAGCTGCATATCATCCCACTACAATCACTTCTCGTACAGCCGACGTACAGGTACCTCTGTTTGCCGGAAGTGGTTTGGATAGAGTAAGGGAGAGTTAGGCTGGCCATACATTATACAATTTTCTTACGATTTTCTGTACAATTTTCTTTAGATTTACCTTCAACTATGTAGTACAAAGGCCTGCCTTATAGGATACAATTGAAAGCGTTGTTTAGATTTGACCTCATATTATATATTAATGTCCTCATTGGACGATTTCCCCTCTATTACTTTTCTGGTGACAACCCAAAATTTGGGATTTTCTTTTACTTTCACTTTTAATGATAATGGTAAACAGGACAAATAGAGAGGGTGAATCTCCCCAATGGGGACACAGACAGTAATAAAAACCTGACAGGTGTTGTAATCCCTCTCCACTCTATCCAAAACTAGAAAAAAATATTTTGCCTTTAGGTTACACAATCCAACAAACCGAGCGGGTTCTGGGAAAGGTAGGGGTTTAAGGGGGGGGGGGGGCGGGGGGAGACACCAGGTGGAGATTTACATAGGAAAATGGTGTTTTTTTTTCAATATTAGCGTCAAAGGTTAAGGTCCAAGGTCAAATGTTAGGGTTAGGTTTAAATACTAAGGGTTAGGTTAGGGTAGGGTTAGGGTGAGGGTTAGGGTGAGGGTTCAGGGTTAGGGTAGGGTTTGGGGTTTGGGGTTAGGGTTAAGGCTAGGGTAGGTTTGGGGTTCAGGGTTAGGGTTCAGGGTTAGGGTAGGGTTAGGTTAGGGTTAAGGATAGGGTTCGGGTTAGAATAGGGTTAGAGTAGGGTTAGGGTTCGGGGTTAGGGGTGGGGTAGGATTAGAGTTCAGGGTTAGGGTAGGGTTTAGGGTTAGGGTTAGGGTAGGGTTATGGTTAGGGTAGGGTTTGGGTTAGGGTTAGGGTAGGGTTAGGGTTAGGGTTCAGGGTTAGGGTGAGAGTTCAGGGATAGGGTAGGGTTAGGGTTAGGTTAGGGTAGGGTAGGGTTAGGGTAGGGGTTAGGGTTAAGGCTAGGGTAGGGTTAGGGTTCAGGGTTAGGGTAGGGTTATGGTTAGGGTAGGGTTTGGGTTCAGGGTTAGGGATGGAGATTTACATAGGAAAATGGTGTTTTTTTTTCAATATTAGCGTCAAAGGTTAAGGTCAAAGGTCAAATGTTAGGGTTAGGTTTAGATACTAAGGGTTAGGTTAGGGTTAGGGTGAGGGTTAGGGTGAGGGTTCAGGGTTAGGGTACGGTAAGGGTTCAGGGTTAGGGTAGGGTTTGGGGTTTGGGGTTAGGGTTAAGGCTAGGGTAGGTTTGGGGTTCAGGGTTAGGGTAGGGTTAGGTTAGGGTTAAGGATAGGGTTCGGGTTAGAATAGGGTTAGAGTAGGGTTAGGGTTCGGGGTTAGGGGTGGGGTAGGATTAGAGTTCAGGGTTAGGGTAGGGTTTAGGGTTAGGGTTAGGGTAGGGTTATGGTTAGGGTAGGGTTTGGGTTAGGGTTAGGGTAGGGTTAGGGTTAGGGTTCAGGGTTAGGGTGAGAGTTCAGGGGTAGGGTAGGGTTAGGGTTAGGTTAGGGTAGGGTAGGGTTAGGGTAGGGGTTAGGGTTCAGGGTTAGGGTAGGGTTATGGTTAGGGTAGGGTTTGGGTTCAGGGTTAGGGTTAGGGTTTAGGGTTAGGGTTAGGGTAGGGGTTAGGGTTAAGGCTAGGGTAGGGTTAGGGTTCAGGGTTAGGGTAGGGTTAGGGTAGGGTTTGGGTTAAGGGTTAGGGTTAGGGTTAGGTTAGGGTAGGGTTAGGGTTTAGGGTTTAGGGTTAGGGTAGGGTAGGGTTATGGTTAGGGTAGGGTTAGGGTTCGGGGTTAGGGTAGGGTTCAGGGTTAGGGGTAGAATTATTGTTGGTACAGACACAGAGGAGGGCTGGATTGAGGACTAGATTCATAGACCCACGCCAAAGGTCAGGAGGTGTGGCTGACCTCCATCATAGGGGTGGACACAGGAGTAGAACACTTGCAAACGTGGCTAAAAGTGTTTGTAAAAGCACTTTTTTTCCTTCTATAGTTCCCTCTGTTAGTTAACTGCTCCTCAGTGTATGTGATTTATAGAAACATGCAGCCCAATACTTTATTTCCGAGCGCCGCTCAGCGCATCACGTGACTGCCCGCTGGTCTCCTCTCCCGATCTGATAGCTGCAGGGAGAAGGGCTGGACACCCCCTGCTGATGTCAGCCGGGAGGATGAGAGGAGAGGAGGAGACCAGCGTGAGCGCTCGGAAATAAGGTATTAGGCTGCATATTTTTTTAAATCACATACATTGGGGAACATCATGTTATCAAACAGAGGGAACTATAGAAGGAAAACACAGTTATTTTTACAGCAGGAGGGGGGAATCTAGGAGTGGACGAGCTAACAGGCAGGGAGGGGAAGGGGGAGAGAGAACAGAGGAGGACAGAGGAGAGCTGTGGATGATGGAGACACGTAGACTGACCACGGGGTCAGGGCTCAGCAGCCATGATAAACCGTGGTCAGTTTACAGTGGGGAGGACAGAAGCAGGAATGTCAGCCAGATATTTCAGGTGATAAAAGGGGCCAAATTACATAGCACACGCACTGTGCTATATAACAAATTTTTTTTTTTTTGGGGGTAATAAACACTTTAACTGTGTTTTTTTTTCACTATCTGTATGAATGGATTATATGGAGGCCACCGCTCATTATCTCTAGGTGTAAATGTCTGCACAGGTGTCAAACTGGCGGCCCTCCAGCTGTTGCGGAACGACAAGTCCCATGAAGCATTGCAAGGCTGACAATTTCAAGCATGACTCCCACAGGCAGAGGCATGATGGGACTTGTAGTTCCACAACAGCTGGAAATCCGCCAGTTTGACACCTCTGGATGCCTTCCTTCACCATCTGGTGGTCATTTGTAATATTGCAACCTATTCATATTTTATATACAGTATAAGGTATACACAATATATATATATATATATATATATATATATATATATATATATATATATATATATATACACACACATGGGCATCCGCAGAACTTTTTTCAGGGGGGGCATCATTTTAAGGTCCCCCATGCTCCGCCCGTTTTCACTCCCATAGATCCCCCTTTAGAACAGACCAGGCCAGGGTCCCCCATGGATCCCTTTTTAGAGCAGGCCAGGGACCCTATAGATCCCTCTTTAGTCTTACCTTTTCACCTATATTCCCCAGTACTACCAGGTTTTCCTGCACCACCAGGTACTCCAGCCTCTCCCTACAAAGAATATATAAATATATATAAAAAGCTTTAGTCATACACTATATCACCAAAAGTATTGTGACACCTGCCTTTACACGCACATGAACTTTAATGTAATCCCAGTCTTAGTCCGTAGGGTTCAATATTGAGTTGACCCACCCTTTGCAGCTATAACAGCTTCAACTCTTCTGGGAAGGCTGTCCACAAGGTTTAGGAGTGTGTCTATGGGAATGTTTGACCATTCTTCCAGAAGCACATTTGTGAGGTCAGGCGCTGATGTTGGACAAGAAGGCCTGGCTCGCAGTCTCCACTCCAAAGGCCCATACACAGGATAAGAAAATCAGAAATAAAATTTAGTCCGACAAAAAATCTGCCGATTTTCGGATTGTTAGTATGGTGCTTTAAACAGCCGATTTGGAATTTTTGTACGACAAAAAATGGATGTGCAGGCTATAAAATTTTTATTGTATGTGAACACAACGTCCGGTTTTCATTTAATCAGTACAGTTTTCATCCTAAAAAATCGTAGGAGCAAGACTACGCATGCTCAGAAACGAAAGAATAAAAACAATTCAACTCATGACATCACTTCTGAAGTTGAATTCTGTCGTAAGAGAATTTTCGGAAAAAAATTAAACCTCCTCACTTTCGATATTAGACTCGCATGCAACAAAAAACGGATGATAATCCGATCGTATGTATGAGGCTTATTTCATCCCAAAGGTGTTCTATCAGGTTGAGGTCAGGACTCTGTGCAGGGCAGTCAAGTTCCTCCACCCCAAACTCGCTCATCCATGTCTTTATGGACCTTGCTTTTTTCTCTGGTACGCAGTCATGTTGGAACAGGAAGGGACCATCCCCAAACTGTTCCCACAAAGTTGGGAGCATGAAATTGTCCAAAATGTCTTGGTATGCTGATGCCTTCAGAGTTCCCTTCACTGGAACTAAGTGGCCAAGCAGGGGAGGAATGGGCCAGGGGGCCAATTGCCCTCTGGGCCACTCTAATGCTCCATAAAAAGGCCGCTTCTGCCACAGACATGCCTAAGGGATTCATGGTAAAGAGAAGTAAAAAGTCCCCACCGCTGACCTACTGAATGTAGATTGAAGACAAGGACAGAGCGCAGGCCTCCCCCCCCCCCCCCCCCAGCATGGATGGTGTAAACTGTGCCTGAGCAGAGGCCGGTTCCATGCCCCACTAGAGTCCCAACCGAGCTGTCCCAGATCCCCCCAACTACCCCCTGCTGGCCAGGTTGGGAACCAAGTTTCGGCCGTTGAGTAGAGAGTACCTGGAGCAGAGCTTCAGACCTGGAATGGGGGTCAGGAGGAGGCTGGAAAGAGGGGAGTGGGAGGGGGGCTGAGTTGCTGGACCATGGGCCTCTGGTTTGTACCTGCCCCCTGGGCCAAAAGTTGCCAGTCAGCCCCTGGAGCCAAGTCCAACCCCTGAAAAACAACCCCACACCATAATCCCCTCTCCATCAAATGATTTGGACCAGGGCACAAAGCAAGGTCCATTAAGACATGGATGAGCGAGTTTGGGGTGTGCCACAAGATACAGAGGGCAGTGCTGGAATTGGGGAACACTGGCCTGTAGCACTGTAGCCTCTCATTGATATGATTCTATGCTATGTCAAGAGTTAGAGGGCAGTGCTGGATTCAGGGAACATTTAAATAAGGCACTGTAGCCTCTTGTCCCATGATTCTGTGCTGTACCAAGAGCTACATTGTGCAGTGCCTAGAAAACCCTTTGCTGCAGCACTTTCTTAACTCTTGATTCTGTGCTGTGCTAATAACTACATAGGGCAGTGCTGGAACTAAGAGAAAGTGCACTGTAGCACTGTAGCCTCTTGTTTCATGATTCTGTGCTGTGCCAAGAGCAATAGAGGGCTGTATTTGAATCGGGAATCATGGCTGCAGCACTGTAATGATTTGGTGTTGTGAAAAGAGCTACAAAAGACAGAGCTGAAACCAAGAAACCCTTGGCTGCAGCACTATAGCCTCTCATTTTTGGGGTTTGTGCTATTCTAAGAGCTACAGGGTGCATTGCTACAATTTGGAAACACTGGACTGTAGCACTGTAGCCCCTTGTACTATGATTCTATGCTGTGCCAAGAGATACAGAGGGAAGTGCTGGAATTAGGGAACATTGGGTTGCAGCACTGTAGCCCCTCATTTTAGCATTCTATACTGTGTTAAGAGCTACATTCGGGCAGTGCTGAAATTAGGGAGCATGTGGTTGCTGCACTGTAACCTCTTGTCTCATGATTCTGTGCTGAGCCAAGAGCTACACAGGTCAGTGCTGAAATTGCAGGAGACTGCATTGTAGGACTACAGCCTCTGTTTTAATGATACTGTGCTGTGCCAAGAGCTACAGAGGTTAGCGCTGGCATCAGGAAACATTCTGTGCTGTGCAAAAGATACAGAGGGAAGTGCTAGAATTAGGGAACATTGTGCTACAGCACTGTAGCCTCTCATTTTATGATTCCATACTGTGTGAAGAGCTACACTTAGACAGTGCTGAAATCGGTGGCCATGTGGCTGCAGCACTGTAACCTCTTGTCACATGATCCTCTAATGAATGAAGAGCTACAGAGGGCAGTGCTGGAATTAGGAAACCCTGTGCTTTAACACCGTAGCCTCTCGACCCCTGAGGCCATGCCGTGTCAAGAACTACAAAAGGCAGTGCTGAAATCAGGAACCATGTGGCTGCAGTACTGTGAAGCTCGGTGTTGTACCAAGATCTACAAAAGGCAGTGTAGCACTATAGCCTCCTTTTTTTGCTTCTGTGCTGTGCCATGAGCTGCGCAGAACATTGTTGAAACTGGGGGGGACCTTGGGCTGTAGCACTGTAGCCCCTTGTTCCATGATTCTATGCTGTGATAAGAGCTACAGAGACCAGTGCTGGAATCGGAGATACACTTGTCTGCAGCACTGCAGCCTGTTATCTCATGATTCTTTTTTTGCTTTGAGAGCTGCTGAGAGCTACAGAGAACAGTGCTGGAATTGGGGAACAGTTGATGGCAGCAATCAACAATCAACAATCAAATATATGAAGTATGGTTTGCTTATCACTATGAGTATGGCCAGCAAAAGAGATTGTATAGAGATTGTGTAACCAGATTGTAACGTGCGGACAGCTTGCTCTCTCATGGGGACTTCAGTGACAGGGTGCACTTTGGTATGCTTGTCTGTGTGAGCAGCGGTGTGGCCTTTTTACAGGGCATCAGCGAGGTCTGGGGGCAATTTCCCTCCTTCTTACAGGCCCAGTCTGCCCCTAACTGGAATGCAGGACCAGAAAGTTGGTAAGAATAGGTGTGCTGGTCTAAAAACTCCCAACTATGACAGACCCTGGTAACATCAAAGATCCCAATGTGGTGATGGTGGTAGGGTTGGGATGGGGTGTGAAGCGGTTTTTATGTGATGATGATGGTAGGGTTGGGATGGGGTGTGGAGCGATGTTTATGTGGTGATGGTGGTAGGGTTGGGATTGGTTTGTGAAGCGGTTTTTATATGATGATGATGGTAGGGTTGGGATGGGGTGTGGAGCGATGTTTATGTGGTGATGGTGGTAGGGTTGGGATGGGGTGTGGAGCGATGTTTATGTGGTGATGTTGTTAGGGTTGGGATGGGGTGTGCAGCGATGTTTATGTGGTGATGGTGGTAGGGTTGGGATGGGGTGTGGAGGGATGTTTATGTGGTGAAGGTGGTAGGGTTGGGATGGGGTGTGGAGCGATGTTTATGTGGTGATGGTGGTAGGGTTGGGATTGGTTTGTGAAGCGGTTTTTATGTGATGATGGTGGTAGGGTTGGGATGGGGTGTGGAGCGATGTTTATGTGGTGATGTTGGTAGGGTTGGGATGGGGTGTGGAGCGATGTTTATGTGGTGATGGTGGTAGGGTTGGGATGGGGTGTGGAGGGATGTTTATGTGGTGATGGTGGTAGGGTTGGGATGGGGTGTGGAGCGATGTTTATGTGGTGATGGTGGTAGGGTTGGGATTGGTTTGTGAAGCGGTTTTTATGTGATGATGATGGTAGGGTTGGGATGGGGTGTGGAGCGATGTTTATGTGGTGATGTTGGTAGGGTTGGGATGGGGTGTGGAGCGATGTTTATGTGGTGATGGTGGTAGGGTTGGGATGGGGTGTGGAGCGATGTTTATGTGGTGATGGTGGTAGGGTTGGGATGGGGTGTGGAGCGTTTTTTTGAGAGACATTTAGCAGAGGAAAGTAAAAAGAACCCTAAAAAATTCTTTAAATATATCAACGGAAAAAAAATGAGGTCAGAGCATGTTGCACACATAATTAACGATGAGGGGAGGATGGTTACAGAGGACACGGATAAGGCAACTTTGCTTAATGCTTTCTTCTCCTCAGTCTTTACACAAGAAAAGGAGGGGTACACTGACCATGACTGTATGGTTAGCAGTACTTCACCTGACATGCCATTATGGCTATCAGAGGGAGAAATCAGGGAAAGGCTGGATAAAATTAACACAAGTAAATCACCAGGCCTGGATGGCGTACATCGGAGGGTACTCAAAGAACTTAGTAAGGTTATATCTAGACTACTGTTCCTGATCTTTGCTGACAGTATTATGACAGGAGATGTACCAGGGGACTGGAGAAAAGCTAACGTAATACCGATATTCAAAAAAGGGCAGAGGCATGTCCCGGGAAATTATAGGCCGGTCAGCCTGACATCAATAGTATGTAAATTTCTGGAGGGGATGATAAGGGACTATATCCAAGAGTTTGCTGAAGACAACAACATTATCAGCAGTAATCAGCATGGGTTTACAAAGGGGCGTTCTTGTCAAACCAATCTGTTAACCGCTTGCCGACCGCCGCAAGTACATATACTGCGGCGGTCAGCCCCGTGCAGGCAAAGTGACGTATGGGTACGTCACTCGCCTGCGAGCCAATAGGGGACAAGCACGTGCCGCCGGAGGTGCGCTCCCGCCTCCGCTCGCTCACTGGGATCCCCGCACGTGTGACCGGCGGACCCGATGTCCGCCGGTCACTCGCGATCGTCCATTACAGCAGGATGCAAACAAAGCCGCCTGTCATTCTCCCCTGTGTAAGTGCAGAGATCATACGGTTCTGCTATGCAGGATCGTATATCTCTGTAGTTACACAAGCAGCCACATCCCTGCACAGTTAGAAGCACGCCCCTAGGGACACACTTAACCCCTCCTTCTCCAATAAAGTTTACCCCTTCCATGCCAGTGTCATTTTTACAGTAACAGTGCATATGTATAGCACTGATTACTGTAGTAATGTCACTGGTACCCCCAAAAGTGTCAAAAATGTCAGTCAAGGGTCCGATCTGTCCGCCGCAATGTCGCAGTCCCGCAAAAAAAATCGCAGATCGCCGCCATTACTCGTTAAAAAAAAAAACAATAAAAATGACAAAAATCTTTCCCTTAGTTAGTAAACGCAATAACTTTTGTGCAAACCAATCAAAATACGCTTATTGCTATTTTTTTTACCAAACATATGTAGCAGAAAAAAAATTGGCCTAAAATGTAAAAAAATTTTGATTTTTACATTTTTTTGGGGGGGAATTTCATGTGAAAAAATGTGAAAAATATTGTTATTTTTGCAAAATTGTCGCTCTTTTTTTGTTTATAGCGCATGATCAGAAAATTCCACAGGTGATCAAATACCACCAAAAGAAAGCTCTGTTTGTGGGAAAAAAAGGACGTCAATTTCATTTGGGTACAGCGTTGCACGACCACGCAATTGTCCATTAAAGTCACGCAGTGCCGAATCGCAAAATAGGCCCTGGTAAGGAAGGGGGTAAAATCTTCCGGAGCTTAAGTGGTTAACATTCTACGAGGAGGTTAGTTGTGAGCTAGACAGTGGGAGACCTGTGGATGTGGTGTACCTGGATTTTGCTAAGGCGTTTTTATACAGTTCCCCACAAACGCTTGATTTATTAATTAAGGGCGACAGGCATCGACCACAAGGTTTGCTCTTGGATACAGAACTGGTTAAAGGGGCGTGTCCAAAGGGTGGTAATAAATAGCGCATACTCAGACTGGTCTGGGGCGGGTAAGTTGGGTCCCCCAAGGCTCAGTTCTGGGACCAATTTTGTTCAATTTATTCATCAGTAGCATTAAGGACGGGATCAGTAGTTCGATCTCAGTTTTTGCTGATGACACAAAATTTAGCAGGGCAATAACTTCACATCGTGAGGCAGAAATCTTACAGAATGACCTGAACAAAATAACAGAGTGGGCAACTACATGGCAAATGAGGTTTAATGGGGATACGTGCAAGGTATTGCACCTAGGGACCAATAACATAAAAGCAATATACAAGCTGGGGGGGGGGGGGGAGACCTCTGGGGGTATCAAAAATGGAGAAAGATCTGGGGTCTTAGTGGAAGATAGATTAGGCAATAGCATGCAATGTCAAGCTGCAGCTGCCAAAGCCAGCAGAATTTTGGCATGCATAAAGAAAGGGATGTATTCCAGAGATAAAACTATAATTCTACCACTTTATAAAACTCTGGTCCGACCACATCTGGAGTATTCTGTCCAGTTCTGGTTACCAGTCCTCAGAAGGGATGTATTGGAGCTTGAATGAGTACAGAGAAGGGCAACAAAACTTATTAGGGCATTAGAGGACCTTAAATACGAAGAGCGTTTAGAAGCATTAGATTTATTCTCCCTGGAGAAGAGACGCGTGAGAGGGGACATGATAGCAATTTACAAATACCTCAACGGTGATCAGAGCATAGAAAAAAAAATATTCAGTCGCTAGGAATGCATGAGGACACAAGGTCATACAATGCGTTTAGAGGAGAAGAGATTTAACCTCAGGCTACGCAGAGGGTTCTTTACTGTAAGGGCTACAAGACTGTAGAATTCCCTGCCACAAATGGAAGTAACTGCGGGGAGTATGGCTACTTTTAAAAGACTCTTGGACGTACATCTCAAGGATCAAAACATTCAGGGGTATGAGAGATTAATAGGTCCACACACACCTACACAGGTTGAACTGGATGGACTGTCGTCTTTATTCAACCTCACCTACTATGTAACTATGTACAGGTCCCTCTCAAAAATTAGCATATTGTGATAAAGTTCATTATTTTCTGTAATGTACTGATAAACATTAGACTTTCATATATTTTAGATTCATTACACACAACTGAAGTAGTGCAAGCCTTTTATTGTTTTAATATTGATGATTTTGGCATACAGCTCATGAAAACCCAAAATTCCTATCTCAAAAAATTAGCATATTTCATCCGACCAATAAAAGAAAAGTGTTTTTAATACAAAAAAAGTCAACCTTCAAATAATTATGTTCAGTTATGCACTCAATACTTGGTCGGGAATCCTTTTGCAGAAATGACTGCTTCAATGCGGCGTGGCATGGAGGCAATCAGCCTGTGGCACTGCTGAGGTGTTATGGAGGCCCAGGATGCTTCGATAGCGGCCTTGAGCTCATCCAGAGTGTTGGGTCTTGCGTCTCTCAACTTTCTCTTCACAACATCCCTCAGATTCTCTATGGGGTTCGGGTCAGGAGAGTTGGCAGGCCAATTGAGCACAGTAATACCATGGTCAGTAAACCATTTACCAGTGGTTTTGGCACTGTGAGCAGGTGCCAGGTCGTGCTGAAAAATGAAATCTTCATCTCCATAAAGCTTTTCAGCAGATGGAAGCATGAAGTGCTCCAAAATCTCCTGATAGCTAGCTGCATTGACCCTGCCCTTGATAAAACACAGTGGACCAACACCAGCAGCTGACATGGCACCCCAGACCATCACTGACTGTGGGTACTTGACACTGGACTTCAGACATTTTGGCATTTCCCTCTCCCCAGTCTTCCTCAGGGTCCGGTCACCTCTTCTCGTTGTGCAGCGTTTTCTGCCACACTTTTTCCTTCCCACAGACTTCCCACTGAGGTGCCTTGATACAGCACTCTGGGAACAGCCTATTCGTTCAGAAATTTCTTTCTGTGTCTTACCCTCTTGCTTGAGGGTGTCAATGATGGCCTTCTGGACAGCAGTCAGGTCGGCAGTGTTACCCATGATTGCTGTTTTGAGTAATGAACCAGGCTGGGAGTTTTTAAAAGCCTCAGGAATCTTTTGCAGGTGTTTAGAGTTAATTAGTTGATTCAGATGATTAGGTTAATAACTCGTTTAGAGAACCTTTTCATTATATGCTAATTTTTTGAGATAGGAATTTTGGTTTTTCATGAGCTGTATGCCAAAATCATCAATATTAAAACAATAAAAGGCTTGCACTACTTCAGTTGTGTGTAATGAATCTAAAATATATGAAAGTCTAATGTTTATCAGTACATTACAGAAAATAATGAACCTTATCACAATATGCTAATTTTTTGAGAGGACCTGTATATGTGGTGATGGTGGTAGGGTAGAGATGGGATGTGGAGTGGTTTTATGTGGTGATAGTGGTAGGATTGGGATAGGTTGTGGAGTGTTTTTTATGTGGTGATAGTGGTAGAGTTGGGATGAGGTGTGGAGCGTTTTTTATGTGGTGATGGTGGTAGGGTTGGGATGGGGTGTGGAGCGGTTTTTATGTGGTGGTGGTAGGGTTGGGATGAGGTTTGGAGCCATTTTTATGTGGTGATGGTAGTAGGATTGGAATGGGTTTTGGAGCATTTTTTATGAGGTGATGGTGATAGGGTTGGGGTGTGAAGCGGCTTTTATGTGGTGATAGTGGTAGGGTTGGGATGGGGTGTGGAGCGTTTTTTGCTGATGGTGGTAGGGTTGGGATTGGGTGTGGAGCGTTTTTTATGTGGTGATAGTGGTAGCGTGGAGATGAAGTATGGGGCAGTTTTTATGTGGTATTAGCGGTAGGGTTGGAATGGAGTGTGGAGCAGTTTTTGGTGATGGTGGAAAGGTTGGGATGGGTTGTGGAGCTGTTTTTCTGTGGTTATGGTGGTAGGATTGGGATGGGTTGTGGAGCGTTTTTTATGTGGTGATAGTGGTAGGGTTAGGATGGGGTGTGGAGCGGTTTTTATGTGGTAATGGTGGTAGGGTTGGGATGGGGTGTGGAGTGGTTTTTATGTGGTGATGGTGGCAGGGTTGGGATGGGGTGTGGAGTGATTTTCATGTGGTGATGGTGGTAGGGTTAGGATGGGGTGTGGAGCAGTTTTTTTGTAGGAATGATGGTAGGGTTGGGATGGGATATGGAGGGATTTCATATGTGGTGATGGTGGTAGGACTGGGATGGGTTGGGGAGCGGTGTTTATGTTGTGATGGTGATAGGGTTGGGATTGCTTGTGGAGGTGTTTTTGTATCTGGTGATGGGGGTAGGGTTGGGATGGGGTGTGGAGCAGTTTTTATGTGGTGATGGTGGTAGGGTTGGGATGAGGTGTGGAGCGGTTTTATGTGGTAATGGTGGTAGGGTGGGGATGAGGTTTGGAGATGTTTTTATGTGGCGATGGTGGTAGGATCGTAAAGGGTTTTGGAGCGTTTTTTGTGAGGAGATGGGGGTAGGGTTGGGGTGTGAAGTGGCTTTTATGTGGTGATAGTGGTAAGGTTGGGATGGGGTGTGGAGTAGTTTTTGCTGATGGTGGTAGGGTTGGGATTGAGTATGGAGCATTTTTCATATGACGATAGTGGTAGCGCTGAGATGGGGTATGGGGCAGTTTTTATGTGGTATTAATGGTAGGGTTGGAATAGAGTGTGGAGCGTTTTTTGGTGATGGTGGTAAGGTTGGGATGGGTTGTGGAGCTGTTTTTCTGTGGGTATGGTGGTAGGATTGCGATAGGTTGTGGAGGAGTTTTTGTATGTGGTAATGGTGGTAGGGTTGGGATGGAATGTGGAGCAGTTTTCATGTGGTGATGGTAGTAGGGTTGGGATGGGTTGTGGAGCGTTTTTTATGCGGTGATGGTGGTAGGGTTGGGATGGAGTGTGGAGCGTTTTCTAGTGATGGTGGTAGGGTTGGGGTGGGTTTTGGAGCTGTTTTCATGTGGTTATTTGTGGTAGGAATGGGATGGGTTGTGGATGAGTTTTTTTATGTGGTGATCGTGGTAGGATTGGTATCTGTTGTAGAGGGGTTTTTGTATGTGGTAATGGTGGTAAGGTTGGGATGGAGTGTGGAGCAGTTTTCATGTGGAAATGGTGGTCAGGTTGGGATGGGTTGTGGAGCGGTTTTTAAGGTGTTGATGGTGGTAGGGTTGGGATGGGTTGTGGAGCGTTTTTTATGTGATGACGGTTGTAGGGTTGGGATCGGGTAAGGAGCAGTTTTTCTGTGGTGATGGTGGTAGGGTTGGGATGGGTTGTGGAGCGATTTTTATTTGGTGATGGTGGTAGGGTTGGGATGGGTTGTGGAGCAGTTTTTATGTGGTGATTTTGGTAGGGTTGGGATGGGTTGTGGAGCGGTTTTTATGTGGTGATGGTGGTAGGACTGGAATGGGTTGTGGAGTGATTTTTGTGTTGCTGGTGGTAAGGTTGGGATAGGTGTTGAGCGTTTTTTCTGTGGTGCCGGTGGTAGGGTTGGGATGGGTTGTGGAGTGGTTTTTATGTGGTGATGGTGGTAGGGTTGGGATGGGTCATGGAGCAGTTTTCATGTTGTGATGGTGGTAAGGTTGGGATGGGGTATGGAGCGTTTTTTCTGTGATGCTGGTGGTAGGTTTGGGATGGCTGTAGAGCAGTTTTTATGTGGTGATGGTGGTAGGGTTGGGATGGGTTGTGAAGTGGTTTGTCTGTGGTGATGGTGGTAGGGCTGGAATGGGTTGGGGAGCAGTTTTTATGTGGTGATGCTGGTAGGATTGGGATGGGGTGTGGAGCCTTTTTTTTTGTAATGATATAACAACGATTACCTCATGTTTGAAGAAGAGACCCATCAACCTCTAGGAATGTCCCGTAATTGGCTTTAATGTAGACTTCATCAGATTCCCCAGCAACCCTTGACATAGTGACTCTGGCGGTAATCTTTAACTGCTGTTTTCTCATTACGATGAGCAGGAACAATTGATTAACCCAGATTAGCGTTGAAGAGCGTCCAGTTAGCTGGTAATCTGTCCTGTCCTCGGTGACTGCGGACTTTAATGAGTAATTATTTAGGACACTTTGCAAGTTAATGGAGGAGCGAAGGGTCACATTGGTACAGGCGGTGAGCTGTGTCCAGACATTGTTTGTCCAGCTTGTGACTCCTCATTATCCTCAGGTCTGAATCACTTAGTGTAGTTGGCCCAGGAGAGGGCTTTAAGTGGACCTGTCGGGACGGGAACAATAGGGGTCCCCATAAATAACATATGGCAACACTGTATTTTTTTTTAAAAAGCAACCAGGTGACTTTATTTAGGCTCAGATGATGTCATTGGTCTGCTGCAGGCAGGAGGAAGCATAATCTCAGTCCGGGAAGTAGAAGCTGACCTTGGATGATGCCTGAACAAAGATGGCTTCTTCTTTCTGGAGAGAAAATCAGAAGAACGTATCATCATGGGGAGTACTGTGATCCCTGTGAGAGGTAATAAATACCTGGAAGTGTCATACTTTTGCATTACTAAGCTTCAGTAATGGGGTCTATTTAATAAAGATTTTGCTGTACAAATATCCCAGCATTCGCACAGCCGTTGCAAATAAAGTAACTAAGATGGGTATTTCCTAAGCTCCTCAGCTCCATCTAGTGGCCAAATTATAGTATTTTCCTGATTGGGTTATTTCAAGAAAGTTCCACATTATGGCCACTAGATGGAGCTGATGGTCATATGAACTAGACATATTAGACACAATACAGGGATTTTTTGTGTTTGCCTTGCAAGTGTTGGGACATTCGTGCAGCAAAATTTTTCTTAGTGCATCACAGGGTCAGATTGTCAATATGGCAAACTGGGCAGTAGCCTAGGTTCCCTTCTAGGTTGAGTGACACTTGAGTTGGGCATTGAGAAATGGCGCTGATCATTGCATCGTTCGCTAATGTCCAGAATAGGACCCTGTGTGTCACATAGCCACCCTGAGGACTTCTGAAAAAAGGTAAGGGGATGAGGAGGAGACGAGTAAGGTTGGGCTTTAAACTGCATCTTCTGTGCTACCAAATAAACCCAGTCTTGGGACACTTCCCACCTTCGCCCCAGCCTTTTTAAAGGATCTAAATGCTAGGAGATGTGACCACTGTGATTGGCTGTCACAGCAATCACATGATCAGAAGCACCCAATTGCCAGTGTGCATCGCAAGCTGTCCATGGTAGATTAGTTACTGTGTTGTGAGTGCTCTCTCAGCACAGAAAGCCTTTCCCTAAGGACAGGTTAAAGCCAGCTATAAAAAAAGACATATATGGTCCCTATTACCTGCCAGTAGATCTGTTATTGTTTTCACTTCCTGTAACAGGGTGACAACCCTCTTCATTTTGCAGTGAAATTCCACAGCAGTGTTGTCACCCTTTGGATGGGGTAGTCTTAGACCCCCCTTTAAAGGGGATCTATGTGTTAAAAAATTTGCCATGCAGATGTCCTAAACATTCGCACAACCAGTGATCGCCATATTGTTTGTAATGTGATTATCTCATATGATCAGCAGCTCCAGCTAGTGGCCATAATTTGGTATTTTCCTGAAATACCTCAATTAGAAAAATACCACAATATGAGCAGTAGATGGAGCTGACGATCAAAGAAGATAATCAAATTGCAAACAATACGGTGATTATTTGTGGTGCCTATCCCAACGCTTAGGGTTATTATTATTTTATACATAGATCCCTAGGTAACAAAATGCAAATTAAAGCCCAAATCCAATTAATACTTTTTAAAGCAGTTCTATGGGACATGTGTGACATAATATGCCATGCTGCCCAGGTTGTCGCCCCCTAGTGGTGAGGAGTTAAAACTGCTGGTGATTGCCGTAGAGAGCTTGGAGTTGATTTATATCACGCGCTGTCCCTGCTGCGTTTACCTGCACCTTATTGTCTGGTGAGTTCATATTGGTGGAGGAGAAGTATATCTGCAGTCACTTTATTAAGGGGGAAGACACAGAAGTATTATTGAGGCACAAATCACAGGCTGGAATTTTGATTGCACTATTGGTTTATGTTTTTTTTTTTTGTGTGTGCACTGCGACGAGTTAAAATCATTGTTTAAGATATTTATTTATATATTACTGTTCAATAAACTTTTATTAAATGTTAAACATAGTAGTAATTAAACGTACATGAGGTTTTGTATTTCACATATAATCGTTTTACATGAGGGATGCAATGCAAAAACATCAAAAGCTTTAAAGAATAAATATATGCAGGCTATGATATCCAGTTGATCCATTTATGTATGCAAAAATGATAATATTAATATCGGAGTGTTTCGATAATTATTTCATCGCTGTACAACTAAGGCAAAATTAATATCTAGTTATCAAAATATATTAGTACAGATACGTTTATTTATATATTAATAATTTATAAACTTTTGTTTGTATATGATGTTTGCATGAGGCACTGCACCATTTGATTTAAAAATATTGGATTGTGGTATTTCTGTAAACATTAGTGGGGTTTTTTTTTTTTTCAGAAAAGCGGTTAATCTGGTAAGCCTTCGAAGAGTATCCTGGAGCCCCACTAGCTGTTTGGAGCTTTAGATAGAAAACATGTATACTTAAAAGAAATCAAAAATTTAAAAATGTATACTAGATGTAAAAAAAAAAAGAAAATAACAATAAAAATTTTAATTAAATGTATACTGAATATATAATAAACAAAAGTAACATTTTTTTTTTTAAATATGTATACAAAATGCGTACCAAAAAAAGATTAAAAGATTAAAAATGTATACAAAAAAAATACCTAAAACATATTTAAATGTATATTAAAAATTTGTAAAAAGAAAAATTAGAAGTATATACTAAAAAAAAATGTACACTAAATCAGGGCTTGACAAATTTGCCTGAAATCTAGGAGCCAGCTAAAAAAGTTTTTTGTTTTTTTTTAAACTAGCAACCAAGCTTTATTTAATAACACGGATACTAAATTTACAAATAAATACGACTAGAACTCCACTCTCTTCTATAGCGCAATTGGATGGAAACAGACTGTCTCTTTCCATCCGATGCCATCTGATCCGATCCACGGGATGGATAGAAAATAGAACCACCATCCATCTGTTTTTGGCGGACAGGATCAGATGGCGGCAGATTACTGCTCCATAGAGGAGAATGAAGGGTCCGATCAGGTCTGCCTGAAAAACTGACAAGTGGACCTGATCAGACAGCCCGTGTGAAAGGGGCCTTCAGCTGTGGCACGGCGATGAGGGAAAAAAAAAAAAGTGTATGTGTATATATATATATATATATATATATATATATCATTTTTTTTTAATAATAAGAATTGGAAAAAAAAATGTATTTTTTTTAATAATTAAAAAAAAAAAAAGAAAAAAATATTATTTATTTTTTTTTACATTTAAAAAATAAATTAATAATAACAACCACACTCCCTGTCCACTTACCTTTAAGCAAAGGTAACTGGACAGAGAGATGAAGCCTTAAAAAACTTCCCTCTCATTTCCTCTTTGGAAGGAGATGGGAAGGCATTGAGAACATGCATTACTCCCGGCCACCACAAGAGGGCGCCAGTTCCCCTAGCCTCTCATCTCACAGAAGAAGGCCGAAAAGCCGGGGCCTCAATTTTTGGACGGCGCGGAAGTCCGTGCACTCGAGGAGAAGGTGGGGGGAGCAAAAGGGACAGGGCACCCCAGGCGCCAGGTCGCTAATTCTAGTCGCAAATTCGACCTGGCGCCCGGGTTTGTCGAGCCCTGCACTAAATGTATACTAAATATATATTTTTAGAAATGCATACTAATGCCCCGTTTCCGCTGAGCTTTCTGGTACGGTTTGGTACGGTACGCTATTTATGCCGTTTCCATTATGAATGGTACCCTAATTCCGAACCGTACCGTACCACTTTTTTGGTACCCTTTCGTTGGGGTACCAAGAACATTAGTACCGTACCAACTGGGTGGAGCTACACTCTGCAGAACTTTGATTGGTTGACAGAGAATTCTCTATCACAGCTTTCCTGCTACACCACGCCTATCATGAAAGGGTACTATTGGCAGTGGAAACGCAATGTGTACCGTACCGAACCGTACTGTACTGAACCAAACCGTACCGTACCACTCAGTGGAAACGAGGCATAAGGTAATTACAAGGATACATAGTTGGTAAGGTTGAATAAAGACACCAGTCCATCCAGTTCAACCTGGGTGTGTGCGTGAGTTTAAGTCCGTAATAATTCCCATATCCCTGTATGTTGCGATCGTTAAGATGCTCATCGAATAGTTTTTGAAACTATCAACACTCCTCGCTGACACCACTGCTCGTGGAAGGGAGTTCCACATCCTTACCGCTTTGACAGTAAAGAATCCTCTACGCAGTTTAAGATTAAACTGCTTCCCTTTCAGTTGACCATGTGTCTTTTTAAACTCCCTGCCACAAAAAAAATATCTTAAAAGGTATACTAAAAAAAGTTAATATTTTCTAAATGGATGCTACGTGTAAAACACTTTTTAATCAGAGTATAGCATGAAGTCAAATAAACTCCTGGGATATTAATCTAGTCAGTTAAGTAGCAGAGGGGGTTGTTAATCAGTTTCAGCTGCTTTGGTGTTAATGAAATTAACAAAAGGGGAACTAGATGGCCAACAATGAGACAACCTCCAAAAGAGAATAGTTTTACGGGTGGAGGCCACTGAAATGGTTTTCCCCACTCATCTTTTCTGACTGTTTTTCACTAGTTTTCCTTTTGGCTAGGCTCAGTGTCACTACTGGTAGTATGAGGCGATACCTGGACGATATAGAGGTTGCACAGGCAGTCCAACTCCTCCAGGATGGCACATCAATAAGTGTCATTGCCAGAAGGTTTGCTGTACCTCCCACCACAGTTTCAAGAGCATGGAGGAGATTCCAGGAGACAGGCAGTTACTCTAGGAGAGCTGAACAGGGCTGTAGAAGGTCCTTAACCCATCAGCAGGACCGGTATCTGATCCTTTGTACAAGGAGGAACAGGATGAGCACTGCCAGAGCCCTACAAAATGACCTCCAGCAGGCCACTGGTGTGAATGTCTCTGACCAAACAATCAGAAACAGAATTCATGAGGGTGGCCTAAGGGCCCGACATTCTGTAGTGGGTCCTGTGCTCTGTGGAGCTCGAATGGCATTTGCCATTGAACACCAGAATTGGCAGGTCTGCGACTGGCGCCCTGAGAAGGTTCACCCTGAGCACATGTGACAAACGTGAAAGGGTCTGGAGAAGCCGTGGAGAACGTTATGCTGCCTAAAACATCATTCAGCATGACCGGTTTGGTGGTGGTCAGTGATGGTCTGGGGAGGCATATCCATGGAGGGAAACACAGACGTCTACAGGCTAGACAATGGCACCCTGACTGCCATTAGATATTTGGATGAAATATTTGGACCCATTGTCAGTCCCTACGCTGGTGCAGTGGGTCCTTGGTTCCTCCTGGTGTACGACAATGCCCGGCCTCATGTGGTGAGAGTATGCAGCCAGTTCCTGGAGGATGAAGGAATTGATACCCCCCGCGCTCGCCTGACCTAAATCCAATAGAACATCTCTGTGACATTATGTTTTGGTCCATCTGACTCCACCAGGTTGCACCTCAGTCTGTTCAGGAGCTCAGTGATGCTCTGATACAGATCTGAGAGGAAATACCCCAGGACACCATCTGTCATCTCATTAGGAGCATGCCCCGATGCTGTCAGACATGCATACAAGCACGTGGGGGCCATACAAAGTTACAAACTACTGAGGACCATTTTGAGTTGCTGCAATGAAATTTCTTCAAAATGGACTAGCCTGCTGCAGCGTTTCTTCACTTTGATTTTTGGGGTGTCTATGAATTGAGCCCTCTGTGGGGTGATAATTTTCATTTCCATCAAATGTTATGGCATCCTTTCCTTCCTAACACATTACCCAGTCCATACCAGTATAGATCCTAACACATTACCCAGTCCATACCAGTATAGAGCCTAACACATTACCCAGTCCATACCAGTATAGATCCTAACACATTACCCAGTCCATACCAGTATAGAGCCTAACACATTACCCAGTCCATACCAGTATAGATCCTAACACATTACCCAGTCCATACCAGTATAGAGCCTAACACATTACCCAGTCCATACCAGTATAGATCCTAACACATTACCCAGTCCATACCAGTATAGAGCCTAACACATTACCCAGTCCATATCAGTATAGATCCTAACACATTACCCAGTCCATACCAGTATAGATCCTAACACATTACCCAGTCCATACCAGTATAGATCCTAACATTACCCAGTCCATACCAGTATAGATCCTAACACATTACCCAGTTCATACCAGTATAGATCCTAACACATTACCCAGTCCATACCAGTATAGATCCTAACACATTACCCAGTCCATACCAGTATAGATCCTAACATTACCCAGTCCATACCAGTATAGATCCTAACACATTACTCAGTCCATACCAGTATAGATCCTAACACATTACCCAGTCCATATCAGTATAGATCCTAACACATTACCCAGTCCATACCAGTATAGATCCTAACACATTACCCAGTCCATACCAGTATATCCTAACACATTACCCAGTCCATACCAGTATAGAGCCTAACACATTACCCAGTCCATACCAGTATAGATACCCAGCATATGATTTTTCCCCACTAAGATCTGATGTGTTTTTTAAGAAAAAAGAAAAGGGGGAAATCGGCGATTGTCTCGCTAAATGTTGGTCCAGGGGATATATTCCCAAAGCTATATATATAGCACAAAATCCTAGCAATACTATAATACACGTTTCAATATATATATATGGTGAATACAAAAATATAATGAACAAATCCAATATGTGACTTTTAGTGATAGGTGAGAAAAAAGTAAATGATATTCATAGGTGCACAAAAACAATAAGAAGTTGGTTTGTGAAATAATGATAATATAACCACAATCAATAGATGAATACATAAAAAGATATAGTAGTAGTAATCGTGGGGTGATAATAATAAATACGTCCATGTGCAAAAAAAAGGGGTGCAAAATGAATGCTTGAAACACAGGGGTGAATCTCATGACTCTTTACAACAAAAAATATTTTGGTGACTTTTGTGGGACCTCTACAGGCAAACCGTGCCACTAGAAGGGAGCTATATCCTAATATAGGTGCAGTGGCCGCTCACCTCCACAAACACCTTTGAAGGCGTTTTAGTGATAGTAGATCACTGGACCAGGATATCTACTTTTCCTCCACTGATGGGAATCTCTAATGGAATTTCAGGGGTCTCCTTTAAATGGATGTTGTCCACCTCTTTCAGTAATGCCTGTCTGTCCTCCTCCACTCCTCCTCCAGTGCACTCAGAAAAATGAACGGGCACTCATCCTGAAGTACATAGGGATTATTTAGTAAAAACAAGCATACAGGACTTACAGTTAAGGTAAAATCAGTTCAGTAACCGCCAATGCGGTGAACCTCCGATACTTCCGGTCTCGGCCGTAGACCGGAAGTGACGTCACCTGGCTTCTCCCAACGCGTTGCGTCACTAACACACGTGACTTTATCAAGGGTCTCTTTAAAGTGTTCCTTTAATTTGTTTTGAGCAGTATATATATATATATATAATGAAAGTAAAAAAATAAAAGTAAAAAAAATATATATATATATATATTTAGAAATGTATACTAAAAAAAAGTAAAAAAAAAAAATTAAAATGTATACAAGAAAATAAAAAAGTTACTAAATATATACAGTTTTATATATATTTATATATAGTTTTTTTTTTTTTTTTAATGTACCTGTTCACTGAATGTATATATAAAAAAAAAAAAAAAAAAGTTTTTGTCCTAAGTGTGGTAAATAGAAAAAAGAGATTCCTATTAAATCAGTGTAGCTCTTTATCTATGGTTCTCAGTGTATACAGTAGTTAAGTGTATACTGTGGTCCTCCATATTTTGGGGTGCCGCTCCCTACATTAGTATATTCCACTGGCTGGAGATTGCCATTCTCATGTAAAGTGACGCTGGGGGGTTATCACAACTCCCAGCAGTCCGTTGATAGATCACACACTGGGGTAATGATGTGTGTCACTTGTCTTCAGTTACATATTACATGCAGTCTCTCAGGTCTCCAGCCTCCTGTTAATCATCACTCACATTACCAAACATTAAAGCCTAATTCTGCCTCTAGTTAGTTTTCAGGAATAAATGCAGCATAATCAAAATGCCATTCTTACTAATTTTTTACACCTTTTTTTTTTTTCACTTGTCTCTGACGAGTTCTTCCACTCTGCCCTTTTTTTGTCTGCAGAATTTTCTTATTGTGAGTTGGGAATCTGTCTGCAGGTTCAACTCAACTCCAGGTTACCTCCAAAATCAGTTAGTGAGTTACTTATACTATTCCAGAGAAAAATGGACTGTGACAAAGTCAGTTCATTCAGTTTACCTTAGCACTTCACACTAATGGGTGTCACACGCTGCATAAATTAGCATACGACCGGAGTCCAGCCTACGATCAGGGTCACGCTCATAATTATTTAACAACTACACCAAATTACCCCATAAACAGTCAACCACTACATCCATTCTGAAAAAGTAAATATTGTATTAGGGCAGTTGTAAAAATACAAAGTATCAACACGAAAAATACACCGAAGCAAGCACCGTCTCCTCACTTATGCCTCGTACACACGCATCGATAGTTGGCCGTGAATTTTCTGCCAACGTCCGATCGGCCGATTTTCGGCTTGTTAGTATGATGCTTCCGACAACCGACTGCGACTTTTCGGCCGAAAAAAAATCTGGTGTGCAGGCTATAACATTTTTGTTGGCCGTCAACACAACGGCCGATTTTCCGTCAGTCAGTACAGATTTCGGCAGACAAAAATCTGATGAGCAAGACTGGGCATGCTCAGAGAACAAAAAACACACTGAAAGTAAACCAGCACATGACATCACTTCTGAAGTTGGTTTTTGTTGGCCGAGAAAATTAGTGTGCAGTCTAGAGCACAATTCAATCAACACAACAACACTAGACAAAAGACGGCCGATCGGTCGGCCGATAATCGTTGCGTGTGTACGAGGCATTACCAAAAAAGTTTTAGGTTTTGATTTTTGCCTTTATTCTCATCATGTGGTTTCATTTTTACCATAATGTTTCTCTGTATCCGGGGTAAAATAAAAATTTAATGGCTAGTGATTGTTATATACATTTTTTTTATATTCGTATTTGTTTGTTTGTTTATCCATCTCTATCAAATATTTACCTAATTGTCAATAAAATTCTTATAATATCATTTTATTTTACTGTGTCTGTTTTTAAAAAAAAAAAATATATATATATAGATATTTTTTATTGATAAATGAAATAATTGATATTTATTTCTTATGATATTATTTTATTTTATTGCTTGTCTGCATTTTATATATAAAAAAAACAAGACCAATATAATTTGATATTTATGTCTTATGATATTATTTTATTTTATTATGTATCTGTATTTTATATATAAAAAAAAAACAAGACCAATATAATTTGATATTTATGTCTTATGATATTATTTTATTTTATTATGCATCTGTATTTTATATATAAAAAAAAAACAAGACCAATATAATTTGATATTTATGTCTTATGATATTATTTTTTTTTATTATGTATCTGTATTTTATATATAAAAAAAAAAATAAGACCAGTGTAAATTAGATAGTTATTTCTTATGATATTAGTGTATTTCATTGTGTGTCTGTATTTTATATATACAGTATCTCACAAAAGTGAGTACACCCGTCACATTTTTGTACATTTTTTTTTTTTATACCTTTTCATGTGACAACACTGAAAAAATTACACTTTGCTACAATGTAAAGTAGTTAGTGTACAGCTTGTATAACAGTGTAAATTTGCTGTCCCCTCAAAATAACTCAACACACAGCCATTAATGTCTAAACTGCTGGCAACAAAAGTGAGTACACCCCTAAGTTAAAATGTCCAAATTGGGCCCAAAGTGTGAATATTTTGTGTGGCCACCATTATTTTCCAGCACTGCCTTAACCCTCTTGGGCATGGAGTTCACCAGAGATTAACAGGTTGCCACTGGAGTTCTCTTCCACTCCTCCATGATGACATCACAGAGCTGGTGGATGTTAGAGACCTTGCAATCCTCCACCTTCCATTTAAGAATGCTCAATAGGGTTTAGGTCTGGAGACATGCTTGGCCAGTCCATCACCTTTACCCTCAGCTTCTTTAGCAATGCAGTGGTCGTCTTGGAGGTGTGTTTGGGGTCGTTATCATGTTGGAATACTGCCCTGAGGCCCAGTCTCTGAAGGGAGGGGATGATGCTCTGCTTCAGTATCTCACAGTACATGTTGGCATTCATGGTTCATGGTGGTGAACTGTAACTCTCCAGTGCCGGCAGCACTCATGCAGCCCCAGACCATGACACTCCCATGCTTGACTGTAGGAAAGACACACTTGTCTTTGTACTCCTCACCTGGTTGCCGCCACGCACGCTTGACACCATCAGAACCAAATAAGTTTACCTTGGTTTCATCAGACCACAGGACATGGTTCCAGTAATCCATGTCCTTAGTCTGCTTGTCTGCAGCAAACTGTTTGCGGGCTTTCTTTTGCATCATCTTTAGAAGAGGCTTCCTTCTGGGATGACAGCCATGCAGACCAATTTTATGCAGTGTGCGGTGTATGGTCTGAGCACTGACAGGCTGACCCCCCCACCCCTTCAACCTCTGCAGCAATGCTGGCAGCACTCATACGTTTATTTTCCAAAGACAACCTCTGGCTATGATGCTGAACACGTGCACTCAACTTCTTTGGTCGACCATGGCAAGGCCTTTTTTGAATGGAACCTGTCCTGTTAAACCGCTATATGGTCTTGGCCACCATACTGCAGCTCAGTTTCAGGGTCTTGGCAATCTTCTTATAGCCTAGGCCATCTTTATGTAGAGCAACAATTCTTTTTTTCCGTTCCTTAGAGAGTTCTTTATCATGAGGTGCCATGTTGAACTTCCAGTGACCAGTATGAGAGAGTGAGAGCGATAACACCAAATTTAACACACCTGCTCCCCATTCACACCTGAGACCTTGTAACGCTAACGAGTCACATGACACGGGGGAGGGAAAATGGCTAATTGGGCCCAATTTGGACATTTTCACTTAGGGGTGTACTCTATTTTGTTGCCAGCGGTTTAGACATTAATGGCTGTGTGATGAGTTATTTTGAGGGGACAGCAAATTTACACGGTTATACAAGCTGTACACTCACTACTTTACATTGTAGCAAAGTGTAATTTCTTCAGTGTTGTCACATGAAAAGATAGAATAAAATATTACAAAAATGTGAGGGGTGTACTCACTTTTGTGAGATACTGTGTGTATATATATATATACATATATATATATATATATATATATATATATATATATATATATATATATATATATATAAAATAAGTTAAATTTAAATCTGATATTTATTTCTTATGATATTTATTTTATTGTGTGTCTGTATTTTATACATAAATATAAATATATACATACCAGCCCTAGTCCACTCCTTGTGAATCTCCCCCAAATTCTTGAATGGCCTTTGCTTCACCATCCTCTCAAGGCTGTGGTTATCCCTGTTGCTTGTGCACCTTTTTCTACTACACTTTTTCCTTCCACTCAGCTTTTATTTAATTTGCTTGGATACAGCACTCTGTGAACAGCCAGCTTCTTTAGCAATGACCTTTTGTGACTTACTCTCCTTGTGGAGGGTGTCAATGACTGTCTTCTGCATAACTGTCAAGTCAGCAGTCTTTCCCGCGATCGTGTAACCTGCTGAACCAGACTAAGAGACCATTTAAAGGCTCCGGAAACCGTTACAGGTGTTTTGAGGTAATCGGCTGATTAGTGTGTAACACTATGCGTCTACAATTTTCAACTTTTTTACAATATTCTAATTTTCTGAGATATTAAATTTTGGGTTTTCACTAGCTGGAATCCATATTTGTCAAAATTAAAAGAAAGAAATGCTTGAAATTTTTCACTCTGTGTGTAATGAATTTATATAATATATGAGTTTCACTTTTTGAATTGAATTACTGAAATAAATTAACTTTTTGATGATATTCAAATTTTTTTGAGAGTCACCTGTATATTCCCCTATTTATCTGCTAGTCCTTGAACTATCCAGAACTACTGTTTTTTCTGCCTCTTCCTTCATGACATCGCTCTTCCTACCATTCATTCACTGCTTTTTTTTCTCTAAACTTTTTCTCAAGTTGGCATCTACATTCTAAATATTAATTTCCGTTTTCCTCAAATACCCTAACGCAGGGCTCGACAAACCCCAGGCGCCAGGTCACAGTGGTGATTAGAATTCATGGCCTGGCGCCTGGGCTATATTGTGGCAGGTGTCTTGTCCCCATGCGGCCCCCCCCCCGCGGGTGCGCAGACTAAAGTTCTGCGCTGGCTGGTAATTGAGGCCGCGGCTTTGCGGTCTGCTGGAGCGAAATGCTTGCATCCGGGAACTGGCGCCCTCTTGTGGTGGCCGGGGATGCGACAAGCAGTCACTGACGGCACTGAGGCTGTCCCCTGCCTGCTCTCACTGCCCGCCCATCATCCTCCCAAGGAGAGAAGAGGTTGAGGGTGTTGCTGGCTTGATCTGGCACCCTGTCCTTACCAGTAAGTGGACAGGGAATGTGGGGCAGCTGGTTGGAATGGCCTCAGTTCCATTTACACCCCCACAAAGATGGAAAAAGTTTATTTTATTTTTTTTTTTTTCATAAATTTTTTTTTTTATTCTCACCCTGTTATGCCAAGAGGCCAAAGGCCTCTTTTACATGGGCTGTCCGATCAGGTGAGTTTTTCAGGCGGACCTGTTCGGACCCTTCAGTCTCCTCTATGGAGCAGCAGACATGTATCCGCTGACCCCAGCCGCCATCCGATCCTGTCCACCAAAAACAAATGGATGGAGGTCCTATTTTCCATCTATCCAGCAGATTGGATCAGATGGAAATGGACAGGCGCTCCGTTTTTATCCAATTTCCCCATAGAGGAGAGCAGGACTGTGTCCATGTTCATTCTGCATAGCGGAGCGGACAGGACCGGTCACCTGCCTGCTCAGTGGAGATTAGCGGAAAAAAAATAGTTTATAGCAAAAAAAATAAAAAAAACGCAGAGGCGATCAAATACCACTAAAAGAAAGCTCTATTTATGGGAAAAAAAGGGCATCAATTTCATTTGGGTACAGCATCGCACGACTGCGCAATTGTCAGGTGAAGTAACGCAGTGCTGTATTGCAAAAAATGGCCTGGTCATTAAGGGGGCAAATCCTTCCGGAGGTGAAGTGGTTAAACCTACAGCATTAGCCTATTTTCTCTATCTATTGAATGTTCTTTAACTTTTCAGGTTGAATGTTCTTAGTGTAAATTGTAATCCTATTTTCTCTGTCGGCCGAATGCTCTTTAACTCCTCTGGTTGAAAGTTCTTAGCCTATAGTGTTAGGCTTTATTCTCTATTGGTTGAATGTGCTTAACCGCTTTAAGACCGGAAGGTTTTGCCCCCTTAATAACCAGGCCCTATTTTGCGATTCGGCACTGCGTTACTTTTAAGGACAATTGCGCGGTCCCAAACACAATTTATGTCCTTTTTTTCCCACAAATAGAGCTTTCTTTTGTTGGTATTTGATCAACTGTGCGATTTTTATTTTTTGCGTTATAAACAGAAAAAGAGCGACAATTTAAAAAAAAATATATATATATTTTTCACATTCTGCTATATAACATTCCCCAAAAAAAAAATTTAAAAATCAAAATTGTTTAACATTTTAGGCCAACTTGATTTCTGCTACATATTTTTGGTAAAATAAAATCGCAATAAGCGCATTTTGATTGGTTTGCGCAAAAGTTATCGCGTCTACAAACTACGGGAAAGATTTATGTCATTTTTATTGTTTTTTTTTAACCACTTTACCCCCCAGCCCTATTTTGGACACTTTTTGTTCACGCGTTAAAACCAGTATTTTTTCCTAGAAAACTACTTAGAACCCCCAAACATTATATATATTTTTTAGCAAAGACTCTGGAGAATAAAATGTCGGTCATTGCAAAATTTTTTGTCACGCGGTATTTGCGCAGCGGTCTTTAAAACGCCATTTTTTTGGAAAAAATGTGAAAAATCACATTTCACTGCATTTAAAAAATACTAAACAGTAAAGTTAGCCCATTTTTTTGTATATTGTGAAAGATGATGTCACGCCGAGTAAATAGATACCAAACATGTTACGGTTTAAAATTGTGCCCCCCCGTGGGATGGCGACAAACTACGGTCAATAGAGATCTCAATCTGCGACGTTTTAATTTTTTTTAACGGTTACCAGTTTAGAGTTAGAGTGTAGCTCTTTTTTTTAAATTATTGCCCACACTCTGGCGATCACGGCGATACCTCACATGTGTGGTTTGAACAGCGATTTCATTTGCGGCTCGACTTGCGTATACGTTTTTTTTTGTGCGCGAGCTAACGGTGACGGGGGCGGCTAATTTTTTTTTTTTTTTCTATTTATTTTTTCTTTTTTTTTAACTTTATTACAGGTTTTTAAAAAAAAAAAAAATCTGATCACTTTTATTGCTGTCACAAGCAATGTAAACATCCCTTGTGACAGTAATATGCAGTGACAGGTACTCTTTATGGAGGGATCGGGGGTCTAAAAGACCCTAGACCCCTCCACTACACTTCCCTGTATGCAAAACGCCGAAAACGGCATTTTTGCATACAGCCGTTTTTTAAATCTGCCGCCTTTTGCAGCACAGTAACCCGGAAGTGACGTCATGGACGCCGCCTCCGGGTTACGTCATCGGAGACCCGATCGATGCCGTTTCCGGCATTCATCGGGACTCCATCCAGCCGGCGGACGTGCCGGCTGGGTGCTCGGGGCTCCCGGTGGGACGGGAGCCCCGAGCAAAGCCGTGGAAGGCGGCGGGAGGGGGGGAACGTCCCCTCCAGCCCCCCCGGGAACGATCGAGCGGCTCCCGAGCCGCATCGATCGTTACCGACGGAAAGCCGACCGTCGGCTTCAAACAACGGTACCTCTAGCTAGAGGCATCATCCCGGTATAACCACTCAAAGTCAGCCGACGTAGATCTACGTGGCTGGTCGTTAAGTGGTTAACTGGCCTTTTTGATACTTTTGGGGGTAAAAATATGCACTGTTACTGTAATAATGACACTGGGAGGGAAGGGGTTAACAGTATAGGCGATCAAGGGGTTAAATGTGACCCTAGGGGACTGATTCTAACTGTGGGGGACGTGGCTTCTGAAATGACCACAGAGACCTGTGTTCATATATAGAAGGATCACAGGCGCTCTGTGACCATTCCAGGTAGAAGGACGGTTGGCTGTGTTTACAACAGCCGACCGTCCTTCTCTCTCAGCGGGGAACGATCGCGGGTGTCAGATGGCAATTGGAGCCGCCTGACACCCGCATCGGCTCTCCCGCTGCCGGCGGCGCGCGCTCGCCCACTAGCTCCTCCCAGGCGAGCGCCGTAGACCTACCTCCTTTTGCCTGTACGAGCCAGCCTGCCGCAGTAAATATAACATAAGCAGTCGGGAACTGGTTAAAAGAGGTATTAAACCCAAAAAGAAGCATTTATTATATTGCAGCTTACCAATTCTTAGATGTGATGGCTGCATTCGTTTTCATTTTTAGACTTTCTTTCCTTTAGGTTCGCCTGGTGATCTGGTCATACAAGCTGTCCTGCAGATGTAGCAGGAGGTGCACAGGTACACAGGAGGTGTGTTACTGGCCTCATCACCAGGTAAGAACAGAGGGAAAAAGCCTAAAAGAAAAAAAAAAAAAAAAAAAAAAAAACGAAAGCTTCCACCCCATCTAATAGCTGGTAAGCTGCAATTTGTAATTTTTCACTTTCTGCTATATAACATTCCCCAAAAAAAAAAATTTAAAAATCACATTTTTGTCATCATTTTAGGCCAATTTGTATTCTGCTACATATTTTTGGTAAAAAAAAAAAATCGCAATAAGCGTATTTTGATTGGTTTGCGCAAAAGTTATCGCGTCTACAAACTAGGGGAAAGATTTATGTCATTTCTATTTATTTTTTACTAGTAATGGCGGCGAGCTGCGATTTTTAGCCGGACTGCGACATTGCGGTGGACAGATCGGACCCCTAACTGACATTTTTGACACTTTTGGGGGGAACCAGTGACATTACTACAGTAATCAGTGCTAAAAATATGCACTGTTACTGTAATAATGATACTCGCAGGGAAGGGGTTAAGGGGTGATCAAAGGGTTAAGTGTGAGCCTAGGTGGTGCTTTCTAACTGTATGGGGGATGGACTTGTGGAATCAATACAGAGACCGGGGATCCTATATAGGAGGATCACAGGAGCTCTGTGTTGATTCCAGAGAGAACAACGGTCTGCTGTGTTTACAACAGCAGACCACCGTTCTCTCTCCACGGGGAGCGATCGCGGGTGCCCGGCGGCAATCGCAGGTGCCGGCCCCGTGGGACGGCTTCCCCCCTGCCCCCAGGATCTCTACAGCGAACCATCGTACAGGTACGACGATTCGCGCAGCCGAGCCTGCGGCAAGCAGTCGGCAAGTGTTTAATTTTTCTGCAGATGCTGAAACATAATTAAATAAATTGTAAATGAATGAACTATTATTATTACTATACAGGATTTATATAGCACCAACAGTTTGTGCAGCGCTTTATATTATGAGGGCAGACAATCTAGGGCAGTGGTCTCCAAACTGCGGCCCTGGGGCCAAATGTGGCCCTTTGCTTGCCTTTATCTGGCCCTTGGGGTATTATTCCATCCACAACTGACACTAATGATGGGGCACTATTCCTCCCACTGATACCAATGATGGGGCACTATTCCTTCTACTGACACCAATGATGGGGCACTATTCCTCCCACTGATACCAATGATGGGGCACTATTCCTCCCACTGATACCAATGATGGGGCACTATTCCTTCTACTGACACCAATGATGGGGCACTATTCCTCCCACTGACACCAATGATGGGGCGCTATTCCTCCCACTGACACCAATGATGGGGCACTATTCCTCCCACTGATACCAATGATGGGGCATTATTCATTCCACTGACACCAATGATGGGGCGCTATTCCTCCCACTGACACCAATGATGGGGCGCTATTCCTCCCACTGACACCAAGGATGGTGTGCTATTCCTCCCACTGACACCAATGATGAGGCACTATTCCTCCCACTGATACCAATGATGGGACACTATTCCTCCCACTGACACCAATGATGGGGCAATATTCCTCCCACTGACACCAATGATGGGGCGCTATTCCTCCCACTGACACCAAGGATGGGGTGCTATTCCTCCCACTGACGCCAAGGATGGGGCACTATTCCTCCCACTGATACCAATGATGGGGCGCTATTCCTCCCACTGACACTAATGATGGGGTGCTATTCCTCCCACTGACACCAAGGATGGGGTGCTATTCCTCCCACTGACACCAATGATGGGGCACTATTTCTCCCACTGACACCAAGGATGGGGTGCTATTCCTCCCACTGATATCAGCAATAGAGCACTTTTCCTTCCACTAAAACCAATGATGGGGCATTGTTTACTTCCATTGACGCTTAGGCATTTTCTAGTACCACTGGCCCCCACTAAAGTCTGAAGGACAGTAAACTGGCCCTCTGTTTAGAAAGTTTGGAGACCCCCTGATCTAGGGGATTAATTATTTAATTATTTTGATTAAAGAGACCCATAAAGTGCATGTAAGCCCTAACAATAAACTTATTTGCTCCCTTTTGTTTGGCCTGGTAAAACGCCCTCTTTGTGGAATACGACTGTTGGTCCTTAGGATATGATAGTGTATGGCCCGAGGGGGGGGGGGGGGGACATTGATTGGAACACAAAATTCAGGAAAGACTTTACAGCTTTTTATGGCCACCTTCAAACAGGTTTTTCCTTTTTTTTATTGCACCTTTACAGGTGACTTAATGAGCCAATAAACTTGGGGGGAATTCTCCCTTGTGACGGGCCGGGGGTCCCTCTATCAGGTCACAGAAGATAAAGAAGTCAGATTAAATTCTTGTAGAATAAACACGCTCCAGCCAATGATGAGGCTCGTTGGAGGGGAAAAATGTCCTCTTTGATGTTGTGGCCGGTTTATGAAGCGGGGCGTGATCTGCGGCCTCGGGTGACATTTCTGTATTCCTCCAGATTCCTCTTTCTGCTTTTCGCCTTTGATGGGGGTCAATGGCTGATGTATTAACAACCTGTGCTGTGCTCCGACTGCACCCGGTACACTGACTGTGCCGGATAAACCTCTGCTGTAGCTTCAAGTCATTGACGGCTGGAGATGGCACAAGGACTGCAGATGGGGATCCTGAGGTCCCTTCTCAAGAAAAAGAAACCAAATTAAGCGCCCATTGGGTAAGGTGGTGGTCGGGTTTATCCCTCAGGTTGAGTGCCTCCTCATTTGAGTAGTGCTACCATGTCTGCCTGAGGGCTGGGAAGGCACAAAAAAACGTGGTATCATGCGACCCTTGGGAGTGGTGTCCCGTGGGGTGCCGGAGTAACACTATGGGTCTGGGACCCCAATGTGTGAAACAGCACTCTGACTCTCACTTTGTCTCATGGGCTGCGCCTCTTGGCCTAGACCGGAGCAATTTTTGTTACAAGGCCTAACCATTGCACTGCCATCTTTTTGTATTATTTATTTTTCTCCACGTGTGTGTCATTTGCATATATATGTATGTTTTTTTTCACTCAAGGATTGTAGGGTGTGGGATGTTGGACCTACCCTAAAGTTGATAGGGGAGGATGTAAGGTCCTTAGGCTCCTTCTTCCTCTGCCTTTGGGGGAGTTCTCCCTTTGGGGGAACTTCTCACCCAGTACTTATTGGTTAGCTTTGGCTGATCTTAAATAGCGGGGTTCCCTGTGTCTTTTGGTTGGGAGGACGCGGGTGTGTCTTGCTCCTGTCAGGAGTCTTGCCCCCCTGAAGGTCAGGGAAGAGTCCTTCTGTTTCAGGAGTTAACCATTGCACACAGCCTAAGTCAGGGGTGTAACCAGGGCAGCCATCGCCATCAGAAATATTGGGGCCCCTTACACAGCTTTAGGCCTGGTCCCCTCCGGGCCTGACAACCAACATTCCCCAGGGCCGGCCCTCTGGCCGTCCCACCGAATCCGCCCGCTGGCCATCCCACCGAGTCATTCAGTGCACCCACTTTTATTTTAACACTCTTGCAACTTAATATATGAAAATGAATCCAATCCAGCAAAAAGACATCCCAATATATTCAGCAAAGAGACATCCAATCCAGCAAAGAGACATCTCAATCCAGCATAGAGACATTCCCATATATTCGGCAAAGAGACAGCCCAATCCAGCAAAGAGACGGCCTCATATAGTCAGCAAAGAGACATCCCAATCCAGCAAAGAGACGGCCTCATATATTCAGCAAAGTGACAGCCCAATCCAGCAAAGAGACATCCCTTTGGTTGCATCAGCTTACTCTGCGGCCACCCTGCTAGTTACTACAGCAGCAACAACTTGATCTTGTTCGTTAGGCCTGGGCGGCTGGGCCCCTTGGAATGCCTGGGCCCCCTACAGGTGTATGGGCTGTCCCCCCCTGATGGCAGCCCTGGGCGTAACTACAGGGGTTGCAGGGGTTGCAATTGCAACCGGGCCCCATGCTCCAGGGGGGCCTGTGCGGCTCCCCTGTACACCTGGATAGGGTAGGATAGGATGACACAATAGAGAACCAGGAAGCGGTCGTGAATATGTTATTTACCAGCTCCTTCCTTTTTTGAATGGACAGAGTCATAGTCAGTGACATTGTAAAAAAAAAAAATTAAATGAAATGATAAAAAATAATACAATTCAAATACCAAAAAATAAAAACTACTGACACCAGTGGAGGAACTAGCAGGATCGCAAAGGTCACACTTGCAACCGGGCCCTGGCATTCCACCACCGAGGGGAGGCCCCAAGATGGCAGGAAGGGGGAGCACTGCAGATCTTGTGAAAGGGTCCCGCAACAAGAGTAAAGGGCCCCAGGATCAGTGGGAGAGCCCCAGGCTTGAAGGGAAGGGCCCCAGCCAGGGGTCCGGGGGGCCCTTCATGGTTTTTTTGCACCGGGGCCCTGAAGGTTCTAGTTACGCCTCTGGCCTAAGTAAAATTTTTTGTTTTTAATTTCACTTGTTTGGTTCACTTACAGTGTCTTTTTTTGTGCATCACACCTGTGGCTCAAAAGAAAAAAATAAAGTCGATGGCAACAGGTATTAATTAATAAAACTTGGCGCTATGCACTTCAAATTCTAAATTCAAAATGGCATTGATGTGCATCAAACGCATGTCAACGCACAAACGAAATGTATGCCGACACATAACAAAGTGCCAGCCTAATGCTACAAAAAACACATCCCTACACACACACACTTCTAAATAGGCCCTTAGTTGCTTTACACTTCGGCTGGTCTCATAGAAAATGTCTGCCATCGGACATGCCTGGTGGAAGCTTTTGGCTTTGGCTGGTAAAGTTTCAGCCATGTTGGAGCTAGTGAGGAGGTAGGAGCTGTCTGTACTGTTTACTGTCCTCCTTTATGACTTCACTACTGGCCTCCTTCATGACTTCATTACTGGACTCCTTTATGACTTCACTACTGGCTTCCTTCATGATTTCACTACTGGCCTCCTTCTTGACTTCATTACTAGCCTCTTTCATGACTTTACTATTGACCTCCTTCATAACTTTCATGACTTAATTACTGGTCTCCTTCATGACCTTCATGACATCGTTACTGGCCTCCTTAATCACTTCATTACTGGCCTCCTTCAAGACTTTACCACTGGCCTCCTTCATGACTTCACTACTGGCCTCCTTCATGACTTCACTACTGGCCTCCTTCATGACTTCACTACTGGCATCCTTCATGATATCATAACTGGTCTCCTTCATGACCTTCATTACTGGCCTCCTTCAAGACTTTACCACTGGCCTCCATTATGACTTCACTACTGGCCTCCTTCATGACTTCACTACCTTCATGATTTCATAACTGGTCTCCTTCATGACCTTCATGACAGTATTACTGGCCTCCTTCCTGACGTCATTACTGGACCCCTCAATGACTTTACTACTGGCCTCCTTTATGACTTCACTACTGGTCTCCTTCCTGACTTCCTTACTGGCCTCCTTTATGACTTCATTACTGGCCTCTTTCATGACTTCATTACTGGTCTCCTTCATGACCTTCATGACATCATTACTGGCCTCCTTCCTGACTTTGTTACTGGCCTCCTTCATGACTTCACTACTGGCCTCCTTTATGACTTCATTACTGGCCTCCTTTATGACTTCATTACTGGCCTCCATCATGACTTCATTACTTGTTTCCTTAACAATTTTATTACTTGTCTCCTTTGTGACCTTTGTGACATCATTTCTGGCCTCCTTCATAACTTCTTTACTGGTCTTCTAATAACTTTATTACTGGCCTTTTTCATGACTTCACTACTGGCCTCCTTCATGACTTCATTACTGGTCTCCTTCATGACCTTCATGACTTCACTACTAGCCTCCCAATAACTTCATTACTGGCCTCCTTCATGATGTCACTACTGGCCTCTTTCATCACTTCCTTACTGGTCTCCTTCATGACCTTCATGACTTCATTACTGATCTCCTTCATGACTTCCCTACTGGTCTCCTTCATGACATCATTACTGGGTTCCTTCATGACTTCATTACTGGTCTCCTTCATGACATCATTACTGGTCTCCTTCATGACTTCAGTACTGGGTTCCTTCATGACTTCATTACTGGTCTCCTTCATGACATCATTACTGGCCTCCTTCCTGACTTCGTTACTGGCCTCCTTCATGACTTCACTACTGGTCTCCTTCATGACTTCATTACTGGCCTCCTTCATGACTTCATTACTGGTCTCCTTCATGACTTCATTACTGGCCTCCTTCATGACTTCATTACTGGCCTCCTTTATGACTTCATTACTGGCCTCCATCATGACTTCATTACTTGTTTCCTTAACAATTTTATTACTTGTCTCCTTTGTGACCTTTGTGACATCATTTCTGGCCTCCTTCATAACTTCTTTACTGGTCTTCTAATAACTTTATTACTGGCCTCCTTCATGACTTCACTACTGGCCTCCTTCATGACTTCATTACTGGTCTCCTTCATGACCTTCATGACTTCACTACTAGCCTCCCAATAACTTCATTACTGGCCTCCTTCATGATGTCACTACTGGACTCTTTCATCACTTCATTACTGGTCTCCTTCATGACCTTCATGACTTCCCTACTGGTCTCCTTCATGACATCATTACTGGGTTCCTTCATGACTTCATTACTGGTCTCCTTCATGACATCATTACTGGTCTCCTTCATGACTTCATTACTGGGTTCCTTCATGACTTCATTACTGGTCTCCTTCATGACATCATTACTGGTCTCCTTCATGACATCATTACTGGGTTCCTTCATGACTTCATTACTGGTCTCCTTCATGACATCATTACTGGTCTCCTTCATGACATCATTACTGGGTTCCTTCATGACTTCATTACTGGTCTCCTTCATGACTTCATTACTGGTCTCCTTCATGACTTCAGTACTGGGTTCCTTCATGACATCATTACTGGGTTCCTTCATGACTTCATTACTGGTCTCCTTCATGACATCATTACTGGCCTCCTTCCTGACTTCGTTACTGGCCTCCTTCATGACTTCACTACTGGTCTCCTTCATGACTTCATTACTGGCCTCCTTCATGACTTCATTACTGGTCTCCTTCATGACTTCATTACTGGCCTCCTTCATGACTTCACTACTGGTCTCCTTCATGACTTCATTACTGGCCTCCTTCATGACTTCATTACTGGTCTCCTTCATGACATCATTACTGGCCTCCTTCCTGACTTCGTTACTGGCCTCCTTCATGACTTCACTACTGGTCTCCTTCGTGACTTCATTACTGGCCTCCTTCATGACTTCATTACTGGTCTCCTTCATGACTTCATTACTGGTCTCCTTCATGACTTCATTACTGGCCTCCTTCATGACTTCATTACTGGTCTCCTTCATGACATCATTACTGGCCTCCTTCCTGACTTCGTTACTGGCCTCCTTCATGACTTCACTACTGGTCTCCTTCATGACTTCATTACTGGCCTCCTTCATGACTTCATTACTGGTCTCCTTCATGACTTCATTACTGGCCTCCTTCATGACTTCACTACTGGTCTCCTTCATGACTTCATTACTGGCCTCCTTCATGACTTCATTACTGGTCTCCTTCATGACATCATTACTGGCCTCCTTCCTGACTTCGTTACTGGCCTCCTTCATGACTTCACTACTGGTCTCCTTCATGACTTCATTACTGGCCTCCTTCATGACTTCGTTACTGGCCTCCTTCATGACTTCACTACTGGTCTCCTTCATGACTTCATTACTGGCCTCCTTCATGACTTCATTACTGGTCTCCTTCATGACATCATTACTGGCCTCCTTCCTGACTTCGTTTCTGGCCTCCTTCATGACTTCACTACTGGTCTCCTTCATGACTTCATTACTGGCCTCCTTCATGACTTCGTTACTGGCCTCCTTCATGACTTCACTACTGGTCTCCTTCATGACTTCATTACTGGCCTCCTTCATGACTTCATTACTGTTCTCATTCATGACCTCAGAGAGAGATACTACACACTGGGTTATCCCTATAGAACTAGCCAGCTTGGTGTCATGGAACAACACACATGGACATGCACTGTAGACTTTTGTCCTACATAACTGGCATCACTCAGCACCACAACTACTGTATGTGCTTCTATGCCAACGCATGGACATGCACTTCTGCAACCCATGCCCCTTCACTAATGCAAATTCAACCTGCTCAATAAAAACACTTTTGCTAGTCTGCTTTAAAGCAACCCTGCCACTATACTTACATTTTTAAGGCAATGCACCTTGCCCATGCCCAATGCTGTTCTGAAAAAATCATGCCCTACCTTTGTTTTGAAGCTGACACTTCTGGGTGTGTCGATCTCCTGGGTCCTCCAGACAATGGTTCCTTCTACTGACTTCCATGTCACTCCCTGTATTCTGTAATGACATGAAGGCCAAAAGGAGGAACCAATGACACTTGTGGGGGACCCAGGAGATTAACACTGCTTAGATTTGGGGTAGACAATTTATCTGGGGCAGCAGGAAAGGTATGTACAGTCTTCTTCTACAGGTATGCCATGGCCTGAAAACTGTAGTAGAGTGTTATTGCATGCAGTTGCAGGGTGGTTGTGGTGCACCCCCATTCACTTTAATAAGCCATGTTTGGTGGCAGAACACAAAAGGGGGTATACTTCTGGTCAGTGTCATAAAGCAAATATTCGTGGCCGTGGAATGTGTACAACCTCCACGGTTGCTTTGTTGGGTGTGGGTGTTAGGGGGAGGGGGGGTAAAACAGTGGTTTATTCATCTATTTTTACCACCCCAAGTGTAAACTAGGCCTTAGAAAGTGCTTGTACCTCTATCACCAAGTTTCTTGGTTTAAGCCTTGATGAAGGTGTCACGTACCTGTATGAAGAGCTCCAGATGATGAGGGTGGCCTCTTGCCGATTCCCCTCTAAGCACCCCTGAAGGTTGAGACAGAGACTGCTAGGGCAACAGAAGGGCACAGGTGCCAGGAAGCCAGAATCGCAAACTTGAATTTGGGAACGCTGGTGTCAGGTTAGAAGAATTGCAGCGATAAGTACACACCGACTTCACCCAGGCCAGTAGAGAGCAGAGCCAGGTCACAAACCAAGTTCGGTAACAACTGAGCACCAAATCACAAGCAGGATCAAGGTCAGGGATGAGCAGAGGTTGGCAACATGCCGGCTTTGTGTAGGCAGGTACAGTCTACTTTCTCCACTGCAGGTGGTGCTTTCCGCAGTGCCACGGAGAGCAAGTCAAAAGGAACATAGTTCCTCTATGGTTTCCTGGGTCACTGGGGAAGCATCCAATTGGATTGAATTCGCAGCCTGTTCCCGCATCGCACACGCACCCCCGGCAGTTCACACTGCCATATGCGATATGCTGGGGGTGTCAATGTAATCTTAACGACACCCCCAGTTTGATCGCATATCGCAGTGCGATAGTGCAGTTCGCACAGGATCGGATTGCACAAGTGTGAACCCTTGTGCGAGCCGATCCTGATGCGGCTGCCAAAAAAGGTCCCTGTGCGTGTTTGGTGCGGGTGCAGTGCGAATTTAGCCATAACTGTATGGCTAAACTCGCACCGCACAGCCGATCGCATGTAATGTCGGAGCAGTGCGCTCCGACATTACATGCGAACCCCGCACACGCACAAGTGTGAACCGGGGCTCACTGCACCCTACCTAAAAGGGAGGCACAGAATCGATGAAGGTGTCACGTACCTGTATGAAGAGCTCCAGATGATGAGGGTGGCCTCTTGCCCAATTCCTCTCTAAGCACCTCTGAAGATTGAGACAGAGACTGCTAGGGCAATAGCAACAGTTTCCTTATGGTTTCTTGGGTCACTAGGGAAGCATCCAATTGGATGCTGCTTCCCCATGTGTCTCTGGCAGCCATCTTGGGTAAGGCAGAGCCTGTTAAAGACCCTGGCTCCCGGGTTTTGCTTGGATTTGCGAGTTGGTAGAGTAGGGTTAGGTACCCCGTCTGGTACGACAGCACTAGCGGTAGGGAAAGGTTCTTGGCATTGGAAAAAAGATGACCAGGACTCATTCTTCCCCTCTATACAGACACTGGCAGTCAGCTTCAGTCTGCACTCTACGCGCTGTTGGAACTGTGAGTGTTCTTGGCTGGGTTGCCTTCCCACCATGTTATTTGTGGACTCTCTCCGCAGTATCTCAATACAAGTTCTTCAACTGAACTGAGACTGAGTGTGTTATTCCGCACTGCACCCTACCTAAAAGTGAGGTACAGAATCGATAGACAAAATCTTGGTCAAGAGTCCAGGCCAAGGTCGGTAGCACAGGTAGGTAGAAAACAAAAATAGTCTGGGGTAATCCAGAGGCAGGTCAGATTAAACCGGGGTCATAGCAGAGTCAAGTAAATTTAGGATAAAAAGTAACAGAGGTAGAAGTTGAAAGACTATCCAGCAATGATCCCATGCAGGGTCAGGGTTTACCCAGCTCCCACCTGGCCTATAGCAAGATGAGAGCCAAGCGGGAATTTTGTCAATCCGGGTGGAAGTTATATGATCAGCCGATGACTGATCAGTGTACCGGCCCGCATCATCACCGCATATCAAATGACAATTGTAAATAACGGATGGCTTTCTTTCATGCCTTCCATTGTATACAATTGTGTTGATAGCTGTGATTGGTCACAGTGATCATATGGTACAGACAGGGCCAATCACAGCTAATCACAACAAAACACACTAAATAAATCAGTTTCATACAGTAAAAATAGTTGCTTATAACTGTGAAATTCACTGGTATAATCTGATCACTCCCCCCCCGAGTAGTAAAGTGTTACTATGGTAATTCTGTATTGCTCTGGTCACAGTGTGTACAAAAAAAATTAAAAATTTAAAAAAAAAAAAAAAAAAAAAGTTTTTTTTTTTTTTTTTTTATACGTACAGTCATTAGTCAGTGTCCCTGATCAGGGTCACACCTGTTATATGATAAAGCTGTACTGCACTGGTGACAGTATGTAAACTTTTTTTTTTAATTTCCTAATTTCCTGAAAATTGTGACAAAAAATACTTCAAAATGCCTTTTACTAAATACATCGGGCTGCCTACTTTGCAAAAGGGGTCAATTTGTGGGAAATTTGTACTGTCCTGGTGTTTTCAGGCCTCGAGAAATCAGTCAGTTCATCAGGATTGATCAATTTTCAGATATTTTGCATAGTTTGTGGACTTTATAACTTTCCTACAGACTAAATAATGTACACTAATTTGGGTTATTTTCATCAGAAAGTGTAGCAGAATACAATTTTATTAGGAAACATTATTCATTTGCAAAATTTTATAACATAAATGAAAAAAAATGTGTTTATTTAGCGAGGAAAAAAAAACCCAGTTGTGATTAACCACTTGCTTGCTGGGCACTTTTACCCCCTTCCCGCCCAGGCCAATTTTCAGCCTTCTGCGCTGTTGCACTTTAAAAGACAATTGCCCGGTCATGCGACATTGTACCCAAATTACATTTTTATTATTGTTTTGACAAATAGAACTTTCTTTGATGGTATTTAATCACCACTGGGGTTTTTTATCTTTTGCTAAACAAACTAAAAAAAGATGGAAAATTGTGAAAATAAAAAAAACTTTTTCTTAGTCTCTGTTATAAAATTTTGCAAATAAGTAATTTTTCTCCTTCACTGATGTGTGCTGAAAAGGCAGCACTGATGGGTACTGATAGGCTGCACTGATGGGCACTGATGAGGTGGCACTAATAAGCACTGATAGGCGGCACTAATGGGCACTGATAGGCAGCACCAATGGGCACTGATAGGCAGAACTGATGAGGAGGCACTGATGAGGTGGCACTAATAAGCACTGATAGGCGGCACTAATGGGCACTAATAGGCGGCACTGATGGGCCCTGATATGTGACACTAAGGTGGGGGTACTAATGGGGAGTATTGATGGCACTGATGGGCACTGATGAGGAGACACTAATGGGCACTGATAGGCAGCACTGGTGAGGCGGCACCAGTGGGCACTGATAGGCAGTACTGATAGGCACTGATAGGCGTCACTGATGAGGCAACACTAATTGGCCCTGATAGGCGACACTGATGAGGAGGCACTGATGGGCAGCACTGATAGTAAGCATTGATAGCACTGATTGCCACTGAAGGGGCTGCACTGATATCAGTGCCCTGCTTATTTGTGTCACCTGTCAGGATTGCCAGTTACCGACTCTCCTCTCCTCTCCTCTCCACTTTGACAGGAGAGGAATGCTGATAACTGGCAATTCTGTTTACCCTGTAATCAGCTGTGATTGGATACAGTTGATCTTGTGGTAAAGGGCCGCTGTAATTGGCCCTTTTGTCATGATCTGTGATCAGCTGCGTCCGGAGGTACGCCCCAGGGTTGTCCATGGATGCCCTCCTGGAATAACAGAGCCAGGCTGTAGCCATCTTTTGGCTATGACATGGTTAGGAAGTGGTTAAATACCACCAAATGAAATCTCTAGAACAAAATGCTAAAAATGTTATATGGGTACAGTGTAGCATGACCGCTCAATTACTGAAAGCTGAAGATTGGCCTGGGCAGGAAGGGAGTAAAATAGGCCACTAGGTGCCAGTATCTGCGGTAGACATGCCCATGCATCCACATGCACACCATCCTTATCACTGGCATGATCTCTCTGATGGCTGATATGACGTTCCTGTACCAAAGAATTGGTGTTTCCTGCTGTGATGTACTAAAAAAGGACATTGGACTCCATAGACGGCTTTTTGGTTCATGCATGAGTGGAGTTGTCAGTTTAGGTGACCCCTCTTTCTTGGGAGTCCCCTTCATTGTGGAAAAGCAGCCAAATCCAAGCCAATGACTTCTTCGTTTGGGTTGAAGAACCATATACATCACCGCGCCTCCGCCTTCTCTCAGTGTTAATGCCAGTGCCAGACTGCGTCCTATACGTTCTATTTTATTTTTCCCATAGTCCCACTTCAAAGCATGTTGCAGAAAAACTCTTAAAATCTGATGTCACAAACACTTCTGTTGTGACTTCCGTCAGCTCGGTTCTTCATTCTGCCGAAAAACTCAGGTGTGAATAAATCCCGAGGGCTGATTCCCATTAGCTTCATGTAGCTGTGTGTGACTAACGACTACACGTTTATGCATGCCGCACCTTTACCTGCCGTGCACAGAGAACTAAGTACGCCTATTATGGTATAGGAAATCCATATCAACTGATGGAACGGATGTTAAGATTTGTAAATCAATGTAAATGCATGGAAACTCAAGAAGAAAAATACAGTACATTCAAACTCAGGTGAAAAGATGCCTTTTTTTTGTGCTTCTTCCTTCATGCTGCTTCTACATCTTATAGTTACATAAAATAATCAAGTTGAAAAAAAGACACAAGTCCATCTAGTTCAAATAACAGAAAAAATAAATAAATAAATAAATGGAAAACCTCCTTATACAAAATATTACGCCTACAGTTCATCCAAGCTTAATTAACATAATCAACGCAATCAATTTTCATTACAATCGCGCTGGTACTATTGAAAAACGCAAGGTAAACTCGCACTGCAAATTCGCATTGCAATCGCATCCGTTCGCAATCGCGCAAATGTGAACCGGCACTAAGAACCGTCACATATACTAGAAAAAGTTAAGAAAAAAAAAAAAGGTAGCAAAAAAAAAAAAAAAAAAGGTAACAAAGAAAAATAAAAACCACGTATATAAAAAAAATTTAAAAATGTAACTAAATAAAAAGGGCAGACTTGATGGACCGCTTGGTCTTTTACTTTTTGGCATCACTTTTCTATGTTTCACATTTCTACGATTCAAAGGAAGGCAAAAAAAATAAAAAATTAGGCATGGCCCAATTTACTCCAACGAGGAAAGAAAAAATCATTCCTGATTCCCCTGGAGGCAATTGGATATTGCCCGGGATCAACAATTTAGAAGAATACTATTTGTATGTCACTAAATGTTAATATGTATCCTATAAAAAACAGAAAATAGGATGTGACGGGGTTAATATCCATGCACTATGACCAAGCCCTGAGCTCTGTATGATAGAAATTAGAATTGGGACCTGTATACTGCTCAAAAAAAATTAAAGGGACCCTTTTTAATCAGAGTATAGCATGAAGTCAAGTAAACTCCTGGGATCTTGATCTGGTCAGTTAAGTAGCAGAGGGGGTTGTTAATCAGTTTCAGCTGCTTTGGTGGTAATGAAATTAACAACAGGGGCACTAAATGGGCAACAATGAGACAACCTCCAAAACAGGAATGATTTTACAGGTTGAGGCCACTGACATTTTTTTTCCCTACTCATCTTTTCTGAGTGTTTTTCACTATTTTTGCATTTGGCTAGGATCAGTGTCACTACTGGTAGCATGAGGCGATACCTGGACCCTATAGAGATTGCACAGGCAGTCCAACTCCTCCAGGATGGCCCATCAATACGTGTCATTGCCAGAAGATTTGCTGTGTCTCCCAGCACAATCTCAAGAGCATGGGGGAGATTCCAGGAGACAGGCAGTTACTGTAGGAGAGCTGGACAGGACCATAGAAGGCCCTTAACCCATCAGCAGGACCGGTATCTGTTCCCTTGTAGAAGGAAGAACATGATGAGCACTGCCAGAGCCCTACAAAATGACCTCCTCTGACCAAACAATCAGAAACAGACTTCATGAGGTGGCCTGAGGGCCCGACGTTCTCTAGTGGGCTCTGTGCTCACTGCCCAGCACTGTGGTGCTTGATTTTCATTTGCCATTGAACACCAGAATTGGCAGGTCCACCATTGGCACCCTGTGCTTTTCACAGATGAGAGCAGGTTCACCCTGAGCACATGTGATAGACTGGAAAGGGTCTGGAGAAGCCATGGAGAACATTATGTTGCCTGTAACATTTTTTGGTTTGGTGGTGGGTCAGTGATGGTCTGGGGAGGCATATCTTTGGAGGGACGCACAGACCTCTATAGACTAGACAATGGCACCCTGAATACCATTAGGTATCGGGATGAAATCCTTGGACCCATTGTCAGACCCTACACTGATGCAGTGGGTCCTGGGTTTCTTCTGGTGCACGACAATGCCCGGTGTCATGTGATGAGAGTATGCAGCCAGTTCCTGGAGGACAAAGGAATTGATACCACTAAATGTTCCCTGCGCTTGCCCGACCTAAATCCAATAGAACACCTCTGGGACATTATGTTTTGGTCCATCCAACGCCGCCAGGTTGCACCTCAGTCTGTTAAGGAGCTCAGTGATGCCCTGATACAGATCTGGGAGGAAATACCCCAGGACACCATCTGTTGTCTCATTAGGAGCATGCCCCCTATGTTGTCAGGCATGCATACAAGCATGTGGGGGCCATAGAAACTGCTGAGTACCATTTTGAGTTGCTGCAATGAAATTTCAACAAAATAGACTAGCCTGCTGCATTGTTTTTTCACTTTGATTTTCT